>NC_069501.1:1244420254-1244789421 GCF_027579735.1 Bombina bombina
GAACAGGGAGATGGAAGAAGATGATTGGTCTGTCCTCCTACTTCAAATTTGGCCTAAACACAAGTGGCTGTCTCAAAACAGTCCGGCCACGAGATAGATAGATTTGATAGATAGATATACATAGATTGATAGTTAGATAGAATCGATAGAAGATAAATAGATAGATTTGATAGATATATAATTACCCTGAAAAAGTATAATAATAAAACATGCGGTCTGTGACCCATGGTAACTAGGTTGTGTTAAGTAGTACTATTGTTAGCACTTTAATCCCTGTTACTCCCCCTATCTGGGGAGGTCTATATGGACTGCATGATTACCCTGACAAAGTATAACAATAAGACATGCGGTCTGGGACCCATGGTAACTAGGTTGTGTTAAGTAGTACTATTGTTAGCACTTTAATCCCTGTTACTCCCCCTATCTGGGGAGGTCTATATGGACTGCATGATTACCCTGACAAAGTATAACAATAAGACATGCGGTCTGGGACCCATGGTAACTAGGTTGTGTTAAGTAGTACTTTTCTTAGCAGTTTAATCCCTCTTACTCCCCCTATCGGGGGAGGTCTATATGGCCTCATTGTCCCTTCATTTCTCCTGCCAAACATCAACCCCTTATTTCTATAACAGCTACCTTTGTGTACTACACTTTCATTTCACAAATATATTGTAAGTAGGCATAAATTGTATTAGTGGACAATATCTCTGTAACAGCAATATGTATTTCCTTATCTGTTAATGTGTTGGGATGTATATTTTATACTACATCTGTTTATGACTTCAATAAAAATTATTTAAAAAAAAAAAAACATTAACAATCCTTCTTTATTTTAACGACTTGAAAACCCTTGGATTACAATTTATTATCAGCATTTATGCAGGCTTTGTAACTTTAAAAGCTGACCCGAGTTGAAAACCTTGGGTTACAACTTGTTATCAGCATCTCTGCATTGAAACGGAATCAAGAATAAGGAATGTGCAGGCTTCACATTTTTTTCCCATCGTTAAGTAAAGTAATACATTTTCTCATACTACACACATTTCTATGAGGATATTTCTCCAAGCAAGTGATACCACACTAAATGGCAGTTTTACTGACATCTATAACTCATCCAATAACGACACGCAACTATATGTATCAAAGAAATCTAAAGTGCAGTGATCCATATACAATATTTACACAGCGGGATACTTTACTTTCCAGAATCATACACCAGTTAACCAGTTTCTATCAGATGAAAGGATTGGAGAATTTATTTACAAAGTATTCCTAGTGGCAAATTCTCTTCCAAGGAGGGGGATCTAACCTTTGTTAGCCTTGGGATTTACAGTTATTTTACGTTACAAACTTGTAACCTGCAAACAGAATACAAATGAATTTCAACAGTCTTCCCGCTGTTTTTCTTGCTGACCCGGGAGTTGAGATTCTTATTCTGTAAAAAATCATGTTGTATGTGCTGGATGCAATTGTTTCCTTTTCTCTTTTCCAAATAGATACCGAATGTTTTGAATCTGTTTTGCTTGTTCATTTTGACTTAGTCCTTTTTTTTTTTATTACTACAGACACTCTGATTTCATGTATGTTACTCTGCTGCATCCAGGACACTAATGACACTTTTCTTTTTCTGTGACAACGGAGAGCTGGGCACTTTCTTATCTTTTTACACAAATGTATTGAAGGGGGTGTGGCAGGATTTGACTGACATATTGCTTGAACTTCCCTTATCTACTGAGAAAACGTTCATATTTGAACATTGCAATAAAGGTTTCTTACATTATCTGTCTGAATAAAAACTGTTTGAATTGCTATGAAAATGTGTGTCTATGAAACTATGCAATCAGAAATACATTCTTTAGAATTATTCCCACAACCACTGAATCATTCTATATTCTGCAATAAAGGATTTTTATAATTTTTCATATGTGTACTTTAAATAAAGTTATCCTACAATATTCATATGCATGTTTAATTAAAGTTCTACTGCAACACATAACATTTATAAATATATTTAGTGGAATTAAAATACTAACAAGTGATGTTATATGATTTTCTGTACTAAAACTAAAATGGAGGTTTATTCAAACTTGTTTTAGCAAATCCTAAAATGGACGTTCACTGCAATAATTACGTTTGTATGTCTATGTCATGTTGCTCTGGCTGTTGCCAGGGACGCAGTGCTTACTGCTCTGGCTGGCTACTGTGAGCGTGTGGTGACGTCATCACTGCACATCTCTTTCCCTCTGAAGCTGGTCAGGATCTCCTGTGGCATGAATCTTGCGCCTATGTAAGTTGCTCGCTTTCTATCACTGGCCAAGTGTAGGTGTTACTTAGTGTGCTCCTGGGTGTTGCTATACTGTTGCTGAACTCTGCTTGTCTGACCACTCTGCCTGCTTAACCTCTGAATTTCTGGATTGCTATACTGTTGCTGAACTCTGCCTGTCTGACCACTCTGCCTGCTTAACCCCTGAACTACTGGATTGCTATACTGTTATTGAACTCTGCCTGCCTAACAATTCTGCCTGCTTAACCCCTGAACTGTTGTGCTCCTGGATTTCCTTTTTATTGCTGACTCCTGCCTGTCCCTGGTCCTTCTATTGGTTTACCCCTGAAAAGCTTTACTGCTGGATTGCCTTCCTGTTACCGCTAAGGACTACCCTGACTATTGTGAGTACTGCTTACCTCCTTTTACAAACTCTCTCTGCTCTAGGATATTTCCTATCATTCCACTTGATGCTGGGATAAGAAGACTACTGGCCAAGTTTGGTCTGATAGAGGAATATCCCACAAGGATTACATTATACTTGGGCCATGGACCCAAATGAGGTAGTAAGAGCAGTCTCCCTTCAGGGACAGATGCTTGGAATCCATGCCATAACCCTGCAGAATATGGATACCAAACTAGAAGAAATTTCCTCTATGCTTTCCTCGCTGGTTGCAGAGAAGAACGCTACTCCTGTTGTTACTCAGCCAGTTCCTGCTACTAGTGCTGCACCTCCTTTCCCAGATCCTGGAAGTATACCTCGAATACCCTTGTCTGACATGTATGATGTTACTACTTTTCTCAACCAGTGCAGGCTGCACTTTCGCAATGATCCTCACAACTTCCAGTCTCAATAATCAAAGGTCACTTTTATCATTTCTTTGAAATGCAACAGAGCGCTCAACTCCTGAACGATGCTGATGCCTTCATTTCTGCATTATCCCCTGTATTCAGGACTCCTGGCCGCACTTCTGCAGCTGAGTACTCTCTTTTGGATCTCCGCCAGAGCAATAAAACTGTGGCACAGTACGCCATCGAGGTTCGCACCTTGGCACTTGAGACCAGTTGGGACAGCAGTGCCCTCAAGGCGGCCTTTAGGAGAGGCTTGCATGAGAGCATCAAGGGTGAGCTTACTTATCGTGATGTTCCTTCTTCCCTGGATGAATTCATAACACTTTTTATCAGTCAGGATAGACAAGCTGAGACAGACAGATCTCGTAGAATCCTTCCATCTCGTCCTCCTACTCCTCCGGTCTCTACACTATCCTCTACCCCTTCAGCCCGTCCAGTTAACTCAGTAGAGGAACCCATGGATCTCTCCTTCTTTAAACCCACAGAGTTTGAAAGACAGAGAAGAAGGAGATTGAGACTATGCTTTTATTGTGGTTCTAACTCCCACCAACTAAAGAATTGTGCTATTCGTCTGGGAAAAGCCAACGCTTAGAGGATAATACTGGGTTACCTCTAAGCATGGTCACGACTAAATTCCCTCACTCTTCTCAGATGCTGGTACCTGTTACCCTTACCTTCCTTCAGAATTCTGTCCATGCTCAAGCCTTCATTGATTCAGTGGCAGCTGGAAAGTTTCTGGATCATCATTTTATGATTCAGGCAGGGTTGCCTCTTCTGTAGAAAATACATTGTCTCAAAATAACTATTCTGGATGGCATCCCTAACCCTAACTGTGGGAGTCCTTCATACCGAACAGTTGCAGTTTGATGTCATTCATTCCCCAGCACAGCCTGTAATCCTTGGTCTTCCTCGGCTTCTTATACACAACCTGCAATTTGACTGGACTGAGAGTCAGTTGGCCTTCTGGGGTACATCCTTCTTCCACTCCTGCCTGGCTAAGGTTACTTCAAGTAGCAAAAAAGATTTGTTCCAGCCACCAATAGTTAAAAAACCTTTATTTCTTCATATAGGGTCTTTTGACAAACATACGATATGTTTGTCAAAAGACCGTATATGAAGAAATAAAGGTTTTTTAACTATTGGTGGCTGGAACAAATCTTTTTTGCTACTTGAAGTATTTGCAGGATAAGGCAGATCCTGGGTTCCGTGCCCCACAAGCCACATATCTGTTGGTGCTGTTTTCCACACTTTGCTTTGTGGCTAAGGTTACTTCTCTGAACCTCATCCCCATAGCCAGTCTACAGACTCCTTCCAGCCTTCCCTCAATATACACAGATTTTACAGTTGTGTTTTAAAAGAAAGCAGCTGATGTGCTGCCACCCCACCGTCCTTACGACTGGAACCCCACTTCTTAAAGGGAGAACTTATCCACTCTCCAAAGCTGAAACCAAGGCCATGGAGGACTATATTCAAAAGAACCTAGCCAAAGGTTTTATTCACCCTTCCTCTTCTCCTGCCGGGGCTGACTTCTTTTTTGTCAGTAAGAAGGATGGTGTGCTCAGACCCTGTATCGACTACAGAGCCATTAACAACCTCACCGTCAAGAATCACTATCCTATTCCCTTAATCACTGAACTTTATGATTCGCTCTAAGATGCTTGCTACTTCACTAAGTTGGATCTACGTGGGACATACAATCTTATTAGTATATTCCCAGGACATGAATAAAAGACTGCCTTTAACATGAGATCAGGGCATTACAAATACGTCGTAATGCCCTTTGGGTTGTGTAATGCCCTTGCAGTCTTCCAGGCATTTGTAAATGATATCTTCTGTGACCTCCTCAATCACACTGTTATTGTCTACTTGGATGATATCCTTATTTTCTCCTCCACCCTTGAGGAGTATCATGAACACGTGAGACAGGTATTTCTACATCTTAGAGACAATTCTCTGGTAGCCAAACTGGAAAAATGTGAGTTTTGCCATGGATCCTTCTAAGCTCACCGCAGTTCTGGAATGGTCTCAACCCACTTCATTAAAGGAACTACAGAGATTCTTGGGGTTCTCCAATTATTACCGCAAGTTTATAAAGAACGTTTCCCAAATAGTCACTCCACTGAGTTGACAAAACGGAACAAAGACTGTAGAAATTGGCATCCTGAAACCGTAGATGCCTTCTCTAGTCTGAAAAAGTCATTTTGTTCTGCTCCTGTGCTCTGCCATCCTGGTCCTGACATACAGTTCACTTTAGAGGTTAATGCCTCCGAGATAGGAGCTGAAGCAGTTTTAACCCAAAGGGATCCTTCAACCTCCAAGTTGCACCCGGTAGCCTTTTTCTCTACATGCTTTACTCCTGCAGAGAGGTATTACGACATGGGTAATTGGGAACTCTTAACCATTTAGATGGCCCTGACTGAATGACATCATTGGCTAGAGGGTACCGCCAATCCTATACAGATTCTCACTGACCACAAGAATCTGACGGACCTAGAGACTGCTCATTGACTCAATCATTGACAGGCCAGGTGGGCCTTGTCCTTTTCCCGTTTTAACTTTGTGGTCTCTTTTCTTCCTAGGAGCAAAAACAAGAAGGCTGACGCCCTCTCCTGTCAGTTTCCCCAAGTCTAGTGATTTCTATGAAGCTCCTATTGAACACATCATACCCCCCTCCTGTGTGTTTGCTCAACTGAACATCGCTCATCTTCAAATACTGCAACTTGCCCAGTCTAGAATCCCCCACGGCTCCTGATATCTTCTTTGTACCTTTGAACCTAAGCACCCCTGTGCTATCCTGGGCTCATGATAGTAAACTCTCTGGACATTCTGGTTTGACAAGGATTTTAAGCTTCTTTTTTAACATGTATGGTGGCCTATCATGAAGTCTAACGCTCAGGATTATGTGAAAGCCTGCACAACTTATGCTGCTAATAAAACTCCCCGATCCTTACCTTCTGGCTTACTCCAACCATTGTTCATTCCTAAACAGTCTTGGACACACATAACAATGAACTTCATTGTGGACCTTCCTCCTTCTGACCATCATACGGTTGTCTGGGTTGTGGTTGATCGATTTTCCAGGCTCATTTTGTACCCTTAAAGAAACTGCAATCTGCCCAAGAATTATCATCTCTTTTTCTGTTGCATGTGGTATGACTTCATGGCATTCCCATGAATATTGATTCCGACAGAGGTCCACAATTCATCTCTACTTTTTGGAGAGCATTTTGCAAGTTGATTGGAACCACTGTTTCCTTGTCTTATGGTTACCATCCTCAGACTAATGGCCTGACTGAGAGAGTGAATCAAGATCTCAAAGCCTATCTTAGAACCTTTGATAATTCTCTCCATACCAACTGGTCTGAGATGCTACCCCTAGCTGAGCTGGCAAGGAACACTCATTGGCACTCTTCTCTATGATGTTCTCCATTTCAAGCCACAGCAGGTTACAAACCTCATGACTTTCCTCTTTCTGCTCAGTCCACAGGGGTTCCTGCTGCAGACTGACACATTACTAATCTCACCACTCATTGGCAACGTATTCGCTCTCAGTCATGTTCAGCTGTCTCCAGATACAAGAGGTTTGCTGATCATAATAGAGCTTCTGTACAAGCCTTTTTCTGTGGGTGAACATGTTTGGGTCTCTACTCGACATATTTGTCTACGTCAACCCAGCAACAAATTAGGGCCTAGGTTTATTGGTCCTTACAAAATCCTGAAAGACTGTCTCCTGTGCATACACCCAGTCTTCCACATCTCACTACTCAAGCCCTACATCAAGAATAGATATACTTGGCTCTGAGCTCCTCCTCGTCTGCTCCTGGTCCATGGTGACCCTGAATATGAAGTTGCTAAGATCCTGGACTCCAGATACAAACACAGACAACTACAGTATCTTGTACATTGGAAGGGTTACTCTGTGGCAGATCATTCCTGGGTTCCTGCCCGTGATGTGCATGCTCCATCTTTGGTCTTCAGATTCCATGCTGCTCATCCTTTGAAGCCGATTCTGGTTCCCATAGGGAACCCTTGAGAAGGGGGCTATGTCACGACGCTCTTTGGTGCTTGCTGCTCTTGCCATTGCCAGAGAAGAGTCGGCTCCTTTGTGCATGCGGTCGTGACCCCATCGCTGCAGGTCTCTTCCCCTCGGAACCTGGTCAGGATCTACTGTGGCACGAATCCTGTGCCTATGTAAGTTGCTCACTTTCTACCTATCACTGCCCAAGTATAGGAGTTACTTAGTATGCTCCTGGGTGTTATTATACTTTATGCCGGATTGTTATACTGTTGCTGAACTCTGCTTGTCTGACCACTCTGCCTGCTTAACCCCTTGGGGGGTAGTTATCAAGCCGTCTACTTTTCTCGCTTCGCCGGCCCAATACGCCCGCCTAAGCTTGCCTCACATCGCCGCCGCGGACCTGAAAAAATACGCCTAAGTTATCAAATAAAGCTGTCAAAAAGCAGTGGGGCGATGAGCAGCGGACTGTGAGAGTTATCACTCATCCGATCTCGCTGCCCTTCGGCTTTTTCCCAGCTTTATTGCTAGCCTGTAACTAAGCACTCACACTAAACTACACTGTTCTACCCCCTATACCGGCGCCCCCGGAGCCTCCCGCAACTCAATAAAGTTACTAACCCCTAAACCGCCGCTCCTAGACCCTGCCGCAACTCTTATAAATGTATTAACCCCTAAACCGCCGCTCCTAGACCCTGCCGCAACTCTTATAAATGTATTAACCCCTAAACCGCCGCTCCCGGACACCGCTGCCACCTACATTATACCTAGTAACCCCTATCCTGCCCCCCCTACACCGTCGCCCTCTATTATAAAATTATTAACCCCTATCCTGCTGATCCCGCACCTCTCCGCAACTAAATAAATAGTTTAACCCCTAAACCGCCGCTCCTTGAACCCGCCGCAACCTATATTAAACCTATTAACCCCTATCCTGCCCCCCCTACACCGTCGCCACCTATAATAAATTTAATAACCCCTAATCTGCCCCCCCTACACCGTCCCCACCTATAATGAATTTATTAACCCCTAATCTGCCCCCCACTACACCGCCGCCACTGTAATAAAATTATTAACCCCTAAACCTAAGTCTAACCCTAACCCTAACGCCCCCCTAACTTAAATACTAATTAAATAAATCTAAATAAATTAACTCTTATTAACTAAATGAATCCTATTTAAAACTAAATACTTACCTTTAAAATAAACCCTAATATAGCTACAATATAAATAATAATTATATTCTAGCTATCTAAGGATTTATTTTTATTTTACAGGTACCTTTCAATTTATTTTAACCAGGTACAATAGCTATTAAATTAATTATAATTAATAATTATATTGTAGCTATCTTAGGATTTATATTTATTTTACAGGTAACTTTGTATTTATTTTAGCTAGTTAGAATAGTTATTAAATAGTTATTAACTATTTAATAACTACCTAGCTAAAAGAAATACAAAATTACCTGTAAAATAAATCCTAACTTAAGTTACAATTAAACCTAATACTACACTATCATTAAATTAATTAAATAAACTACCTACAAATAACTACAATTAAATACAATTACATAAACTAACTAAAGTACAAAAAATAAAAAAAGCTAAGTTACAAAAAATAAAAAAATAAGTTACAAACATGTTAAAAATATTACAACAATTTTAAGCTACTTACACCTAATCTAAGCCCCCTAATAAAATAACAAACCCCCCGGAAATAAAAAAATGCCCTACCCTATTCTAAATTAAATAAATTTCAAAGCTCTTTTACCTTACCAGCCCTTAAAAGGGCCATTTGTGGGGGCATGCCCCAAAGAAAACAGCTCTTTTGCCTGTAAAAGAAAAATACAAACCCCCCCCCAACATTAAAACCCACCACCCACATACCCCTAATCTAACCAAAACCCCCCTTACAAAAACCTAACACTAATCCCCTGAAGATCATCCTACCTTTAGTTGTCTTCACTCAGCCGAGCCACCGATGGAACTAAAGAGGACATCCGGAGCGGAAGAAGTTAATCCTCCAAGTGGCGCTGAAGAAATCTTCCATCCGATGAAGTCATCATCCAGGCGGCGCTGAAGAAAAGTCTTCGATCCGGCCGATGTCATCTTCAAAGAGGCGCTGAAGAGGTCTTCTATCCGGGCGAAGTCATCTTCCAAGCCGGGTCTTGAATCTTCCTTCCGCCGACGCGGAACCACCTTCTTCACCGACGGACTACGACGAATGACGGCTCCTTTAAGGGACGTCATCCAAGATGGCGTCCCCTCAATTCCGATTGGCTGATAGGATTCTATCAGCCAATCGGAATTAAGGTAGGAAAATTCTGATTGGCTGATGGAATCAGCCAATCAGATTCAAGTTCAATCCGATTGGCTGATCCAATCAGCCAATTAGATTGAGCTCGCATTCTATTGGCTGATCGAAACAGCCAAAAGAATGTGAGCTCAATCTGATTGGCTGATTCCATCAGCCAATCAGATTTTTCCTACCTTAATTCCGATTGGCTGATAGAATCCTATCAGCCAATCGGAATTGAAGGGACGCCATCTTGGATGACGTCCCTTAAAGAAGCCGTCATTCGTCGTTGTCCGTCGGTGAAGAAGGTGGTTCCGCGTCGGCGGAAGGAAGATTCAAAACCCGGCTTGGAAGATGACTTCGCCCGGATAGAAGACCTCTTCAGCGCCTCTTTGAAGATGACATCGGCCGGATCGAAGACTTTTCTGCAGCGCCGCCTGGATGATGACTTCATCGGATGGAAGATTTCTTCAGCGCCGCTTGGAGGATCACTTCTGCCGCTCCGGATGTCCTCTTCAGTTCCATCGGTGGCTCGGCTGAGTGAAGACAACTAAAGGTAGAATGATCTTCAGGGGATTAGTGTTACGTTTTTGTAAGGGGGGTTTGGGTTAGATTAGGGGTATGTGGGTGGTGGGTTTTAATGTTGGGGGGGGTTGTATTTTTCTTTTACAGGCAAAAGAGCTGTTTTCTTTGGGGCATGCCCCCACAAATGGCCCTTTTAAGGGCTGGTAAGGTAAAAGAGCTTTGAAATTTATTTAATTTAGAATAGGGTAGGGCATTTTTTTTATTTTCGGGGGGTTTGTTATTTTATTAGGGGGCTTAGATTAGGTGTAAGTAGCTTAAAATTGTTGTAATATTTTTAACATGTAACTTATTTTTTTATTTTTTGTAACTTAGCTTTTTTTTATTTTTTGTACTTTAGTTAGTTTATGTAATTGTATTTAATTGTAGTTATTTGTAGGTAGTTTATTTAATTAATTTAATGATAGTGTAGTATTAGGTTTAATTGTAACTTAAGTTAGGATTTATTTTACAGGTAATTTTGTATTTCTTTTAGCTAGGTAGTTATTAAATAGTTAATAACTATTTAATAACTATTCTAACTAGCTAAAATAAATACAAAGTTACCTGTAAAATAAATATAAATCCTAAGATAGCTACAATATAATTATTAATTACATTGTAGCTATGTTAGGGTTTATTTTACAGGTAAGTATTTAGTTTTAAATAGGAATAATTTATTAAAGTATAGTGTAGTGTTAGGTGTAATTGTAACTTAGGTTAGGATTTATTTAACAGGTACATTTCTCTTTATTTTAGCTAGGTAAGCTATTAAATAGTTAAGAACTATTTAATAGCTATTGTACCTAGTTAAAATAAATTGAAAGGTACCTGTAAAATAAATATAAATCCTAAGATAGCTAGAATATAATTATTATTTATATTGTAGCTATATTAGGGTTTATTTTAAAGGTAAGTATTTAGTTTTAAATAGGATTCATTTAGTTAATAAGAGTTAATTTATTTAGATTTATTTAATTAATATTTAAGTTAGGGGGGCGTTAGGGTTAGGGTTAGACTTAGGTTTAGGGGTTAATAATGTTATTACAGTGGCGGCGGCGTAGTGGGGGGCAGGATAGGGGTTAATAAATTTATTATAGGTGGCGACGGTGTAGGGGGGGGCAGGATAGGGGTTAATACATTTAATATAGGTTGCGGCGGGTTCAGGGAGCGGTGGTTTAGGGGTTAATACATTTATTATAGTTGCGGTGGGCTCCGGGAGCGGCGGTTTAGGGAGTAATAACTTTATTTAGTTGCGGCGGTGTAGGGGGGACAGATTAGTGGTGTTTAGACTCGGGGTACATGTTAGGGTATTAGGTGTAGACAGCTCCCATAGAAATCAATGGGATGTCTGTCAGCAGCGAACTTGTACTTTCGCTATGGTCAGACTCCCATTGATTCCTATGGGATCCGCCGCCTCCAGGGGTGGCGGATTGAAAACCAGGTACGCTGGGCCGTAAAAGTGCAGAGCGTACCTGCTAGTTTTTTGATAACTAGCAAAAGTAGTGAGAATGTGCCGCACTTGTGTGCGGAACATCTGGAGTGACGTAAGAATCGATCTGTGTCGGACTGAGTCCGGCGGATCGATGCTTATGTCACAAAATTCTACTTTTGCCGGTCTCGAGCCTTTGATAACTAAGGCGTATCAGCATCGCCACAAATACGATGCGGAATTCCAGCGTATTTGAGGTTGACGGCTTGATAACTAGGCCCCCTTAACTTCTGGATTGCTATACTGTTGCTAAACTCTGCCTTTCTGACAACTCTTCCTGCTTAACCCCTGAACTACTGGATTGCTATACTGTTGCTGAACTCTACCTGTCTGACCACTCTGCCTACTTAACTCCTGAACTGTTGTGCTCCGTGATTTCCTTTTGTTGCTTACTCCTGCCTGTCCCTGGTCCTTTTATTGGTTTACCCCTGAAATGCTTTACTGCTGGATTGCCTTCCTGTTACTAAGGACTGCCTACTGTGAATACCGCTTACCTCATTTTACAAACTCTCTCTGCTCTGGGATATTTCCTATCATTCCACTTAACGCTGTGATAAGAAGACTACTGGCCAAGTTTGGTCTGATAGAGGAATATCCCACAAGCATTACAGTCTAACTCTTGTATAACAGATTTTCAAGGCTATGTTGTTGATGTACAAAACTGTTGATGCTAGAAAAAAGTTAAATAAGATTTTTTGCCATTATGTTGATGCTAAAACTACATATACAATGAAAACAATAGTTGATGATGTCATCTAATAAAAACACTATAAATACACCTAATTAAAAACAGTGGGCAGGTGATTCTGACAGGTGGTTTTAGAGCATCTCAAAGAATTGTATTTGTTTGCTGAAATTCGAGTGGTATGTAAACAATTGTTATGATAAGCAAGTTTAATTAATTCAATTTAACTCTGTGTGTGTATAATGGATTTTATATTAATTTCATTTTTTTTATTACTTCTGAAAGCTAAATTTTTTGTATAATAAAAATTTATTTTAAAACAGTATTTCTCTCACAATACCATTTCTTATTTTATTATTAATATATATTGTACTCAGAAACTTTCTTTATAAGAAATTAGATCTTTCTATATAATACAGTCATGTAAAACATTGAGGCGTAATGCCGTGCAGCCATTTGTAGCACAGAAACGTTCTACAACACATTGCTACTTACAATTAGGCATAAAGGTGATTATGTGATAACTTACCTTTGTCTCTTTCCACTCCTTCACATACAGCTATTCTTAATGGGCAACATCTCATAACACAATATCTCAGAGACACGGTTTATCAGTCACTGTACTTCATATCTGGATATTCAGACAAATCATTGCTTGAAGTCTGACCTAAAAAAAGAAAAGAAATTTAAACACTTTGTGCTAGATTATGCGTGGAGAGCTATTTAGCACTCATGCTTTTCTGTTAACTTCACTAGGCAGAGGCATTTTGCGCGTGTAGGGTTGTCCAAGTATTATAAGTTGTAAGTAAAAAGAGTGCGAGCGAAAACCCAACGCAAGCAAAAAGTGGAACTTTGAATATCAAATAAGTACCATCGTTGGTATATAAGGAATAGAGCAAGACAGAAAGAACACACCCTGTGAGACACCAGTATTGAGAAATATAGGGTCGTAAATCAGCCAATTCCCTTTAACAAAATGTTTCTTATTAGTTATAAAGCTATAGAGCCATTGGCATATGGAAAAGGGCAAATTAAGTTGTTTTAATTTAAAGTGAATATAAACTTTGAGGAATGTGTGCCCGGTTTTTAAAAATCCTATTAAAAACAGGGGCACATTTGTTAAAATACATATCTTTTCTTCTTGCAAAGCTGGAGCAACACTTGCTCCGCCCATCGCTTGTCTCTTCTTACGTCAACAATGAGGAATCCGGAGGAAGCCGGAGTCTTCATTTCTGACCTATGAATAGATGAGCGATGGGTGGGGGAAGCGCTGCTCCGGCTTTGCAAGAAGAAAAGGTAAGTATTTTAACAAAACAGCTAAAATTTAAACATTTGATAAATAAAGGGTAACCCTGTTTTTAATAGGATTAATAAAAATCGGGCACATATTCCTCAAAGTTTACATTCACTTTAACAAAAAGTAAATCAGAATTAAAAGCAGAACTGAAATCCACAAATAAAACTCAAACATATGTGTAAATGATGGAAAATATAATATAAACATAAATTAATTGCATCATCCACATTGTATAGGTATGTGTGTGTATGTACATATGTGTATATAAGTAAGTATGTGTGCACATTAGTGATGTCGCGAATAGTTTGCCGGCGAATAGTTCCCGGTGAACATAGCATGTTCGCTGCGGCGGGCGAACATATGCGATGTTCGATCTGCCCCCTATTCGTCATCATTGAGTAATACTTTGACCCTGTATCTCACAGTCAGAAGACACATTCCAGACAATCATCAGCAAACACTCCCTCCCAGACCCTCCTACCTCCTGGACAGCATCCATTTTAGATTCATTTGGAAGCTGCATTCTTAGTGAGAGGAGGGACAGTGTAGCTGCTGCTGATTTAATAGGGAAATTGATAGCTAGGCTAGTTTATTCAGTGTCCACTACAGTCCTGAAGGACTCATCTGATCTCTGCTGTAAGGACAGCACCCCAAAAAGCCCTTTTTAGGGCTAGAACATCAGTCTGCTTTTTTTTTTTTTCCCTGTGTAATCTAATTGCAGTTGCCTGCCTGCCAGCGTGTGTGTCAGGCTCACGGCGTATACGGTGCCCACTTGCCCAGTGCCACAACTCATATCTGGTGTAAACAGTAGTGTAGATTTAAAAAAAAAAAACACTTTTTTAACTGTGTTAAATAATAGCAGTCAGTTTCCTTCACACATGTGTGTTTCAGGGCCTGCCTGCCAGGGCACAGTGTCACCCAAGTGCAACTCATATCTGGTGTAACAGTAGTGTAGATTTAAAAAAAACAACACTTGTTTGACTGTGTTAAATAATAGCAGTCAGTTTCCTTCACACGTGTGCGTTTCAGGGCCTGCCTGCCAGGGCACAGTGTCACCCCAGTGCAACTCATATCTGGTGTAACAGTAGTGTAGATTTAAAAAAAACAACAACACTTTTTTGACTGTGTTAAATAATAGCAGTCAGTTTCCTTCACACGTGTGAGTTTTAGGGCCTGTCTGCCAGGACACAGTGTCACCCCAGTGCAACTCATATCTGGTGTAACAGTAGAGGAAGCCCGTTTGACAAGAATAGAATAAAGGTGCAGTGACCCCTACTTACCTTCAGAATGGAAGGTTCCGCTGAAGGGGTGGAGTTGGTTGGGAGGGGTTATATACCCTCTCCTGCTGGAGGACATCAAGAAGCCATCTTCGGGAGCAGCACGGCAGGTTGTTGTTGGCCAGCATGGAGGGTCTTCTTCAGGAGCTGTTGGTGGCTGCCAGGAGGAACAGCGAGCAGTGGATCCGGGACAGGCTGTGAGCGGCTGTGAGCGGATCACGGCCGTCCAGGAGGTCGAGGCCTCCAGAGCGGCTCAGTCCGGAGACAGGCGGCAGCAGGCCTGGCGGTCAGTCAGCAGCAAGATCGGAGGCCGGGAGGAGCAGAAGGTCCGGAGCAGCGGCGGAGTTGCGGCCTGTGACGGCGCCGGCGGATGACGTCATAGACGGGCGACGTCGTGAAGAGCCAGGCGCAGGTCGGGGTCGGAGGGGCCTGCGAGAGCCAGGAGGAGCGGCGGCAGTTCAGGTAAGGAAGGCTGAGGTATCGAAGAGTGGAGGCTCACATGTGTGTGGGGGCAAGAATGAAGCCCGTCAGGGTGGGGGGGGGGCGGGAGCCTGGGGGCTATAACAGGCTGGATGCGGGTCGGGGGGGGTGAGGCGGGAGGCCGGGGATGAGGCCTACATACAGGGAGTGCAGAATTATTAGGCAAATTAGTATTTTGACCACATCATCCTCTTTATGCATGTTGTCTTACTCCAAGCTGTATAGGCTCGAAAGCCTACTACCAATTAAGCATATTAGGTGATGTGCATCTCTGTAATGAGAAGGGGTGTGGTCTAATGACATCAACACCCTATATCAGGTGTGCATAATTATTAGTCAACTTCCTTTCCTTTGGCAAAATGGGTTAAAAGAAGGACTTGACAGGCTCAGAAAAGTCAAAAATAGTGAGATATCTTGCAGAGGGATGCAGCGCTCTTAAAATTGCAAAGCTTCTGAAGCGTGATCATCGAACAATAAAGCGTTTCATTCAAAATAGTCAACAAGGTCGCAATAAGCGTGTGGAAAAACCAAGGCGCAAAATAACTGCCCATGAACTGAGAAAAGTCAAGCGTGCAGCTGCCAAGATGCCACTTGCCACCAGTTTGGCCATATTTCAGAGCTGCAACATCACTGGAGTGCCCAAAAGCACAAGGTGTGCAATACTCAGAGACATGGCCAAGGTAAGAAAGGCTGAAAGACGACCACCACTGAACAAGACACACAAGCTGAAACGTCAAGACTGGGCCAAGAAATATCTCAAGACTGATTTTTCTAAGGTTTTATGGACTGATGAAATGAGAGTGAGTCTTGATGGGCCAGATGGATGGACCCGTGGCTGGATTGGTAAAGGGCAGAGAGCTCCAGTCCGACTCAGACGCCAGCAAGGTGGAGGTGGAGTACTGGTTTTGGCTAGTATCATCAAAGATGAGCTTGTGGGGCCTTTTCGGGTTGAGGATGGAGTCAAGCTCAACTCCCAGTCCTACTGCCAGTTTCTGGAAGACACCTTCTTCAAACAGTGGTACAGGAAGAAGTCTGCATCCTTCAAGAAAAACATGATTTTCATGCAGGACAATGCTCCATCACACGCGTCCAAGTACTCCACAGCGTGGCTGGCAAGAAAGGGTATAAAAGAAGAAAATCTAATGACATGGCCTCCTTGTTCACCTGATCTGAACCCCATTGAGAACCTGTGGTCCATCATCAAATGTGAGATTTACAAGGAGGGAAAACAGTACACCTCTCTGAACAGTGTCTGGGAGGCTGTGGTTGCTGCTGCACGCAATGTTGATGGTGAACAGATCAAAACACTGACAGAATCCATGGATGGCAGGCTTTTGAGTGTCCTTGCAAAGAAAGGTGGCTATATTGGTCACTGATTTGTTTTTGTTTTGTTTTTGAATGTCAGAAATGTATATTTGTGAATGTTGAGATGTTATATTGGTTTCACTGGTAAAAATAAATAATTGAAATGGGTATATATTTGTTGTTGCCTAATAATTATGCACAGTAATAGTCACCTGCACACACAGATATCCCCCTAAAATAGCTATAACTAAAAACAAACTAAAAACTACTTCCAAAACTATTCAGCTTTGATATTAATGAGTTTTTTGGGTTCATTGAGAACATGGTTGTTGTTCAATAATAAAATGAATCCTCAAAAATACAACTTGCCTAATAATTCTGCACTCCCTGTAGTGCGGGGAGAAAAATTTTGCGGGACAGGCTGTAATTGAGACCGTTAGGTAAGCGGGCCGTAGTTGAGGCCTTTACGTTAGAAGGACGTAGTTGAGGCCTTTTTAGTAAGCGGGCCGTAGTTGAGGCCGTTAAGAAGCGGGCGGAGGGCAGTAGTTAGGCCCTGGGGTATTGTATAGCGGGCCGTACATAGGCCGCCGGGGTATGGAAAAGGGGGTAGGCCTCTAGTACCCCATGAGGCTTGGAAGGGGAATGGGAGAAAGGGGGGGCAGGCCGCAAATATGGCCTTGTAGCCCAGTTAGCTGGGTTGAAGGGGACTGTATGAGGTGGGTGCGCAGGCCGGAGTGATCAGCGGGTAGAGGGGTCCCCAATGGGGGTAGGGGCATAGGGGTGAGAGTTAACAACAGGCCTAGGCTTGCGCTAGGTATGGGCAGTGAGGTAGCAAAAAAAAAAAAAGGGGGGGGAGTGACAGCAGGAGGAGGCGTAAGGGAAAGGAGGCAAAAAAAAAAAAGGGCACGTATGATACAGGGATTGCTGGGCGGCCGGGAGCTGCGTTAGGCTGTAAGGGATGTGGGGGTGGCAACTAGCAGGTGGTGGGGTATGCTTGTCCTGGGTTGAGAGTAGGCAGGGATTGCTGTGCAGAAGGGCAGCGCGTGGGTGGGTCTGCAGGGGATAGGGGGTTTTAAAAAAAAAATATATATATATATATATATATATTGGGAGCTATGGCGTGGACTGAGTTTTGAAAGCTGTGAAGGTTAAGGTATAGGGGTTTGCAGGGCAAAATAAAAAGGGGGTGAGCAATGTTTTGCTACAGCAGGTGAGTGTGTGGTTCTAGGGAATAGGGGATATGGCGGAGGATGGTCTACAAAAGGGGTATTTCATAGTTTTTTCCTTTTCAGGATCTGTGGAGGTGGTCAGGAGGGGTTTGGAGGCTTCGGAAGCCAGGAGGGCGGAAGAAGCGGCACAGCAGGAGCAGAGTACGGAGTTGCAGCTGGTCCTGGAGGCCTGCGGCAACTTTGATGAGGAGGAGGATCCGTTGGAGGGTACATCATCAGGAGCTGAAATGGCTGGCCAGGTAGGGGGGGTAGCTGCTCTGGCACAGCTTCTGGAATTGTTGTCTCCACCATGGAGAGCAGGGGGAAGAGGGACAGGGGCTGATGGAGAGTGTGGCGGGGGGGTAGGGAAATGGGAGGGGTTGGCCTTAATTGTGTGTCTCCTTCACAGCCAGCAGGGTTAGAGAGCAGGAGAGTGAGCGGTGGCTCGTCCAATGATAGAAATGGGGGGTCCGGCGGATGCCAGAGATCCAGGTCCCCGCTGAGACAGCCTCGTAGGAGCAAACGCATCATGGGACAGAGTGGAGAGAGAACCCGAACGGAGCAGGCACGGCAGGAGACGTTCCCCAGCAAGGCGAAGCACGGTGCACAGATGGCTGGACAGCAGCAGAGGTCAAGAGGACGGCAGAGATCACAGGAGGGAGCCGGTGACGGAACAAAGAAGTGACCCAGTGTCGGGACAGCAGCCAGCAGGTGAGGTGATGGCCGGGGGGCACCGGTGTTGAGTGTATTGGGTGGTGAAAGAGAGACTATCGTGGCAGGTTTAAAGGGCTATTGTTAGCACTGGAGAAGCCAGATGGTAGGGGGAGTACAGTAGGAGCGGCTTGACGGTCCCACAGACAAGTGGTACAGGGGGGACAGCCGCGGGGACGGCTGCAGGGGGAGGCGAGATTACTCGGGTTCCGGAAGGGGCCCTTAGGAGGCCTTGCTTATGCTCGGTGGGTCCGCTGGGTATCCACTTGACGAGTGACTTGCGGGAGAAGATAGTGAGGAGGGAGTTTGTGGAGATCTTTTCCCTGCTCCCTCTAGAGCATGTATTGGAAGTCAAGGAGGATGAGAAAGAAAAAGGGAAAAAGGAGGAGGAGGAACGGAAAAAGAGATGGAGAAAAATTCCTAAGACTTTTGGGAATTGGTCTCAGGCCTTTTGTATATTGGCCAGCGTGGTGATCGAGAAATTCCCGGAGCAGGGTTCGCATTTGTTTTGTTATTTCGATTTTGAATGTGTACAGAACTTATGGGGGCATGGCGTGGTGGAGGTATGATGAGGGTTTCCGGCAGCGGATGGCGGTGCGCCCCGAGATGCAGTGGGATGACAGGGACATGGGAATATGGTTGGAGATGATGACCCCTTTACAGGGTCACCATTCCTTTCGTGGCTATGGGCAAGCGAGCGGGAGTAGTGGAGCAAGTAGTGGAATGGGGGCGGCCATTAAGAAAGGCCTCTGTTTTCAGTACAACGAGGGCCAGTGTAGGTTTGGAGCCTCGTGCAAGTACAAGCATGAATGTTCTGTATGTGGGGGCGTACACTCCAGAGCAAAGTGTTTTAAGAAAGGGAGAGCCGGAACTCGGGCAGGGGAGAATAGAAAAGATGGTTCCGTGGTTAAAGGAGTACGCCCGTGAACGGGGGCATGTGGGGGACGCGGAATTGATTTTGACAGGTTTCAGTACGGGGTTTGTCATTCCTTTTAAGGAACAGGTGGGGTCACGAGTAGTGGGTAATTTGAAATCGGGTAGGGAATACCTGGGGATTTTGAGGGAGAAGTTATGGAAAGAAGTAAGCTTGGGCAGGATGGCGGGTCCATTTCCAGACCTGCCGTTGCCAAACCTAAGGGTATCACCACTGGGGGTAGTCCCTAAGAAGGCCCCGGGACAATTCTGGATGATCCATCATTTGTCCTACCCAAAGGGATTGTCAGTCAATGATGGCATCGACCCGGAGTTAGTTTCTGTCAAGTACGCATCTTTCGATAAGGCAGTGTCGGTGGTGAGAGCAGCAGGAAAGGGGGCGCTAATGGCAAAGGCGGATGTGGAATCCGCTTTTCGCCTATTACCAGTCCACCCAAAATGCCATCATCTTTAGGGGTGTAAATTTGATGAGCTCTATTTTGTGGACCTCTGCCTCCCAATGGGTTGCTCGATTTCATGTTCATATTTTGAAAGGTTCAGTTCCTTCTTGAAATGGGTAGTGAAGAGGAGGGCCCGAAGGTTTTCTGTAGTTCACAATCTGGACGATTTTTTGTTCGTCGGCACGGCGGGTTCGGAGGTTTGCGAGTTGTTGGTCAAGACTTTTGGTGAGGTTACCCAGGATTTTGGTATCCCGGTGGCAGCAGAGAAGTCTGAGGGTCCGGCCACTAGTTTGAGTTTCCTGGGCATTGAGATAGATTCGGTAAGGATGGAGTGTAGACTCCCTATGGATAAGATCAGGGACCTGTTGGCATTGATCGACAGGGTGTTGGGAAGCAAGAAAGTAGTGTTGCGCGACGTGCAATCGCTTTTGGGGAAATTGAATTTTGCGGGTTGGATTATCCCCATTGGGCGGGTTTTTTGTCACAGGCTGTCACTGGCGACAGTGGGAGTTACCAGCCCGGGTTTCCACATTAGGCTGAGCAAAGAGGTAAAAGAGGATTTGAAGGTGTGGAAAATCTTCTTGGAAGATTTTAACGGCAGGTTGTTGATCCAAGAAACCGGTTGGTCGGCTGACCAGCTGTGCCTATTCACCAATGCATCGGGGGCTCAGGGCTTAGAGGCATACCTGAACGGGCACTGGTGCATGGCAGAATGGCCGCCCGAGTGGAAAAATATCGGGTTGATCAAGAACTTAACATTTTTGGAGCTGTTTCCATTGGTGGTAGCTTTGAGAATCTGGCCAGACAGGTTAAGCAACAAGAAGGTTTGCTTTCACTCTGATAATTTGGGTGTGGTATGGGCCATTAACCATCTGACGGCGAATTTGCCGGCGGTGATACGGCTGCTTCGACTTTTTGTTTTGGAGTGTTTGGGGTGCAATGTTTCGTTTAGGGCAGTGCATGTCCCGGGGCGGTATAATGTAATTGTTGATTCTCTGTCCCGATTCCAGTGGGACAGGTTCTGGGAGGCGGCCCCAGAGGCGGACAGGGAAGGTGTCGAATGTCCGGGGGACTTGTGGCAGCTGGATTATCAAGAGCTGTGAATCTGGTGAGAGGGGCGGTAGCCCCGAGCACATGGAGGGCGTACGCCCGAGTGTGGCATCTGTGGGGGGAGTTAGTGGAACAAGAGAATAGGCAAGGGACAGGCGGAGGTGAATTGGAGTGGTTGTTGCAGTGGATTCAGTGTTGGGGAAGGGAGAGGATATCCACTGCCTAGTGTCGCAAGAGGATGGCGGCTTTGGCATTCTTGTTTCAAATGTTAGGGGGTGAGGATTGGACTAAGGTGTTCGTGGTATGGATGGCAGTCAGAGGTTTGTGTAGGGGCAGGGCCAGCCGGACGGCTGTAGACCGATAACTTTTGCCATTCTGGAAGGTTTGGTAGAGAAATTGGGAGAGGTGTGTGCGTCACAGCGGGAAATGGTGTTGTTTAAAACTGCTTTTGTCTTAGCCTTTTTTGGGGCATTCAGGATGTCGGAGTTGATGGGGAAGAACCGGGGGGATCAAAATGGCATAGGGAGGCAGGAGGTAGTTTTGAAGGATGGGGGGATTGAGATCTGGGTACGGAGGTCTAAGAAGGACCAAAAAGGAAGAGGCTTTATGGTGTGGTTGCGGGAGATCGGGGGGAGGTGATGCCTAGTGGGAGTGGTGAGGGAGTATTTAAGAGCAGCCAACCACTCGACAGGGCCGTTGTTGGTACATGCAGACGGATCTTAACTATCTAGATTTCAGTTTACAGCAGTATTGAGAAAAGGATTGGCGTTGTTGGGGTTACGAGGGATGGATTTTGGGACTCATTCATTCAGAATTGGGGCAGCGACGGAAGCAGCAGGCTTGGGTCTAGGCAAGGAGGTTATTAAGGGGATTGGCAGGTGGAGATTAGAGAGATTCAAGGGGTATGTGAGACCGGGTTTGTGCCCTCGGCGGGGTTATCTGATGAGGCTTGATTTCTTTATTTGGCAGGTCCAGCGAGATGTTGGATTGTAGGGCATTCCTATGTTTTTTGGGCTCGAAAAGTGGCAGCTGGGTTATTGTGAGGTGGTTCGGGATAAGGGGTATGAAATGGGACCAGGTAGTGAGAACAGTGGTCGAACACGCCAGACGTTTTGGTCCTCCTCAGGTATTAGTGGTTCACGCGGATGGGAATGATTTGGGCTGTATGCCACAAAAGGATCTGGTAGAGGCGATAAAAAGGGGTTTTAGGAGGTTACGGGAGTTATTCCCGGGCCTAATCAAGGTTTGGTCTGAAATTGAAAGTAGATTGGTGTGGCGTTAAGCATGGGATGTTAAGAAACTGGAGGCGAAGGTGAACAGGATGGTTAGCGGGTTCGTTAAAAAACTAGGGGGTTTTGGGCTCCGCCATGTTGAATTTGAGGGTGAGTCGGGTAAGTGTTTTTACCTAAAAGATGGGGTGCACCTGAACGAGGTGGGTTTGCATTTGTTCAATTTTACACTGAAGGAGGGGATTGAAAAAAAACTTTTTTGACTGTGTTAAATAATAGCAGTCAGTTTCCTCCACACGTTTGCGTTTCAGGGCCTGCCTGCCAGGGCACAGTGTCACCGCAGTGCAACTCATATCTGGTGTAACAGTAGTGTAGATTTAAAAAAAAAAAAAACTTTTTTGACTGTGTTAAATAATAGCAGTCAGTTTCCTTCACACGTGTGCGTTTCAGGGCCTGTCTGACAGGGCACAGTGTCACCCCAGTGCAACTCATATCCGGTGTAACAGTAGTGTAGATTTAAAAAAAAAAAACACTTTTTTGACTGTGTTAAATAATAGCAGTCAGTTTCCTTCAGATGTGTGCATTTCAGAGCCTGCCTGCCAGGGCACAGTGTCACCCCAGTGCAACTCATATCTGGTGTAACAGTAGTGTAGATTTAAAAAAAACAACACTTTTTTGACTGTATTAAAAAATAGCAGTCAGTTTCCTTCACACGTGTTCATTTCAGGGCCTGCCTGCCAGGGCACAGTGTCACCCCAGCGCAACTCATATCTGGTGTAACAGTAGTGTAGATTTAAAAAAAACAACACTTTTTGGACTGTGTTAAATAATAGCAGTCAGTTTCCTCCACACGTTTGCGTTTCAGGGCATGCCTGCCAGGGCACAGTGTCACCCCAGTGCAACTCATATCTGGTGTAAAGGCCGCCCCGGATGTAGGGAATAGGAAGGAGGGGCTTTTGACCCCATGACCGGCCAGAAGCAGGGGTAGGTAGTTTGGTAGCTTTGGGGGCGGAGCTTTGGTAGGGTAAGCTGGATGAGGCAGGAAGTCAGGTTCATCTTACTTCCGGACCTGTTAGGAGCAGGAGCAGCTAACACTGTACCGGTATGGAGAACCTGACAGAGCTTTTGGCGGCGGCGGTGGCTCTTTCAAAAGAGCGTGGTCTGGGTTGGTTGCTGGAGCAACTTAAAGAGGCTGGTGCCCTTCCAGAAGCGGGCACTGGTGAGAAGGAGAGGCCGGTGAGGAGATCCAAGGCCCCGGTTCAGCTGAGCCCTGAAGTAACTGCTCGGCGGTCCCGTGGAGCCCAGGGTGGGGGTCCTCGAAGGGCAACTGGTCGGCCAAGGAAGGCAGCATCGAAGTCGGGCCTGGATGCAGGCCATGTGGTTGGTGGTGAGTTGTTGGAGAGAGTTGGTGCGTCGAGGACAGGACCCGTGACGTCATTGCTGATTACGGATGGCGGCCATGGGAATGCTGCGCAGCCAGGAGGGTCTGGTAATCATACTCTGGCGGCATCGGCCGTTCAGGGTCAGGGTAAGGCTCCTTGTTAGCAGGGGTAGTCCTCATGAGGGGAAGTTAGTTTGGTAGTGGTCCAGGCGTGTGGCGGTAGCCATTTTCGTTGAGGGGAGGCCTGTGGCGGTTGCGCACGCTTTTCTTGGTGGGGGGGGTTCAGCTTTTGGTGTGAGGTTGGAGGTGGTGGGGGGGTTCAGCTTTTGGTGTGAGGTTGGAGGGGGGTGTATTTTTTATATGCCTTTTTTGTTAGGTCTCTTATTTAAAATAAGGCTAGTGTTTTTTGAGGTTTTGTCTTAGGGTCTATGTTTTTATTTGTTATGAGCCTTTTCTTCGTTTCATTAATCTCTCTCCTTAATTTTCAATCCTCCTTTGTTCCATTGCCTTTTTTCCTGTTTGTTTTGATTCAATTTTAATAATAATAAAAACAAAAAATGGTTATGCAGTTTATTTTGTTTATCTTATATTTGCGGTAATGTTTTCTTTGTCCAGCAGGTGTCGCTGCAGTATAAGGAATGGATAATTTGAATTCATTTGCGTAATATTTCTTTTCTTGTTTTTTAGATTGCTGTTTTTCCCTTGTTTTGTTTTTTACCTCTTAAAATTTATGGGGGTCCATGGTTTGTCTCTGGTGTCATAGTTGTTTTTTATATGTTCAATTATATTTGCCCCCCCTTTCCTCAGTAGGCATAGTTTTATTTTTAAGGTGTTTATTTCATAATCATTTAATGTTGCCTTTTATTAGCCTGTTAGCTGCGTTGTATGTGCTATCCCTGGCCTCCTCATTCACTTGACCTAAGTCATTTAAAAAAAAAAAAAAAAAGTAAAGAAAAATATTAAAAATAAATAAATATATGAGTTCTATTTTATTTGTTTTTTTTTTCCCTCTCCCCCCCTCCTTGTTCTTCCTCTCTCCCCCAACCTCTCTCTCCTTCTCCCATTTTTCCCCTCCTTTTTGTTGTGTGTGGGGGGGGGTGGTGGTTGTGTTTTTTGTGCTAATAATTTCTTTTTCTTAGTAGTGGAGCCGGTGATTGCTAATAGTGGTCCGGTGGTGGCTGAAGATGGGCTGACCCGTCGCGGCAGCGTCAGGGAGCACGATGGTGACTCCATCAACTTGGAGGACATTTTAAGTGATTTTGAGGAGGAAGACCCGGGCGAGGGCCCATCATCTGGAGTTACGGCATCTGGCCAGGTAGGAGAGTTGGATACTTTGGCACAGCTGTTACGTTGTTTATCACCGCAATTGACCAGGCATGGGGGGCAGCAGAGTTTTAGGCAGCTGGGTGTTTCGGCCGCCACTGGCCGGGAGATGCCGGCAGGTGGGCTAGGCTGCAGAAGGCAGGTGGTGCTAGCATCTAATCTGTCGTTTCAGGAGGATAGGAACAGCCGGGCAGCGGCTCCATCACGGGATGCTGGTTACAGACGGGGTAGGTCTCGTTCGCCGCTGCCTAGAAGAAGAAGTGACGCAGAGGCAAGTTCATCACCTACATGGGCTGGCTTGGACAGATCCCCTCGCGGCAGGAGTAGAGAATGGAGGTGGTGTGCCGATACCAAGAGGAGGGCACCTTTAAGAAGGAGGCGTTCGGTTGGCAGAGACGATTGCCGTCGTACGGCCAGGCCAAGGGTGTCGCCTCCAGTGGTATCTACGGCTTCTGCTTCAGGACCTGTGACAGCGCCTTGCGAAGCAGGTGAGGTGCAGGGTGTGGGGACGCCCATTGGGCCGGGCAGGGGTATAAATAAACAGCAAACTTTATTGCAAGGTTTGAAAGACTTGATTGCGAGTGTGGAGAAGAATGATATTCCTTCGGGTGGTCAAGGGGCCGGGGGAGCTTGGGCCTCTCCGGCCTCAGCGGAGGTAGAGTCTCAGCCAAAAGTTTTGTTGACGGCAGGCTCATCGGGTGGTAGTCCTGCAGTAGGGTCGGTTAGTGTAGTGGGTAGACTCAGGGTCTCCGAGGAGGCTTTTCAGCGTCCTTGCCTTTGTTCTATTGGTCCTTTGGGGTTACACTTGCAATGGGAAGTTAAGGAAAAGATCTGGAAGCGGGAGTTTTTGGAAATCTTTTCCCTGCTCCCGGTTGATCAGTTTGTAGACTTTAAGGATGACCCAAAAGGGGATTTGGGTAAGAAAGAGGAGGATGAGAGAAAAAAGAGATATCGGAGGTTGCCGAAAACCTTGAGTAATTAGTCCAGGTCGTTTTGTATCTTGGCTAGTGTCATTACGGAGAGGTTCCTGGAGAAGGGATCGGCTCTCTTTTGTTATTACGATGAGATTTCCTCGGCATACCGTACGTATGGCGGGTTAGCATGGTGGCGGTATGATGAACAGTTTCGCCAGCGGCTTGCTGTGCGGCCCGCCATGCGTTGGGACGATAGAGATATGGGTATCTGGCTTGAGATCATGACCCCCTTACGGTCGGGGCAGTCCTTTTGAGTTGGGGGGGCCGCCATTGCCGGCGGCGCTGGTGCCAATACCGCTGTCTCTGGTAGGAAGGGGTTGTGCTTCCAATATAACGAGAGTCAATGCCGTTTTGTTCTCTCGTGTAAATACAAACATGAGTGTTCAGGGTGTGGTGGAGTGCACTCCTACGCCAAATGTTTTAAGAGAGGGCGGGCGGGCGCACGCCCAGGTGAAATGGCTATACAGGGTCAAGACACCAGTGAACATAGAAAAGATGGTGCCTTGGCTAAGGCAATACGCTAAGTTTCGGGGCAAGGCCGGTGTGGCCGAGCTGTTGCTTACTGGTTTCAGCTCGGGTTTTTGGATACCGTTTTTGCCGGGGGAGGGCCACCGTTTCTTGGGTAACTTGAAATCAGCCAGGGCTCACCCGGAAATTATTCAGGATAAATTGGCTAAGGAGGTGGCTTTGGGCCGCATGGCGGGTCCTTTTACTGATTTGCCCATGTCAGATTTGTGGATTTCTCCTCTAGGGGTCGTGCCTAAAAAAGGCCAAGGCCATTTCCGGATGATCCACCACTTGTCCTACCCGAAAGGATCATCCGTGAATGATGGCATTGACCCTGAATTGTCAGCGGTCTCCTATGCTTCTTTTGACTCAGCGGTTTGCTTGGTCCGGATTGCCAGAATGGGGGCGCGTTTAGCAAAGGTGGACGTAGAGTCGGCATTCCGTTTGCTACCTTTCCATCCTAAGTGCCATCACTTTTTGGGTTGCACCTTTGATGATACCTTTTTTGTTGACCTTTGCTTACCAATGGGATGCTCTATTTATTGCTCCTATTTTGAGTCTTTTAGTTGCTTTATTGTATGGGTGGTCAAGCGTTTATCAGGCTTGAAATCGATAGTCCATTACTTGGACGATTTCTTATTCATCGGCCCTCCTTAGTCCGAGATATGCGGCAGGCTGTTGTCAACCTTTATGCATGTTGCGAGGGATTTTGGTATCCCGATAGCTTCCGAGAAGTCAGAAGGCCCGACGTCGGTCCTGTGCTTCTTAGGGATACAGATTGATTCGGATTTAATGGAGTGTAGCCTACCTAGGGATAAAGTAGTTTATTTAGTCCAAGTCTTACAGATGGCTGTGTGTCGTAATAAGCTGACGTTGCGTGAGATGCAGTACATAGTAGGTATACTAAATTTTGCATGCAGAATCATCCCTGTCGGTCGGGTTTTTTGCAGGCGGTTGTCCCTGGCGACTGCCGGGGCGACAGAGCCTTACCATCACATTCGAGTGACCAGTTTGATCAGGGAAGACCTGAAGGTGTGGCTCATTTTTCTACAGGAGTACAATGGCAAGTCTATCATTCAGAAGGTAGTGTCGGGGTCTGAGATGAACCTTTTCACTGATGCTTCTGGCTCCCATGGTTTTGGAGCTTATTTGGGTGGTAGATGGTGTGCTGATGTGTGGCCCGAGGCGTGGATCAAGGCTGGTTTAAATAAAAATTTGGTTTTCCTGGAGCTGTTCCCTTTGTTAGTATCGTTAAAATTATGGGCACCAGTGTTGAGGGACAAGAAGGTGATCTTCCACTCGGATAATATGGGGGTGGTCATGTCTGTTAACAATTTGTCGGCCTCTTCCCCTCCTGTAGTTTCTTTGTTACGCCTGTTTGTTTTGGAGTGTCTGAGGTTGAACGTGTGTTTTAGGGCTTTACATGTCCCTGGTGCATCTAATGACATTGCCGATGCTCTCTCACGTTTACGGTGGGACCGTTTCCGGGCTTTGGCCCCAGAAGCTGCTGTGGAAGGGGATCACTGTCCGGCAGGTTTGTGGAAGGTGGTATTCCCAGGTTGATGAGTTTGATGAGGTCGGCTTTAGCCAAGAGTACTTGGAGGGCATATGGACAGGTATGGGGTGATTGGCAATTCTTCTTGGGAGCAGGTGGGTATTCCTTTTCGGAAGTTGAGTGGTCCCGGGCCCTGGTTGAGTGGATGGGGGGTTGGTGCGAGTCCCGGGTTTCAAAAGCAGTCGTTCTGAGGCGTTTAGCGGCTTTGGCTTTTCTATTTCAGTTATTGGGCTTCCAGGATATCACAAAATCGTTTGTGGTTAGGATGGTTGGACGCAGTTTGTGTAGGGGCCCCCTGGGTGTGGACAGTAGGTGACCAGTAATTTTTTCTTTCCTACAGAAGGTAGTAAGGATTCTACCCTCGGTCTGTGCGGATTCGTTCAAAGTTGCTTTGTTCCGTTCGGCTTTTGTGTTAGCCTTTTTCGCAGCCTTTCGGGTCTCAGAAGTCGTGGCTCCTAATAGATTGGACAGGGGTGGGATCCAAGTGGGTGATGTGGTCACCGATGGGCGGCAGATTGTCATCTGGCTCAGGCGGTCAAAGACCGATCAGATGGGAAGAGGCCGTTTAATATGGCTGCAGTTTATTGGGGGCCTTTGCTGCCCAGTCGGGGCTGTGAGGGAATTTTTGCAGATTAGGCCAGCTGGTGATGCTCCGTTATTGATCCATGCTGGGGGTTCGTCATTGTTGAAATTCCAGTTCGTGGCAGTGTTCCGGAAGGCGTTGACATTAGTGGGTTTCCCTGCCGGGGAATTTAGTTCCCATTCATTCCGTATTGGCGCTGCTACTGAGGCGAGAATGTTAGGAATGAGTGATGAAATGATGCAAGGAATTGGGAGGTGGTCATCAGGAAGGTTTAAGTCTTATGTGCGCCAGTACTTAGCCATATAAGTTGTGTTTTGTTTTAGGTCCAGTGGAGTGTTGTTTTATCGGCCACTCTTACATCTACTGGGCACGACGGGCCGCTGCAGCGAAGAACGATGGTTGCCAGCTGGGTTTGCCTGTAGAGGAGGTGGTGATGAGGTGGTTTGGGGTTATTGGGTTGAAGTGGGATCAGGTATTGTTGCAAGTAGTTGATTATTCCAGTTTGTTTCGCCCTCCAGGTATTTTGGTAATCCATGCTGGAGGTAATGATTTAGGTTACACGGCACAGAGAGATCTGGTGTCAAAGATGAAAAGGGATTTGTTGCGTTTGTGGGACTTATTTCCTCAGCTGTTGGTGGTTTGGTCAGAGTTGGAGCCTATGGTGGTGTGGATAGTAGCATGGGATAGTAAGCGGTTGGATACATCTAGGAGGAAGATTAACAGGGTGTTGAGTAGATTTGTTAGGCAAAGGGGGGGGTGTCTATATGGGCATGTCGAGTTCGAGGGTGAAGCGGGTAAATGTTTTTTTTGTGTTAGTCTTTAATTTAAAAGGGTTTTTTTTGGTTTAAGGGTTAAGAGTGCCTAATTATGGGGTCAAGGCAGCCCCGGATGTAGGGAATAGGAAGGAGGGTCTTTTGACCCCATGAAAGGCCAGAAGCAGGGATAGGTAGATTGGTAGCTTTGGGGGCGGAGCTTTGGTAGCTTTGGTAGGGTAAGCTGGATGAGGCAGGAAGTCAGGTTCATCTTACTTCCGGACCTATTAGGAGCAGGAGCAGCTCCCGCCCTCCCTTCCCTATTTTTTGTTTACGGCAGGGGAGTTCTTTTTGGCGGTGTTTTTGATGTTTAGATGTTTGGTCCTCCTCAGGTATTAGTGGTTCACGCCGGTGGGAATGATTTGGGCTGTATGCCCCAAAAGGATCTGGTAGAGGCGATAAAAAGGGGTTTTAGGAGGTTACGGGAGTTATTCCCAGGCCTAATCATAGTTTGGTCTGAAACTGAAAGTAGATTGGTGTGGCGTTCAGCATGGGATGTTAAGAAACTGGAGGCGAAGGTGAACAGGATGGTTAGCGGGTTCGTTAAAAAACTAGGGGGTTTTGGGCTCCGCCCTGTTGAATTTGAGGGCGAGTCAGGTGAGTGTTTTTACCTAAAAGATGGGGTGCACCTGAACGAGGTGGGTTTGCATTTGTTCAATTTTACACTGAAGGAGGGGATTGAAAAGGCCTTGGCTTTGTGTGGCGGTACTCGCTGAAGGCGAGTGGTGGCGGGGGTGCTTGCTATGGTCCATTGAGGCTTACGCTTGATGGATAGTGGTTAGTACTTGATGGATAACTGAAAATAAAGTGATGGTGGACGCCCTGCCCTGTAAGGGTGGGGGCTAAATGAGAGGTGAATAAAGCAAGCACTTGGTGTATTAAAAAAGAAATAAAATGGTTGTTAAAGGTTGAGTAAACAAAAGTTAATGTTTTGTTAATTGTTAATAAACAAGCTGCGGCCTTTTCTCCCCAAAGAATTTGTTGGTTTTTATTTAAGTGAAGGAATGGAGGAATTGGGAATGTGGGGTCATGTAGATTTAAAAAAAAAAAAAAAAATATTTTGACTGTGCTAAATAATAGCAGTCAGTTTCCTTCACACGTTTGTGTGTTTCAGTGCCTGCCTGCCAGGGCACAGTGTCACCCCAGTGCAACTCATATCTGGTGTAACAGTAGTGTAGATTTAAAAATAAAACACTTTTTTGACTGTGTTAAATAATAGCAGTCAGTTTCCTTCACACGTGTGCGTTTCAGGGCCTGCCTGCCAGGGCACAGTGTCACCCCAGTGCAACTCATATCTGGTGTAACAGTAGTGTAGATTTAAAAAAAAAAACACTTTTTGATTGTGTTAAATAATAGCAGTCAGTTTCCTTCAGATGTGTGCATTTCAGAGCCTGCCTGCCAGGGCACAGTGTCACCCCAGTGCAACTCATATCTGGTGTAACAGTAGTGTAGATTTAAAAAAAAAAAAACACTTTTTTGACTGTGTTAAATAATAGCAGTCAGTTTCCTTCACACGTGTGCGTTTCAGGGCCTGCCTGCCAGGGCACAGTGTCACCCCAGTGCAACTCATATCTGGTGTAACAGTAGTGTAGATTTAAAAAAAAAAAACTTTTTGGACTGTGTTAAATAATAGCAGTCAGTTTCCTTCACACGTGTGCGTTTCAGGGCCTGCCTGCCAGGGCACAATGTCACCCCAGTGCAACTCATATCTGGTGTAACAGTAGTGTAGATTTAAAAAAAACAACACTTTTTTGACTGTGTTAAATAATAGCAGTCAGTTTCCTCCACACGTGTGCGTTTCAGGGCCTGCCTGCCAGGGCACAATGTCATCCCAGTGCAACTCATATCTGGTGTAACAGTAGTGTAGATTTAAAAAAACAACACTTTTTTGACTGTGTTAAATAATAGCAGTCAGTTTCCTTCACACGTGTGCGTTTCAGTGCCTGCCTGCCAGGGCACAGTGTCACCCCAGTGCAACTCATATCTGGTGTAACAGTAGTGTAGATTTAAAAAAAACAACACTTTTTGGACTGTGTTAAATAATAGCAGTCAGTTTCCTTCACACGTGTGCGTTTCAGGGCCTGCCTGCCAGGGCACAATGTCACCCCAGTGCAACTCATATCTGGTGTAACAGTAGTGTAGATTTAAAAAAAACAACACTTTTTTGACTGTGTTAAAAAATAGCAGTCAGTTTCCTCCACACGTTTGCGTTTCAGGGCATGCCTGCCAGGGCACAGTGTCACCCCAGCAACTCATATCTGGTGTAAAGGCAGCCCCGGATGTAGGGAATAGGAAGGAGGGGATTTTGACCCCATGACCGGCCAGAAGCAGGGATAGGTAGTTTGGTAGCTTTGGGGGCGGAGCTTTGGTAGGGTAAGCTGGATGAGGCAGGAAGTCAGGTTCATCTTACTTCCGGACCTGTTAGGAGCAGGAGCAGCTAACACTGTACAAGTATGGAGAACCTGACAGAGCTTTTGGCGGCGGCGGTGGCTCTTTCAAAAGAGCGTGGTCTGGGTTGGTTGCTGGAGCAACTTAAAGAGGCTGGTGCCCTTCCAGAAGCGGGCACTGGTGCTGGGCAGAAGGAAAGGCCGGTGAGGAGATCCAAGGCCCCGGTTCAGCTGAGCCCTGAAGTAACTGCTCGGCGGTCCCGTGGAGCCCAGGGTGGGGGTCCTCGAAGGGCAACTGGTCGGCCAAGGAAGGCAGCATCGAAGTCGGGCCTGGATGCAGGCCATGTGGTTGGTGGTGAGTTGTTGGAGAGAGTTGGTGCGTCGAGGACAGGACCTGTGACGTCATTGCTGATGGCGGATGGCGGCCATGGGAATGCTGCGCAGCCAGGAGGGTCTGGTAATCATACTCTGGCGGCATCGGCCGTTCAGGATCAGGGTAAGGCTCCTTGTTAGCAGGGGTAGTCCTCAAGAGGGGAAGTTAGTTTGGTAGTGGTCCAGGCGTGTGGCGGTAGCCATTTTCGTTGAAGGGAGGCCTGTGGCGGTTGCGCACGCTTTTCTTGGTGGGGGGGGGTTCAGCTTTTGGTGTGAGGTTGGAGGGGGGGTGTATTTTTTATATGCCTTTTTTGTTAGGTCTCTTATTTAAAATAAGGCTAGTGTTTTTTGAGGTTTTGCCTTAGGGTCTATGTTTTTATTTGTTATGAGCCTTTTCTTCGTTTCATTAATCTCTCGCCTTAATGTTCAATCCTCCTTTGTTCCATTGCCTTTTTTCCTGTTTGTTTTGATTCAATTATAATAATAATAATAATAATAATAAAAAAAAAAAAATGGTTATGCAGTTTATTTTGTTTATGTTTGCGGTAATTTTTTCTTTGTCCAGCAGGTGTCGCTGCAGTATAAGGAATGCATACTTTTAATTAATTTGTGTAATATTTATTTTCTTGTTTTTTAGGTTGCTGTTTTTCCCTTGTTTTGTTTTTCACCTCTTAAAATTTATGGGGGTCCATGGTTTGTCTCTGGTGTCATAGTTGTTTTTTATATGTTCAATTATATTTGCCCCCCCTTTCCTCAGTAGGCATAGTTTTATTTTTAAGGTGTTTATTTCATAATCATTTAATGTTGCCTTTTATTAGCCTGTTAGCTGCGTCGTATGTACTATCCCTGGCCTCCTCATTCACTTGACCTAAGTTATTTAAAAAAAAAAAAAAAAGTAAAGAAAAATATTAAAAATAAATAAATATATGAGTTCTATTTTATTTGTTTTTTCCTTCCCTCCCCCCTCTCCCCCCCCTCCTTGTTCTTCCTCTCTCCCCCCCCCCCCTCTCTCCTTCTCCCATTTTCCCCCTCCTTTTTGTTGTGTGTGTGGGGGGTGGTGGTTGTGTTTTTTGTGCTAATAATTTCTTTTTCTTAGTAGTGGAGCCAGTGATTGCTAATAGTGGTCCGGTGGTGGCTGAAGATGGGCTGACCCGTTGCGGCAGCGTCAGGGAGCACGATGGTGACTCCATCAACTTGGAGGACATTTTAAGCGATTTTGAGGAGGAAGACCCGGACGAGGGCCCATCATCTGGAGTTACGGCGCTGGCCAGGTAGGAGAGTTGGGTACTTTGGCACAGCTGTTACGTTGTTTATCACCGCAATTGACCAGGCATGGGGGGCAGCAGAGTTTTAGGCAGCTGGGTGTTTCGGCCGCCACTGGCCGGGAGATTCCGGCAGGTGGGCTAGGCTGCAGAAGGCAGGTGGTGCTAGCATCTAATCTGTCGTTTCAGGAGGATAGGAACAGCCGGTCAGCGGCTCCATCACGGGATGCTGGTTACAGACGGGGTAGGTCTTGTTCGCCGCTGCCTAGAAGAAGAAGTGACGCAGAAGCACGTTCATCACCTACATGGGCTGGCTTGGACAGATCCCCTCGCGGCAGGAGCAGAGAACGGAGGCGGTGTGCCGATACCAAGAGGAGGTCGCCTTTAAGAAGGAGGCGTTCGGTTGGCAGAGACGATTGCCATTGTACGGCCAGGCCAAAGGTGTCGCCTCCAGTGGTATCTACGGCTTCTGCTTCAGGACCTGTGACAGCGCCTTGCGAAGCAGGTGAGGTGCTGGGTGCGGGGACGCCCATTGGGCCGGGCAGGGGTATAGATAAACAGCAAACTTTATTGCAAGGTTTGAAAGACTTGATTGCGAGTGTGGAGAAGAATGATATTCCTTCGGGGGGTGAAGGGGCCGGGGGAGCTTGGGCCTCTCCGGCCTCAGCGGAGGTAGAGTCTCAGACAAAAGTTTTGTTGACGGCAGGCTCGTCGGGTAGTACTCCTGCCATAGGGTCGGTTAGTGTAGTGGGTGGACTCAGGGTCTCCGAGGAGGCTTTTCAGTGTCCTTGCCTTTGTTCTATTAGTCCTTTGGGGTTACACTTGCAATGGGAAGTTAAGGAAAAGATCTGGAAGTGGGAGTTTTTGGAAATCTTTTCCCTGCTCCTGGTTGATCAGTTTGTAGACTTTAAGGATGACCCAAAAGGGGATTTGGGTAAGAAAGAGGAGGATGAGAGAAAAAAAGAGATATCGAAGGTTGCCGAAAACCTTGAGTAATTGGTCCAGGTCATTTTGTATCTTGGCTAGTGTCATTACGGAGAGGTTCCTGGAGAAGGGATCGGCTCTATTTTGTTATTACGATGAGATTTCCTCTGCATACCGTACGTATGGCGGGTTAGCATGGTGGCGGTCTGATGAACAGTTTAACCAGCGGCTTGCTGTGCGGCCCGCCATGCGTTGGGACGATAGAGGTATGGGTATCTGGCTTGAGATCATGACCCCCTTACGGTCGAGGCAGTCCTTTTGAGTTGGGGGGGCAGCCATTGCCGGTGGTGCTGGTGCCAATACCGCTGTCTCTGGTAGGAAGGGGTTGTGCTTCCAATATAACGAGAGTCAATGCCGTTTTGGTCTCTCGTGTAAATACAAACATGAGTGTTCAGGGTGTGGTGGAGTGCACTCCTACGCCAAATGTTTTAAGAGAGGGCGGGCGGGCGCACGCCCAGGTGAAATGGCTATACAGGGCCAAGTCACCAGTGAACATAGAAAAGATGGTGCCTTGGCTAAGGCAATACGCTAAGTTTCGGGGCAAGACAGGTGCGGCCAAGCTGTTGCTTACTGGTTTCAGCTCGCGTTTTTGGATACCGTTTTTGCCGGGGGAGGGCCACCGTTTCTTGGGTAACTTGAAATCAGCCAGGGCTCACCCGGAAATTTTTCCTGATAAATTGGCTAAGGAGGTGGCTTTGGGCCGCATGGCGGGTCCTTTTACTGATTTGCCCATGTCAGATTTGTGGATTTCTCCTCTAGGGGTCATGCCTAAAAAAGGCCAAGGCCATTTCCGGATGATCCACCACTTGTCCTACCCGAAAGGATCATCCGTGAATGATGGCATCGACCCTGAATTGTCAGCGGTCTCCTATGCTTCTTTTGACTCAGCGGTTTGCTTGGTCCGGATTGCCGGCAAGGGGGCGCAAAGGTGGACGTAGAGTCGGCATTCCGTTTGCTACCTGTCCATCCTAAGTGCCATCATTTGTTGGGTTGCACCTTTGATGATGTATTTTTTGTTGACCTTTGCTTACCAATGGGATGCTCTATTTCTTGCTCCTATTTTGAGTCTTTTAGTTGCTTTATTGAATGGGTGGTCAAGCGTTTATCAGGCTTGAAATCGATAGTCCATTACTTGGACGATTTCTTATTCGTCGGCCCTCCTTAGTCCGAGATATGCGGCAGGCTGTTGTCAACCTTTATGCATGTTGCGAGGGATTTTGGTATCCCGATAGCTTCCGGGAAGTCAGAAGGCCCGACGTCGGTCCTGTGCTTCTTAGGGATACAGATTGATTCGGATTTAATGGAGTGTAGCCTACCTAGGGATAAAGTAGTTTATTTAGTCCAAGTCTTACAGATGGCTGTGTGTCGTAATAAGCTGACGTTGCGTGAGATGCAGTACATAGTAGGTATACTAAATTTTGCATGCAGAATCTTCCCTGTCGGTCGGGTTTTTTGCAGGCGGTTGTCCCTGGCGACTGCCGGGGCGACAGAGCCTTACCATCACAATCGAGTGACCAGTTTGATCAGGGAAGACCTGAAGGTGTGGCTCATTTTTCTACAGGAGTACAATGGCAAGTCTATCATTCAGAAGGTAGTGTCGGGGTCTGAGTTGAACCTTTTCACTGATGCTTCCGGCTCCCATGGTTTTGGAGCTTATTTGGGTGGTAGATGGTGTGCTGATGTGTGGCCCGAGGCATGGATCAAGGCTGGTTTAAATAAAAATTTGGTTTTCCTGGAGCTGTTCCCTTTGTTAGTGTCGTTAAAATGATGGGCACCAGTGTTGAGGGACAAGAAGGTGATCTTCCACTCGGATAATATGGGGGTGGTCATGTCTGTTAACAATTTGTCGGCCTCTTCCCCTCCTGTAGTTTCTTTGTTACGCCTGTTTGTTTTTTAGTGTCTGAGGTTGAACGTGTGTTTTAGGGCTTTACATGTCCCTGGTGCATCTAATGACATTGCCGATGCTCTCTCACGTTTACAGTGGGACCGTTTCCGGGCTTTGGACCCAGAAGCTGCTGTGGAAGGGGATCGCTGTCCGGCGGGTTTGTGGAAGGTGGTATTCCCAGGTTAATGATTTGGTGAGGTCGGCTTTAGCCAAGAGTACTTGGAGGGCATATGGACAGGTATGGGGTGATTGGCAATTCTTCTTGGGAGCAGGTGGGTATTCCTTTTCGGAAGTTGAGTGGTCCCGGGCCCTGGTTGAGTGGATGGGGGGTTGGAGCGAGTCCCGGGTTTCAAAAGCAGTCATTCTGAGGCGTTTAGCGGCTTTGGCTTTTCTATTTCAGTTATTGGGCTTCCAAGATATCACAAAATCGTTTGTGGTTAGGATGGTTGGACGCAGTTTGTGTAGGGGCCCCCTGGGTGTGGACAGTAGGCAACCAGTAATTTTTTCTTTCCTACAGAAGGTAGTAGTGGTTCTACCCTCGGTCTGCGCGGATTCGTTCAAAGTTGCTTTGTTCCGTTCGGCTTTTGTGTTAGCCTTTTTTGCAGCCTTTCGGGTCTCAGAAGTCGTGGCTCCTAATAGATTGGACAGGGGTGGGATCCAAGTGGGTGATGTGGTCACCGATGGGCGGCAGATTGTCATCTGGCTCAGGCGGTCAAAGACCGATCAGATGGGAAGAGGCTGTTTAATATGGCTGCAGTTTATTGGGGGCCTTTGCTGCCCAGTCGGGGCTGTGAGGGAATTTTTGCAGATTAGGCCAGCTGGTGATGCGTCGTTATTGATCCATGCTGGGGGTTCGTCATTGTCGAAATTCCAGTTCGTGGCAGTGTTCCGGAAGGCGTTGACATTAGTGGGTTTCCCTGCCGGGGAATTTAGTTCCCATTCATTCCGTATTGGCGCTGCTACTGAGGCGAGAATGTTAGGAATGAGTGATGAAATGATACAAGGAATTGGGAGGTGGTCATCAGGAAGGTTTAAGTCTTATGTGCGCCCTATAAGTTGTGTTTTGTTTTAGGTCCAGTGGAGTGTTGGTTTATCATTCACTCTTACATCTACTGGGCACGACGGGCCGCTGCAGCGAAGAACGATGGTTGCCAGCTGGGTTTGCCTGCAGAGGAGGTGGTGATGAGGTGGTTTGGGGTTAGGGGGTTGAAGTGGGATCAGGTATTGTTGCAAGTAGTTGATTATTCCAGGTTGTTTTGCCCTCCAGGTATTTTGGTAATTCATGCTGGAGGTAATGATTTATTTTACACGGCACAGAGAGATCTGGTGTCAAAGATGAAAAGGGATTTGTTGCGTTTATGGGACTTATTTCCTCAGCTGTTGGTGGTTTGGTCAGAGTTGGAGCCTAGGGTGGTGTGGAAGGCAGCATGGGATAGTAAGCGGTTGGATACATCTAGGAGGAAGATTAACAGGGTGTTGAGTAGTTTTGTTAGGCAAAGGGGGGGGTGTCTATACGGCATGTCGAGTTCGAGGGTGAAGCGGGTAAATGTTTTTTCTTAGGGGATGGGGTTCACCTTAATGATGTAGGTATGCAGTTTTTCAATTTTAATTTGAAGGAAGGGGTTGAAAAGGCCTTGGGTTTTTGGCGGGGCTCGGACAGTGTCCGGGCCAGTGGCGGTGTTTTTGATGTTTAGAACTTTAAGATGTAATATGGGTACCTCCTGTGGTTTCAGGAGAGGTTAGCAATATGTTGACTTGATAAAGTTTTCAAGAGTTATTGAGCCCCTACGGGGCAAGCACTAATGTTTGTTACTTGGTAACCAATACGGTTTCAAGTGGTTAATTGTTATTTATCTATTACATGTTTATAATAAATTGGCTGCGGCCTTTTCAACCCCAAGCGATTGTGTTAGTCTTTTATTTAAAAGGGGGGTTTTTGGTTTAAGGGTTAAGAGTGCCTAATTATGGGGTCAAGGGAGCCCCGGATGTAGGGAATAGGAAGGAGGGGCTTTTGACCCCATGACAGGCCAAAAGCAGGGATAGGTAGATTGGTGGTTTTGGGGGCGGAGCTTTGGTAGGGTAAGCTGGATGAGGCAGGAAGTCAGGTTCATCTTACTTCCGGACCTGTTAGGAGCAGGAGCAGCACCCGCCCTCCCTTCCCTGTTTTTTGTTTACGGCAGGGGAGTTCTTTTTGGCTGTGTTTTTGATGTTTAGAACTTTAAGATGTAATATGTGTACCTCCTGTGGTTTCAGGAGAGGTTAGCAATATGTTGACTTGATAAAGTTTTCATAAGTTATTGAGCCCCTACGGTGCAAGCACTAATGTTTGTTACTTGGCAACCAATACGGTTTCAAGTGGTTAATTGTTATTTATCTATTACATGTTTATAATAAATTGGCTGCGGCCTTTTCAACACCAAGCAATTGTGTTAGTCTTTTATTTAAAAGGGGGGTTTTTGGTTTAAGGGTTAAGAGTGCCTAATTAGGGGATCACAGTAGTGTAGATTTAAAAAAAACAACACTTTTTTGAATGTGTTAAATAATAGCAGTCAGTTTCCTTCACACGTGTACGTTTCAGGGCCTGCCTGCCAGGGCACAGTGTCAACCCAGTGCAACTCATATCTGGTGTAACAGTAGTTTAGATTTAAAAAAAAAAAAAAACTTTTTTGACTGTGTTAAATAATAACAGTCAGTTTCCTTCACACGTGTGCGTTTCAGGGCCTGCCTGCCAGGGCACAGTGTCACCCCAGTGTAACTCATATCTGGTGTAACAGTAGTGTAGATTTAAAAAAAAAAAGCACTTTTTGACTGTGTTAAATAATAGCAGTCAGTTTCCTTCACACGTGTGCGTTTCATTGCCTGCCTGCCTGCCTGCCTGCCAGGGCACAGTGACACCCCAGTGCAACTCATATCTGATGTAACAGTAGTGTAGATTTAAAAAAAAAAAAACACTTTTTTAACTGTGTTAAATAATAGCAGTCAGTTTCCTTCACACGTGTGCGTTTCAGTGCCTGCCAGGGCACAGTGTCACCCCAGTGCCACTGATATCTGGTGTAACAGTAGTGTAGATTTAAAGAAAAAAAACTTTTTTGACTGTGTTAAATAATAGCAGTCAGTTTCCTTCACACGTGTGCGTTTCAGTGCCTGCCAGGGCACAGTGTCACCCCAGTGCAACTCATATCTGGTGTAACAGTAGTATAGATTTAAAAAAAACAACACTTTTTGGACTGTGTTAAATAATAGCAGTCAGTTTCCTTCACACGTGTGCGTTTCAGTGCCTGCCAGGGCACAGTGTCACCCCAGTGCAACTCATATCTGGTGTAACAGTAGTGTACATTTAAAAAAAAAATACAATTTTGACTGTAATAGATTGAATAGCAGTAAGTTGTCTGCAAGCGTGTGTATCAGGCCTACAGCGTCTACTCTGCCAACAGCTGCCAGTGCACAGTGCCACTCATATCTGTTGTCACAGTAGCTTGCACGCATAGTACCACCAATCGAAAAAAAAATGACAGGCAGAGGCAGGCCACCCCGCAGGGGCCGTCATGTTCGTGGTGCTTTGATTCCCTTTGGCCCTAGAATAATGCCCAGTGTTCAGAGGCCACGTACCCCGAACTCGAACATTTCTGAGGACATAGTTGACTGGCTAACACAGGACACCCAATCTTCTACAGCTTCCGCTCGGAACCTTGGCACACCATCCTCATCCTCCTCCATCTTAGCTTCGGACACCTCTCAAGTTACCACTCGCCCGCCTGCCGCCACCACAAACACTAGCACCACAGCCGCTTCACTTGATCTGTCAGAGGAGTTATTTACACATCAGTTGGAAGAAATGAGTGATAGTGATGCGCAACCATTATTGCCAGAGGATGTAGATAACAGGGATATGTCTCAGTCAGGCAGCATTACACACATGTACGTACGGTGTGATGATGATGATGTTGTACCCGCTGCTGCTTCCTTTGCTGAATTGTCCGATACAAGTGAAGCAGTTGATTATGACGATGCGTCCGTTGATGTCACGTGGGTGCCCGCTAGAAGAGAAGAAGAAGAGGGGGAAAGTTCAGATGGGGAGTCAGAGAGGAGGAGGAGACGAGTTGGAAGGAGAGGGAGGTCATCACAAGGAGCTGGTGGCACAGTCAGACAGCATGCATTGGCACCCGGGGTCCGCCAGACAGCACGCCAATCAACGCATGCTGTTGCCACCACCAGAATGCCGTCATTGCAGAGCTCAGCAGTGTGACATTTTTTTGTGTGTCTTCCTCTGACAACAGCGATGCCATTTGCAACCTGTGCCAAAAGAAACTGAGTCGTGGGAAGTCCAACACCCACCTAGGTACAACTGCTTTGCGAAGGCACATGATCGCACATCACAAACGCCTATGAGATCAACACATGAGTACAAGCAGCACACAAACTCAAAGCCGCCATCCTCCTCCTGGTCCAGCATCTTCAGCCACGTCAACCACTGCTGTCCTCCTTGCCCCCTCTCAACCATCCGCCACTCCGTGTCTCGCCTTGAGCAGTTCCTGCTCATCTGCCCACAGTCAGGTGTCTGTCAAGGACATGTTTGAGCGTATGAAGCCAATGTCACAAAGTCACCCCCTTGCCCGGCATCTGACAGCTGACAACCTGTTGACGGCTGCCAAGCATGGAATGCGTGGCTCTGCAGAGGAGTTGGTGACACCGACACGACTTGCAGGCAGGCCAGCAGCCACCTCCTCTACTCCTCCTACTCCATCCTCTTCAATAACCTCCTCAGCTGAGTCCTCTTCTGCTGCTGCATCTTGCTCCACATCAACAGCACCCCCCCAGCTCCCCAGGTACTATTCCACATCCCGGATATGGCAGTGTCATGCCGTCTTGGGGTTGACTTGCCTGAATGCAGAGAGTCACACCGGACCAGCACTCCTCTCTGCCCTGAATGCACAAGTGGATCAGTGGCTGACTCCACACCAACTGGAGGTCAGCAAAGGGGTTAGTGACAAAGGAAGAAATTTGGTGGCGGCATTGAATTTGGGCAAGTTGACACATGTGCCGTGCATGGCACATGTGTGTAATCTGATCGTACAACGCTTTGTGCATAAGTACCCAGGCTTACAGGATGTCCTGAAGCAGGCCAGGAAGGTGTGTGGCCATTTCAGGTGTTACTATCCTACACAGCCATGGCGTACTTTTCAGATATCCAGCGGCGAAACAACATGCCAGTGAGGCGCTTGATTTGCGACAGCCCGACACATTGGAATTCAACACTCCTAATGTTCGACCGCCTGATCCAACAAGAAAAAGCTGTTAATGACTATTTGTATAACCGGGGTGCTAGGACAGCCTTTGCAGAGCTGGGAATTTTTTTTTCACATTACTGGACACTCATGCGCAATGCCTGTAGTCTCATGCTTCCTTTTGAGGAGGTGACAAACCTAGTTAGTCGCACCGAAGGCACCATCAGTGACATCATACCATTTGTTTTCTTCCTGGAGCGTGCCCTGCGAAGAGTGCTGGATCAGGCCATAGATGAGCGTGAAGAGGAAGAGGAAGAGTTGTGGTGTCCATCACCACCAGAAACAGCCTTATCAGCATCGCTTGCTGGACCAGCGTCAATGCTGGAAGAGGATTGTGAGGAAGAGGAGTCAGAGGAGGAATGTGGCTTTGAGGAGGTGGAGGAAGACCAACCACAACAGGCATCCCAGGGTGCTCGTTGTCACCTATCTGGTACCCGTGGTGTTGTACGTGGCTGGGAGGAAGAAGATACCTTCAGTGAGATCACTGAGGATGAGGAACGGGACATGAGTAGCTCGGCATCCAACCTTGTGCAAATGGGGTCTTTCATGCTGTTGTGCCTGAAATGTTATGAAAATTCCCACAAGTCGGAAAGGATGCAGCAGTTCCAAAAAAAAAATCTAACAGGGGAAGAGGTGAAAGTTATCCTCCTCCCACGACCATGCTCACAGATGTGTATTTGATGGAGGACATGCAGAGCTTTTTAAGCCCTACGCATCGCCACAGCCCTTCGGGGTCCACCCTCAGAGAATGACTCGACTGACAGGTAGCAGACTACCTCGCCTTCACTGCAGATATCAACACTCTGAGGAGCGATTAACCCCTTGACTACTGGGTGTGCAGGCTTGACCTGTGGCCTGAGCTATCCCAACTTGCGATAGAACTTCTGGCCTGCCCCGCTTCAAGTGTCCTGTCAGAAAGGACCTTCAGTGCAGCAGGAGGTATTGTCACTGAGAAGAGAAGTCGCCTAGGTCAAAAAAGTCTAGATTACCTCACCTTTATTAAGATGAATGAGGATGGATCCTGAAGGGACTGACAGTGGGCAATACATTCGACTAAAAAAGGCCTGATGAGATGAGCTGCCTTGGGCTAAAAATGGTCCACACGCTGCTGTATTTTGTCTCTGAATGCTGGATGACTTGCAAGACTTATCCGCCACCAACTAGGGTTCAAACCGCAATGTTTTAGGGCACTTTCTGCCATGGAAACAAACATCAATTTTTCTGTCCGCTGCTACAGCAGCGGCTGCAACAATACCTCATTTTTCAGGCATGTGTACATGCCTAATTTTTCTGGCCTCTGGTGCTGCACTGTGGCTTCAAAAACCAAACCAAAAAAGGCACATAACAGGGATTAAACTGATAGGAATAGTACTACTTAACACACCACTCCTATCTGGTGGCACATTACATTGCACGCGCAGTGCCCCCAATTTGAAGTAGGAGGACCGACCAAGCATCTTTTTCCATCTCCCGGTTCCTAAAATCGATGCCATATACACGTCCCCTAATAGGGGACGTAACAGGGATTAAACTGATAGGAATAGTACTACTTAATACACCTTATAATAACGCAGAGAGAGGCAACGCAGAGAGAGGAGTCTGAAGAAGAGGAGTCAGAGGAGGAAGGTGGCTTTGAGGAGGTGGAAGACCAAACACAGCAGGCGTCCCAGGAGGCTTGTTGTCACCTTTCGGGGACCCTTGGTGTTGTACGTGGCTGGGTGGAAGAAGAGACCTTCAATGACATCAGTGAGGACAAGGAACGGGACATGGCTAGCTTGGTATCAAACCTTGTGCAAATTGGGAGTTTGCGGTTGTGCAAATGGACTGTTTGCGGTTGTTTGCGGTGTGTTAAAGGGACAGTCTAGGCCAAAATAAACTTTCATGATTCAGATAGAGCATGTCATTTTAAACAATTTTCCAATTTACTTTTATCACCAATTTTGCTTTGTTCTCTTGGTATTCTTAGTTGAAAGCTTAACCTAGGAGGTTCATATGCTAATTTCTTAGATCTTGAAGCCCACCTCTTTCAGATTGCATTTTAACAGTTTTTCAACACTAGAGGGTGCTAATTCACGTATTCCATATAGATAACACTGTGCTCGTGCACGAGAAGTTATCTGGGAACAGGCACTGATTAGCTAGACTGCCAGTCTGTCAAAAGAACTGAAAAAGGGGCAGTTTGCAGAGGCTTAGATACAAGATAATCACAGAGGTTAAAAGTATATTATTATAAATGTGTTAGTTATGCAAAACTGGGAAATGGGTAATAAAGGGATTATCTATCTTTTAAAACAATAAAAATTCTGGTGTAGACTGTCCCTTTAAACGGGGAGTTTGGTCTGTCACTGTGAAGCGGGCGTAACCCTTACACTACCTGATCGATACAACATCATACCTGATGTTTTAAAGCACGTTATTCCAAACAATTTAGGAATGTTAGGTGATTTAGGCCCTTTATGGGTTAAAAGCAGACTCTGCATCAACTATGTAATTTTGCATGGGAGTTTTGCCATGGATCCCCCTCCGGCATGCCACAGTCCAGGTGTTAGTACCCTTGAAACAACTTTTCCATCACTATTGTGGCCAGAAAGAGTCCCTGTGGGTTTTAAAATTTGCCTGCCCATTGAAGTCAATGGCGGTTCGCCTGGTTCGCCCGTTCGCAAACTTTTGGGGAAGTTCGTGTTCTCTGTTCGCGAACCCAAATTTTGGGTTCGCGACATCACTAGTGCACAAATATATTATATATAGTGATAGTGTAATGCTTTATTTAAATATGTTTTACATGAGTTATACTTCAGGTTTCAAGTCTCACTAAGTTTTTTAGAGCTATTATGTGCTGTGCTCAAGCGCAATTCATAAACTTTAAAGGGACAGTAAAGTCAAAATTAAACTTTCATGATTCAGATAGGGCATACAATTTTAAACAACTTTCTAATTTACTTTTATCATCAGATGTGCTTTGTTCTCTTGTTATTCTTTGTTGAAGGCTAAACCTAGGTAAGTTCAGAAACTGATTTCTAAGCCCTTGAAGGCTGCCTCTTATTTCAGTGCATTTTATTAGCTTTTCACAGCTAGACAATGCTAGTTCATGTGTGCCATATAGATACCATTGTGCTCACTCCAGTAGAGTTTTGCATGAGTCAGCACTAATTGGCAAGTCTGTAAAAAGCACTGGGATAAGGGGGCAATCTGCAGAGGCTAAGATACAAGGTAATCACAAAAATACAAAGTATATCAATATAATAGTGTTGGTTATGCAAAACTTGGGAATGAGTATTAATGGGATTTTCAATCTTTTTTTTACACAATATAAATTTTCAAGTAGACTGCCCCTATAACGTATATGAGAGCAGATTAGCACTGTCGCAATATCCAAGCAAAGGGCACGCTAAAGGGATTTCCTCCATGCTAAACATTCTCTTGTTAATCAGTTTTACCATGGACTAATACCAGATTGTGCACTAATGCTAGAACTGTCCAGTGATGTTGATAGTGCTGTGCACCCTCAAAAATTAAACTTTAAGTTTGATGTTGATCCCCGTTTAAAACGCAGGCAATAATTTCAAACAATCCCTGTGTTTTACTACGTCAGGACATTTGAATCTGGAAGTGCATCAAAGCAAACATCTCCCTGCATAAGAAGAAATCACAATCTCTATACTTGCTGAAGAAATATAAAACAATTGCAATAAAAGGCAAAGTTGCATCACTTTTGTAGTATCCCTCTAGCAGTGTTTTAAATAAAACAAGATCACCTGTGTCTGTAATAAACAATGGAACTCATAATTATCCTGACAGCAGATGTTGTAAACAAGTTTACTATAATTTGCACATAAGAAAACTATCTGGCTGTTTAATAATACATTTTCTAAATTAACCTATTAAGGGGCAGGTTTTAAGTGTCTGCGTGCATCGAGTGTATTACAAGTTGAAGTGCGATTTCTTGAGTACAATTGAAGTTAAAGTGCGTCAGAATAGTACATCCTCAGAGCTATGGTTTTCTGTTTCACAAAACAAAAAAAGTGTCACAAACCTTGCATATACTTAGATTACAAGTTGTTCGGTAAACCCGTTGCGTACACTCCGTGCAAAATGGATCCATACCACTATTTCCATAGCGCCGCCATTAAAATGGTGTGCTTGTGCACATATTCCCCCATAGAAATCAATGAAGAAAAAAATGGAGGAAAAAAAAAAAACCTAACACCCTAACATAAACTACTAGTCCAATAACCCCTAAACAGCCGTCCCCCCCCATACTAATTAACTTATTAACCCCTAAACCATCATCCCCCACATCACCAACACTAAATAAACTTATTAACCTCTAAACCGCCATCCCCTCACATCGGAATTACTAAAATAAACCCATTAACCCTAAATAATAATAAAATTATTAAACCTAAAACGCTATCCCCCCACATCGCCAACACTAATTAAAAGTACTAACCTCTAAACCACCATCCCCCCACATCGCCAACACTAATTAAAGCTATTAACCCCTAAACTGCTGCCCCCCACATGGCCAACACTAAAATAAACCTATTAACCCCTAAACCACCTTCCCCACACAACGCAAAGTATTAACCTAATAACTAAGCCCCCTAACCTAACACTCCTATACTTTTAAAAAATAAAAAAATACTAACTACATTAAAAACTAACAACAAATAAAAAACATAAATTACAAAAAGGATTTTTTTGTTAGTTTTTTTAATGTAGTGTTAGGTTTTTATTTTATGTAATGTTATATTTTTTATTTTGGGTAATGTTAGGTTTGTTTTTCGTAATTTATGTTTTATATTTTTTGTAATTTTTTATTAATTTTTAATGTAGCTAGTATTTTTGTATTTTATGAAAGTGTATTTTAATTGGGGTTGTTAGAGGGTGTTAGGTTACAGGGCTTAGTTATTACGTTAACAGTTTGCGTTGTGGGGGGGTGGCGGTTTAGGGGTTAATATGTTTATTTTAGTGTTGTCAATGTGGGGGGGATGGCGGATTATTGTTTAATATGTTTATTTTAGTGTTGTCGATGTGAGGGGACGGCAGATTAGGGGATAATAGGTTTATTTTAGTGTTATCAATGTGGGGGGATGGCAGTTTAGGGGTTAATAGGTTTAGTTTAGTGTTGGCAATGTGGGGAGACAGCAGTTTAGGGGTTAATACTTTATTTTATTAGTTGCGATGTGGGGGAATGGCAGTTTAAGGGTTAATAGTGAATTTTATTGGTGTTAGTGTACTTTGTAACATATTAGCGCTGTGTAATCTGCTGGCGCTTTATAAATACCTAATAATAATAATTATTATTATTTATTTTTTTTTAATATTTTTTGTTTCCCAAAATCCATAACTACAGGTCTTTGAATGCGGAATGGTTCGTTATGGTATAGGCCATAATGATTGCGGTACAGAAATACTGCGTGACTTGTAATATCAAGAAGCTGACCATTCCGTACGCAAAGGCCATTTTTTAAGCGGTAAAGCCATACCGCACAACTTGTAATCCGGGCCATAAACATTTAAAAGTACAGTTACACTCATAATACAAGTATTTGATAAAAACTATTTAAAAAAAATTACACAAAAAAGTTATAAGGACTCAAACATATGAGGTCTCAGGTAAAAGTGCAAAGGGCTTTAACATTGAGATACATTCATATACTTTAGACATATACAGTGAATATAAAAAGTCTACACACCCCTGTTAAAATGGCAGGTTTCTGTGATGTAAAAAAATGAGACAAAGATAAATCATTTCAGAACTTTTTCCACCTTTAATGTGACCTATAAACTGTACAACTCAATTGCAAAACAAACTGAAATATTTTAGGTAAAGGGAAATAAAAATAAAATAATATGGTTGCATAAGTGTGCACACCCTCTTATAACTGGGGATGTAGCTGTGTTCAGAATTAAGCAATCACATTCAAAATCATGTTAAATAGGAGTCAGCATCCACCTGCCATCATATAAAGTGCCTCTGATTAACCCCAAATAAAGTTCAGCTGCTCTTGTTGGTCTTTCCTGAAATTTTCTTAGATCTATCTATCTATCTATCTATCTATCTATCTATCTATCTATCTATCTATCTATCTATCTATGTTCTGTTTAAATATATATTAACAGAAAGAGAAGCAGTCTGCCAGGAACAAACAACAGTTTAGTGGCTCATTTTTGCCCAGTTGTGCTTTTCACAGAGGAAAACTTTCCTAAATTATATCAGTCTATTCACCCTAACAGTTATATATATACACACACACACACACACATATATATATATATATATATATATATATATATATATATATATATATATATATACATATATATTTTATAGGGTGTTTTTTATTTTTTTTAATGGTAGTTTTTTTTTTTTTAAAAAGGTATTTTTTTGATAATGTTGTTTTTTTTATTTTTTGGAATGTTTTTTTAAGTAATGTAAGTTTTTAAAGGTAGTTAGTAAAGTTTTTATTTAATTTAGGGATATTTAAATTGGGGTTAAGTTAGGTTGTGTTAGGTTAGGGGGTTTATTTTTTTATTTTATTACTTTGATTGTGGGGGGAAGATGGTTTAGGGGTTATTAGTTTATTTAGGTACTTTGTGTTGTTGGGGGTTGGCGGTTTAGGTGTTAACAGTTTATTTAGGGTTTGCGATGTAGGGGGTGGCGGTTTAGGGGTTAATATTGTGTTTAGGTACTTTGTATTGTGGGGGATGGCGGTTTATGGGTTAATAGTTTATTTCGGTATTTGCATTGTGGGGTATGGCGGTTTAGGGGTTAATAGTTTATTTAGGTACGTTGCGTTGTGGGGATGACAGTTTAGGGGTAAACAGTTTTATTTAGGGTTTGCGATGTTGGGGAGTGGCGGATTAGGGGTTAATAGTTTTATTTAGATAGTTTGTAATGTGGGTGGATGGCGGTTTAGGTGTTAACAGTTTATTTAGGGTTTGCGATGTAGGGGGTGGAGGTTTAGGGGTTAATATTGTGTTTAGGTACTTTGCGTTGTGGGGATGGCAGTTTAGGACTTAACAGTTTATTTAGGGTTTGCGATGTTGGGGAATGGTGGATTAAGGGTTAATAGTTTTATTTAGATAGTTTGTAATGTGGGTGGATGGTGGTTTAGGAGTTAACAGTTTAGGGTTGGCAATGTGGGGGATGGGGGATTAGGGGTTATTAGACTAGGGGCTTATGGTAGGGTGTTAGATTTTTGTTAACTATATATGTAGGTTTCGCTAGTAGGGTAATTTCTTTCAACTTTTTTTCTCCATTCATTTCTATGAGAGAACACATGCACGCCAATACTCTGCTAGTGATGTTTGCAATTCTCGGGCTACAGCTAGCAAAAAAACATATTTTGTTTCAACTTTTAATACCAGCAGATCCCGAGAAATGTAAAAACGTTATCGCTAGCAGAGTTTTTGCTAATAGCATGTTTAGATTTGCCACAAGACTTGTAATCTAGCCCTGTACCAGGAAATGTATACATTTTTAAGAATTAAAAGGACTTTGCCATGGTTTAAAATATCGGTATATATATATATATATAAACTGTGTGTAGGGCACTGCACTCACTTTTACTTGGTAACACTCCCCGGGGGGCATTAAAAAAAACAATAATATACAGAAAGTAGGAGCGCACTTGCCAGGTCTTAGATAAATTATTAAATAAATACACAGTAATGTGTTTTACAGTGGCTAAAAAATAGAGGCAGTGGGATAGTGGGTGTGTCATGGTTAGGTGGTGGGTGGAATAAAAAGTGGCATTTTGGCCTGGCTTGTAGTTTAGGGGGCATATGTATCAAGCTCCTAAGGGATTAAATGTCCTACATCTCCTGAGTGTCTGCTTGTAACTTAACTTAACTTAACTTAACACTTAATATAACTTAATAACTAATAAATAACAACACAACACAGTTCTGTGGGTGAAAGACCCGTGGGTCGCATTTATTGGTACCAGCCGTGGAACTGGCAGGTAACTTATCCACGGATGGCGGCAATCGGGGCCTACATCTAGCTATGGATAACCCCTTCTAGAAAATGGCCAAGGGACACTGCTGCAGACCACAAGGCGGAGATACTCACGCAGCTTTCATAATTAGGGGTTTTTCCGGCCCAACAATAATCAGCCCGAGCACGCCCAAGCATACCAAGCCTGTGACGTCACCCTGACCGCAATGGCCATTACTCAAACCTCCTTCCAGTCTGCAGCCGTGATCCTGACCACCCGCCAGAGTAGGGTACAAGCATTATTAACTCCAAACCTGTAGGTCCAGCCTTGACTTGACGAACAGCATGTCAATAACTGGGGAGTTCAAAATTACCGTCCTTGGTCTTAGGGAAGTAGTTCGAGTAACCCTCTTCCGGCCTCAGACACCTAGTCTCGAATAGAGACCTAATGACAAACCGATTGCCGCCTGTTATCTCTTTAACCGAATCAATAGAGCATTACCAGTGCCAATCAGTAATGCCTATCATCGAATCAATAATGCATTACAAGTGCCAATCCGTAATGCATAACGAATCCATCAAGGTGGATAACAAAGCAAAACAACAGTGCATAACAAATTCAACAACAGTGCATAACAGGGCTGGGAGGGTGGGGAAAGATCTTCTGGGAGTCCACAGGAACAAAGAGGAAGTAGAATCCCTGCATATCCTTCTTATAAGGTTAGTAAACCCCTCCCAACACAATGCAACATTGTAACTAATACACACACACAGCAGCACTCACTCCTCCAGGCCTTAACCCTTAGATACGCTCCGGGCTATTTGCCCTGCACTTTCTTAAGGGATTAAATGCCCTACATCTCCTGAGTGTCTGCTTGTAACTTAACTTAACTTAACTTAACACTTAATATAACTTAATAACTAATAAATAACAACACAACACAGTTCTGTGGGTGAAAGACCCGTGGGTCGCATTTATTGGTACCAGCCGTGGAACTGGCAGGTAACTTATCCACGGGTGGCGGCAATCGGGGCCTACATCTAACTATGGATAACCCCTTCTAGAAAATGGCCAAGGGACACTGCTGCAGACCACAAGGCGGAGATACTCACGCAGCTTTCATAATTAGGGGTTTTTCCGGCCCAACAATAATCAGCCCGAGCACGGCCAAGCATACCGAGCCTGTGACCTCACCCTGACCGCAATGGCCATTACTCAAACCTCCTTCCAGTCTGCAGCCGTGATCCTGACCACCCGCCACAAGAGACTGACCTGCATATTCAATGGTCCTGACTCTTGCCGCCACCCTATACTCTTAGGAGTAACTCCTGCCTGATGTTCTGCAAGAACAAATCTACTCCTGCCGGTTCTAAATGAACCCCATCCTGCCTATACAAACCCTTATGGGCTGCCGAGATGTTCCCGTGCTCTACCACAAAACCCTCAAGTTCAACTACCTGCTTCCTCAGGTCCCTATTGATCTTTTTCCTGACCTGGAAAGCTGCCTTATGACACACCATGTGCCTCCATCTTAATCTAGGGATCACATTCGACCACCCGATTCTCACACCTGGAAACCAGAGTTTGAACTGCCTCAGGTCTGACTGCATTGCCCGGATTAGATCCAATGTGGGAATGGCCCCCACATCATTGCCGCCAGCATGAATTATCAGAATGTGGGGTTTCTCCCACCTTTTCGCTGCGGTCTGGAGCAATGCAGGCAGATCTGACCAAGCCAAGCCTCTGCGCCCTAGCCAACGTAACACAGCCCTGGACGAATGAAATCCTAGCTGCTGTCCTCCTGGCATGGCTGCAGCTCTAATTGCGGCCCAGTGCAGATATGAATGGCCGACGATCCACACTCGTACAGGACCTGGACGTATTTCTGAAAACAAAGAAAACAAGAGTTAGCCCGCTTGCAGTAGACCAGATCCACACAACCTTGGCCCATAACCTTCTGGTATCACCCCCGCAAGCCCCCCAACTCTTGCATACATGACCCTTGATCCCCGGTCTCAAACATACAGCGGCCTAACGTAAGACTTATACCACTGCGACCTCCACCGCCCCAATGAGCGGATCCGATCCGAGGACCAACCCAGCTCTGCTGCAGTCGTCGCTGCCCCCACCCGAAATGAGTGTGGAGCAATCCGAGACCCGTCTAGACCAGCCTTTTGCGCTGCCCTATCCAAGACCTTTCCAAACTGGTATCTGGTCAGCGGGTCTCCAGTAGCATGTATCAGAAGCCTGGAGGAGCCTCCTGGCCGTACCTCCAGGTAGGATGACACTAGCCGCACAGGGCAACAGGCAACACCCTGCTGCCCTGGCAGGGAAAGCCAAGCTCCCCGGCCCTCCTGGTCCGTTTTGGACCTGGGAATGAACAATAACACGGAGTCATCCACCAGCCTAACATGACTGTGCATGACCCCCCCTGTTGCCGCCGTTCTGGCTCGCGGTACCAACTCACCCACCCTTAATGCGACATGAAACGCCAAGCCAAAGGCCGCCCCAAAGAGGTGAGCCTCGAAAGGTGAGAAACATACTTCTTGCAGTACGTCCAGTAATTTTACCAGCTGTTCTGTCGTAATGGGCTCCCTTGTGTCCCGTCGTGGAACTTCCAGACGGCCCCACCCCCTCAACAGCTGTTTAACAAGAAAGGAGCGCGACTCGTCTTTAAAGGCGTATAGCCTGCAGAAAAACGCCACAGCCGATAGCCTCGCGACCACCGCCCCCTTTTTTGCTCGCTTACCTCTCAGCTCCGCCAGCCAGCGCAACAGAAACCCCTGTTCACCCTCACAGGAAGGGAACTCACGAAGGTCACAAAAACCTACCCATTCACTCCAGTACCTTACATATGCCGACCATGTGCTGGGTGCCAACGAAGCCCGCAACAACGGGATCAGTTGCTGTAGTCCCTCGCCATCTGCCACAAAAAGAGAGGGCAAGAAAGACCGTTAAGAGCTGCGGCAGGCGCCGCAGCCCTAAATACCCCCCACTGGAAGCGAGACAGTGCATCCGCAACTATATTCTGCACCCCTGGCACATGCCGGGCCCTAAAATCAATGTTCAGTTGAAAACATCTCAACACCAGGTGTCGCAAATAATGCACGACCACAGGCGATGAAGCAGAAAACCTGTTAACCGCAAACACCACGCCGAGATTATCCGTCCAGAAAATCACAGCCCTGTTACTAAACAGGTGACCCCACGATTCCACTGCAACCAGTATAGGAAACAATTCCAGAAAGCAAAGATTGCGTGTAAGCCCTCTGGTCGCCCACTCGGTCGGCCAGGGCTCCGCACTCCAAGCCCCTTCAAAGTAAGCCCCATACACGGATGCTCCTGCAGCGTCCGTGAACAGATGTAGTGCTTGGTTAGATATCGGATCCCCTCGCCACATGCAGACGCCGTTAAAGTCCTGGAGAAACCTCTCCCAGACCTGCAAATCCGCCACGAGGTCCCTCGTGATGCGAATGCACAATGCCGGAGCCCTACCTCCGCCCAAACACCGCTCTAGCCGCTTGCTAAACACCCTACCCCACGGGATAACTCTCCCCGCAAAGTTAAGGAGGCCAAGGAGCGATTGCAGCTCCCGCAGCGAACATGTCTGTGTTGCAACCATGGCCCGTACAGCCACCAACATCGTGGCGACCTTCTCTTTAGGCAACCTACATTCACCTGCCACCGAATCAATCTCGATGCCTAGGAACGTCAAGCACGTGCACGGCCCCTTCGTCTTATCCTCTGCCAGAGGAACCCCAAACCTGGCCATCATGAACCTCATGACTTTCATTAAAGAGGCACATTCTTGCGAGTTGGCTGCCCCTACCAGGAGAAAGTCATCCAAGTAGTGCGCAACTCTATCACTCCCAGCCACCGAGACCACCGCCCAGTGCAGGAAAGTACTGAATGCTTCGAAGTACGTGCAGGATATCGAACAGCCCATGGGCGGACAACGGTCAACATAATAACCCCCTTCAAACCAACACCCCATCAGCCCAAAGGATGATGGGTGAATCGGGAGAAGCCTAAACGTGGATTCTATGTCTAATTTCGCCATGCAATGCTCCCGGGCCCGGTTCTCTAACCAGAGCCAGAGCGTCTTCAAACGACTGATAACGGACCGAGCTCAATTCCTCCGGAATAGCGTCGTTCACCGACCGCCCTTTCGGATAAGAGAGGTGTTGTATGAGCCTGAACTTAACCGTCTCCTTCTTGGGGACCACCCCTAGCGGGGAGACAACTAAATCTGGTAGGGGCAATTCCCTGAAAGGGCCTGCAACCCTACCCAAGGCCACTTCTTTGCCCAGCTTCTCCCTGACTGCCTCAGGGTATTGGGAAGCCGATTTCAGGTTTTTCCTGTCTCGGGCTCCCAACACCCGGCCAACTACCGGGATCACAAAGCCCTCACGCAATCCGCTATCCAAAAGCTGAGCAGCCGCCCTATCCGGGTACCTACGCAGCCACTTACCAATGACCTGGACCCTAAGTGGTGAATCCGCCCTTAGTCCCAGCGCCTCCTTTGCCCCCAAACCGATCAGTTTGGGTATCTCGCTTTTTGGAGCAATTAGCTCCGGGGTGTTGACCACTGCAGAACTTGCAGACGTGCTTGAACTTGCACGATGTGCCCCGCTCGCACGCTTTGTCCTGATACCGCCAGCATACACCCCCTTGCCGCCGTCAAAAGCGCAAAGTCTGCCTACCCCCGGGGGTATGGCGCCCCCTTGCGTCCTCCTTTCCGCATCAAGATGCGCCCAGAGGTACAAATCCATCGTACCAAAATCAAGCAGTGGGTTGCCCACCTTCTTTTTCCGATATAACATATCGTACTCTCTCCACGCACCATCGGCAAACTTTCTGTGTATTGCATTGATGGTGTCAACTTACTTAAAGATGGCAGTCCCCTGATCGGGAAACCTCTCCAAGTAGCAAGTGGCATAGACCTGGAAACACCGATGCCACTCCTCAAGGGTATCAGGCCGCCTAAATTTCTTAGGGCCCGTACCATCCTCCGCCATTTCCTTAAACTTAAAAGCCTCTGTAGACAGCTCAAACATATTTACATACTTACCGTCCTGGATACGTTTCACAGTCTTATATTTAAGGTGTGCATGCAAACTGTGTACCTGGCACGAATAAGTATCCCCGTGTACTGCTGCCTTTCTGTTCACCGCCTGTGGTGACCCCCCAGCAACCCGTAAGAGTTGAGATGACTGCGCCCCACTACTGGCATTGCCATCCCCGTGATTGCCCCTACTCATCTTTCTCAACATTCTATACATCCTCCTATGCCCTTTTGTGTGCAAACCCAGGGACCCATCTATCTCAGATCCCGAACCTGACCCACTAGAGCTGGAAGAATTACACCGCCCCCTAGGTAAACCAAGTTGCATCTCACCAGACTAAGCACCCGATGTAGCTTGGCCTTGTCCAGAAGCACTGCTGACTCCTCTAGGCACGAGAGCTCCTGAACTCTGAGTCGCCATGTCCCTGCCGGATGAGGATGTCCTGGGTACCCGCAAAATAGAAGCCAAAAGGGGAGTACCTCAGGAAGAGCCAGCCATCTCTTCCCTATCCCCCCTTTCCTCAAATTCATCCGTACTGGTGGCCAACCCGCTAGCCGAATCCTCTTGAAATCTCACGGTTCCACTCCGACCCTGAGACTTCGATCCCCTAGCATGTCTCGCCTGCCCCCTCCCGGGGCTCTCTAAACCTTCCCCAGGGCAAACGCTAATACTAGCATGCCCTCTTTTTACAGCCCCCCTTGTGGCTATTTGCTCTGATCGTGCTGGTGAGGTCCTGCTGGGCGTCATTATACCCTGCAGGCCTTGCGCCTGGGGCTCCGCTACTGCGGTATCGCCCCTTGAGCTGTGTGCCATGATGGCCCCCTTATTTGCGGTCTTGGCCGCGGGGGCCTTTCCTTTACTTTGGGCCGCGGCACGTGCGGGGGCCACCTTAGCTTTGTCCCCTCCTAACGTAGGCCGCGAGCACGAGGAGGGTGCCCTTTTGGCATCCCCTCCCTTATTACTGGGTCCAGCCGCGGCTCTTGTGCGCGGGGCCCTGCTGCCCCGCTGCCACATTCACAGTTGCCCCATGACTCCTCACTTCTGCCCCTCGCTTTGGCCCGCCATGCCCTGTCGAGCTTGCCCCCAAGAGCGTGCCCCCCCCCGAGGTGCTCCCTTCCTACCTTCGGAGCCTGGGGGGAACGATCCGCTCTGCTCGCTGTCTGGATTGCGATTGCCGCGAGCGGAAATGACGTCACCGGAAGTGACGTAAGGACGCGCGATGCCGCCGGAAGTCGACACAGCGGCCATTTTAGATGCCACGAGGGACGACGAACCGGAGGCCTGCACAGCACCGACGAAGCCTGGGCCTGAAGTACCGCCGGACCCGACGAAGCACCCGCGAGGACCGACGCCAAGGACTGCAGGAGGGCCGCCGCCGCCACCGATTCCCCGGAGAGGACCACTGCCGCAGGCAAGGCCGCACTGCTCCCACTACCCGCGCCAAAACACTCTCCCCAGAGGTGCACCACCCCCTAAAGCCACGCTGGGCCCTGCTACTACAGGCCCCTGCCTAAGGCCACCACCGGAACCCCCGGGTATATTACCGGGACCCCCGGAGCCGAAACCGGAGCTCCCCTGGGACCCCCTAGGCCCTAAAACTGAACCGCCTAGCGCTCCTACTTGCCCCTCAGGACCTACCTCCCCTGGGGGCCTACACTCCGACCCGACCGGCTGATAAGCCGGACCGGGGCCACCATCCCCCTCTAAATTCTCCCGTGCAGGAGAAGAGAACAACACTGGGCTACCCCCCCAAGGGAGAAACGGGCAGACACAGCCCAGACCCATGGCCCAGACCCACCGTGACAGTTCCAGATAAGGATGGTGCGACCCAATCCACGTCCTCTAACTCCATTTCTTCCCATTCTCCAGATTCGCCTTCCATTGGAAAATGCTGCAAACTGCTAAGCTGAAAGATCTTCTGGGAGTCCACAGGAACAAAGAGGAAGTAGAATCCCTGCACATCCTTCTTATAAGGTTAGTAAACCCCTCCCAACACAATGCAACATTGTAACTAATACACACACACAGCAGCACTCACTCCTCCAGGCCTTAACCCTTAGCTACGCTCCGGGCTATTTGCCCTGCACTTTCTGTATGGAGCTTGATGCCCTGTGTTTCTTTTTTTTTTTTTTTAATTTTTATTGAGGTTGTGCGAAAACAATACAACTTATATGAAACATCATAGCATTAAAACAAACATAAATGGTACATTTCAATGTGACAACTTCTATATAGATAGAAGATAAAATTCTCAATATGAATAATCTTATAGAAAATAAAAAAAAAATGGAAACTCTTTTTCTTTTTTACATGAGCTAACATTAGCAATTTGAATGGTCACTCTTGGACCTGTAAGCTTAGAGTAATTTAGCAATTGGTATTTGAAATGATAGCAAGAGTGAATTATTAGATGCAAAATTGTAAACTCATCTTATAGGTAGGGGTTATTAATGTTGGTAGACTGTTGTAGGTAAAGAGTTACTGTTAGGAAAATCATAAGGGGTGCGGCATAGGCTAGAGAAGCCGTATAATTAGTCCTCCTTATCTAGGAAGCATATTATATGGGGGGGGGGGGAGGTGGTCATTGAAGTGTGGTAGATCGCATGCAGTAAAAGTCATATCTCCATATGAAAACTTATTGATTGGTTACATAAAGGCTTAGAATTTTTTTTTTTCATACTTCCTCTTTTCTTTAAACTGTGACATTGTAGAACAGCCTATCCCTATATGACATCACACAGAGATATACACTAATTCCTGTATAAAGTCTCATAAGCGTATGAGTTACTAGGGGAAAAGTAGAGATAAACTGACTACACACTGGACTGATTTTAATTTGGTGTGGATAGCAGATCACGTCTTAGGGCGCAATGCAAGAGAGGGCAATGCCTGATATGAATGACGCAGGACCAGCCTACGCCAAGAAACTTTACGGATACTTTGAAATATATATATTAGGCAACGCGGTTCACTGTTAAGGGAAACATTTGTGAAGGAGAGGTGGAAGAGTGTCGTGACCTTTGCTTGAAATACTTGTGGTCTTAGCACACATTCTGGTCCATATATACTGTATATAGGCTATAATAACCATGAAAGGTAGGGAGGATATAGACAAATGGTGTGTTTGTTAGATATGGGATGGGAGGTGGCATGAATCCCGCTCAATATGCTCATGTCGCTAACACCCTTACCTGTATCTAAATATGTCCATAGTGACCATATGAAACAACAAAGTCATAAACCTATATTACGGCTGTTAAAGGGGTAATGGAGAATGTCAAAATTCTTAACTCAATATACTCATGAGTATAGCCTATATTCCTATACATGTATGGGCCTATATTAACCATGCGAAGTAATAAGGTTATAAGCAGATAATGCTACATCATAATTCAAAAATAAGTGGTGTCTATCTTCAACGTTGACTGCCAAAGGTATCACACAAACATATAATTATATGGCTAAATCTCCACAGTTACTTAGTGCCATGTAAACTAAACTCCATATGCTGTAATATAGAAATGAATATAATCCCTATATTATCAAAACTGCAGCAAGGTCAGGATATCTAGATAGAGCATTCTTGATGCAGTTATAGCTTTAATTAACATGTGCGCTTCACTGGGGTTTTTACAAGACAATAAGGTTGTGCAAGGGGCAGTGAACATCTGTTAGGTCCAAATCAGTTATCTCTAAACTAAGTACATCATTTTATGGGGAACGACTGGTTGCTAGGTGATAATCCCCAACTGTCCAGGGCGTAGTTGCATAAATTAAAATTAGTGAATAGGTCTGCCACAGAACATGGGCTCTATGCCCTGCAGCATTAAATATGAAGTTCCAATAAACAGGTGCAATATATAATCTCCATTGTAAAGCCTCCAGTATTCAGCAAGTACACAAGCATCCCCTGTATATGTTAGTGAGACAAACAGTTAATTATACGTTGAGGAAACTAGTACAGTATGTAATTCACTTAACCACACACAAAATGACACAGTGAACTTGGCCTTTGAAACAAGAGACATGGAAAAGCTATAACTTTAAACTTGCAGATAATGATTTTGAAAGCAGACTTATGTAAAATTAGAGCATTTAGTCAATAGGAGGCAGTAGAGAAAAATATATAACTACATGAGTGTGACCTGCATGAATAGAAGTAAATAATCTATAGTGGGTATCTCAATATATACAGAATCATGAATTTTGAAGCAGTCCCAAGTGATGAGATCTAAGCCAAACTTACGTGTATATGCTATAATTAGAGTAAAAGCGAATCTCTACTCCCCTCCAGTGGTAGCAAGTGGTAACTACATCATCCATCAAAAAGATACAAGTTTAAGGCTAAATTACGAAGTGTGGTGCATTATAATTAACTCATGTATACCACAGCACAATAAAACTTTGTTCAATGAGAACATTATTATAAGAGGGAAGCGATTGAGTTTAGCATTATTATAAGAGGGAAGCTATTGAGTTTAGCACTATGTAATAAATAAGTCATTGCTGATTGTTTGTCAAAGAAATACATATATACACAAAACACCATACACAGAAATTATAGTAGACAAACCCACAAGCTGTAAACTTAAACTAAGAACAAACCCAGAGGTAGGGACATTGTGAGGCTAATTAAGCTTTGTTGTAGGAAATGAGCAATATTTGTGGCAGACTATATAACCTACAGAATTTAAGATTGAACCTCTATTGTGCAAGATGACTTGTGTCTGAATAGATAGCTCAGCTGTTGTGGGACTGTGTGAATGAACAAATAACAGATATGTAAACATCTTACCCCCACAGCCTTCACATCCCGTATTTTCAAGGAACCACCAAAAAGTTTAATAGTCAAAAGAAACACCATTATAACTCACCAAACTAAAATAATGTACTTTTATATATAGGTCAGAACAATAATGTATCGTCCAAGTCTCTGTAAGACGTTATCGGAGAGACCCAATATGGCTCCAATTTAGATATCCATATTAGCCTGCTTCAAAGTAAGTTAAAAACCTTCCTGCCAGGCAAGACAAATTTTCACTCCTGCTCCCAAGGCTACCCACACCCGCTACTGAGGCATATAAAGTGGATGCTCTGTGGTAGAGATAGGCCAGGTAGCATACAGGTCTCAAGGGGAAAGTGTCCAGTTCATGAGAGCATCCTTCTATATCTATTGCACTGCAGGGCTGGCTAACCGATTTCCAGGGTGTCGCTCCAATAAGTATACTGTCGCCATAATTCAGGTCGCCCTGCTCAGCAGCAAGATCCACCGGCTCCCCAAAGATCCGTAGAAGCTGGTTGCGCACAGTGTGATGCCCTTGTAGTGGGGCCAAGTCAGGATGTGGGGTAAAGTGGGTCCCAGACTCTGTTCCGTTAGTGGACCAAGAGGCTTCCTCAACAGTGGATACCAAGCTGTTATGGCCATCAGGATCTTCCCCGCTGTGATAAGTCGCCTCGTGGGCAGTGCTGTCCATCTTACAAATCACCGGCTCATCAGGTACCATAGTTGTGGTTGTGTGAGGCATGTATGGGGCTTCCAAGTTATAGGCATTCTTAAAAGCCTCCACCATAGAGATCTCCAGCCTCATGAAATGTGCCTGTAGCAATTGTGTGATCTCCTCATGCAGCGCAGTGAGCAGCATCATGGCGGACAGCAAGTGGGATGTTTCTCCGCCGATGTAGCGTTATCCGTATGTCAGATCCTCCTTTGCCTCTTCCTATTGGCCCCCTTAAATCCTCTCTAACCTTTTTAACCTTCCCAATTACCTTTCCTTTTGCTGGATTATTGTTCCACTAACCATAGTGAAATCACAGCCAATCCGGCTCCAAGTCTTACCTCCTTGTACCTGACGCTCTACTGAATCTTCCTGTCAGTTCTCTGCTGCAGCGTGAGAGACGCTGCCTGTCTCTTACCCAGTGACGTCATCAGCTATTGCCGGTCTCGGCTCTCAGGGAACTACCGCTTCATCTCACAGCACGGAGTTACGCTGAACGCCTAAACTCTCCTTTCTCACAAGCCTCAACAGCCTTCCTAATCTCAGCAGCAAGGGACTTCCTATTAAAGAGGGAACTAGGTGTCAGGTTGTATGCTGGGCTCTTGCCGTATTAATCAATTGCTGTTACAAGTAAATGTCATTGTATGCCTGATCCATTACTCACCTATCTTATAATACTTTGCTGCCTAAATTGAGTTAAAACTGACTTTGTGTCTCTACCATAACTCTCATTTTGGCACATAATAACTTCAGAGGGGTTAAGTCTGCATCACCCTATGTGGGATAGCACCTCTGATACAATTACAACCTTTTTCTTATAATTTCATTTACCATAAATATCCTAGTAGCTTATAACAAATCCTCTTACAAGCAAAATATAAAAATAAGTTTGATATAATAATCCAGCCGAAAAAATAGAGGTTATAAGCAATTATGGATGTGAATGAGTTAGCAAACCAGGTCACCTCTCTAACACAACGTATGGATACTATCACTCAAACACTCAGGGAGGTACAAACTGAAAACCAGGTACTGAAAGATTGCTTTAGAGAGTTCTATACAGCTAAACCTGCACATACAGAAGTACTCCCTGAGCCTCAGGTATCATTACCAGACAAATTTACTGGTAATAGAGCTACATTCAAAGAGTTTAGAAATGCTTGTCTCTTACTGTTTGAACTTAAACCAAGAACATATAATAATGACAGAATAAAGGTATTAACAACAATTTCTTATTTGAGGGGTGAGCCTCGTGCATGGGCAGACAGCCTGTTTGAAACACAAAATCCCATATTAAATTCCATACAGGAATTCTTAACAGCTTTTTCATTACTGTATGATGATCCATTTAAACAGGAGTCCGCAGAAACCTCTCTTAGGGCCCTGCGACAAGGCAGACAACCTGTTGAGAATTACATCTCACAGTTTAAAATATATGCAATTGATTCTAAGTGGAATGAACCATCACTTAAACACCAATTTAGAGCTGGGCTCTCTGAGGACATCAAGGATGAACTGTCTCGCACTGGTGTCCCAGAGAGATTGGAAGATTTGTTCATCCACTGTACCACTATTGATAGAAGGTTGCGCGAACGTAAACAAGAAAGGGCAAACAACCCACCAGCTTCTTACAGACGCTACAATCCTTCCTCAACTCTTCCTAAGGAGACTGAAACTCCCATGGATATCGGCTTTATTAGAGGCCCCCTCTCAACAGAGGAAAAAGGAAGAAGAAGAGCACATAGGTTGTGCATGTACTGCGCTGCCCCAGAGCATGATGTGAATGCCTGTCCTCTGTTAAAGAAGACGAAATTAGGTAAGAATACCACTAATACTCTAACTCTATCATTTACAAAGTTAACACCACCTCATATATCCATACCTCTTACCTTACAGTGGGATCAACACACTATAAGGATTGACGCAGTTATCGATACTGGTGCATCAGGGAACTATATAGATTTTGATCTTGTAAATAGTAATAAAATACCTACACAAGCAAAACAGTCTCCTGTCTCTATTAATTTGGTGGATGGCTCATCTCTTTCAACAGGTCCCATAACTTTAGAAACCATACCTCTACTTATGCACTCTAACACTGGTCACAGGGAGTCAATTAGCTTTGACGTTATACCAAGTCCCCTTTTTCCTATTATCCTTGGGCTCACCTGGTTACAAATACATAAACCTGTTTTTGATTGGGAACAAATGACTGTTAATCTATCTTCTTCATATTGTTTACAGACATGCTACCCTATTAATAACATTTTACTTTCAACCACCATCACAATACCTGACGATTATTTTGATTTTCAAGATGTTTTCAATAAGGTTGATGCACAAACACTCCCACCACATAGGCCATATGACTGTCCTATCGACTTATTGCCAGGCGCAACCATACCTGTAGGTCACATATATCCACTCTCTAAACCCGAACTAGATCATTTAAAACTGTACTTGCAAGAAAATCTCGCAAAGGGTTTTATAAGACCCTCCACCTCTCCAGCTGGGGCTGGTATCTTTTTTGTAAAGAATAAAGACCAGTCACTTAGGCCTATCATTGATTATAGGGAGCTTAATAAGAGAACTAAGAAAAATCGCTACCCCTTACCGCTCATTCCTGAGCTTATTGAGAGATTACGTACTGCAAAGGTCTTCACAAAGCTGGACCTACGGGGGGCTTATAATCTCATACGAATGAGGGCTGGAGATGAATGGTTAACAGCTTTCAGAACTCGTTATGGCCTGTATGAATATACAGTCATGCCTTTCGGGTTGTGTAATGCTCCAGCTACATTTCAGTGCTTCATAAATTATATATTTAAAGACATACTAGATAATTTCATCGTTGTATATCTAGATGATATACTTATATTTTCTGACAATCAACAAGACCATATCACGCATGTAAGAACTGTTCTAGCACGACTCCGTGAACACAGATTGTATGCGAAATTAGAAAAATGTGAATTTAATAGCACACAAGTCACATTTTTAGGCTATGTCATTTCTAATAAAGGCATTAAGATGGATGATTCTAAAATCCAAGCCATCATTCAGTGGCCAACCCCAAAAACCAGAAAAGAGGTGCAAAGATTCCTCGGCTTTGCGAATTTTTATCGTAAATTTATTAAAAGCTTCGCCCATACTGCCAGACCTCTTACTGACCTAACAAAACAATCTCAACCATTCCACTGGACTTCAGACTGTCAGAAGGTTTTTGAGAAATTAAAAACTGACTTCACCACTGCACCAATACTTACATTCCCTGATGCAGAATTACAATATATAGTTGAGGTAGATGCTTCAGATTACGCTCTGGGGGCAGTGCTTTCACAAAAACAATCGCTCACTGATTCTATGCATCCTGTCGCTTATTTATCCAGGCTCATGCTTCCAGCTGAACGAAATTATCCCGTTGGGGAGAAAGAACTCTTAGCAATAAAATCTGCTTTTGACCAGTGGAGACACCTCTTGGAAGGTGCCAAGTTCCCCATTATCATTATAACAGACCACAAAAATTTGCAATATTTGCAACAAAACAGGACGTTGTCTGCCAGACAACTTCGGTGGAACTTATACTTCTCCCGCTTTGACTTTGTCATCATGTACCGCCCTGGGATCCGCAATGGCAAGGCTGACGCTTTATCCAGAAGAGACATTAGACCACCTTTGACTGACAACCCAACCTCTATCATCCCTAGCTCAAAATTCTTAGGTATGATTGTTAACTCAGATCCAGCCTTCCAGAAATCTCAGCTTGAGGATCCCACGAAACCTATTCATCTGCTTCATAAGAAACTTAATGGTCTTCTCTTCCATGCCGATCAACTTTATATTCCACCTACCTACAGGACCACTCTCCTCCATGCTCATCATGACTCCCCTCTTACAGGACACCTTGGAGAATGGAAAACTTTGAATCTCCTTAAACGGCACTACTGGTGGCAAGCTATGGCCACATCTGTACACGACTACATCACTCATTGTACCACTTGTGCCACTACCAAACCATCACATACTTTCCCAGTAGGCCTTTTACAGCCTTACCCAGTTCCAGAGACCCCTTGGTCCCATCTTGCAATGGATTTCATCGTCGACCTTCCAAAATCTTCCTCTTACACCTCCATACTTGTAGTAGTCGATCTCCTGTCAAAAATGGCCCATTTCTTACCGGCGGTTGGCACACCCACCGCACAACAAACAAGTGACATGTTCATCAAAGAGATAGTTCGCTTACATGGCCTACCTTTGGTCATTTTAACCGACAGGGGATCACAATTTACATCCCGCTTTTGGAGACTTCTTTGTAGGACTTTGAATATAACTCAAAAACTCACTACTTCTTATCACCCTCAGACCAATGGGCAAGCTGAACGCACGAATCAGTGGTTGGAACAGTATCTCCGCTGTTTCTGTTCCAATCGACAGGAATCCTGGGCTGACCATCTCGCATTGGCAGAATTTGCCTACAATAATGCCACTAATTCATCAACTGGTTTCAGTCCGTTTTTTATCAACCATGGAATACATCCCAGAATTGACTACCTACCTTACCTGCCATCACCAAATCCGACAGTTAACAATACTGTCAATGATATTTCAGAAACCTTTGCGGTTGCCCGGGACAACATCAAGCATGCTCAAGCATCTCATAAAAAGTTCTATGATTTGCGACACACACCGCAACCCCAGTACCAGGTTGGTCAGCTAGTCTGGTTATCTACCAAAAACCTTCGCTTGCACACCCCATCTCGGAAGTTGAGTAAACTCTACATTGGTCCATTCCCAATTCTGGCTATTAGAAACCCAGCAACAGTCACCCTTAGACTCCCCGAATCATACAGGATTCACTCCACTTTCCATGTCTCCCTGATCAAACCATGTCATAATGGTCAATTACCATCTAATGCCGTCTCACATGATATCTCCCAGGATGTAGAATACGAGGTCCAGTCTATTCTCGACTCCAGACGCCGTAGAGGACACTTGGAATACTTGATCCATTGGAAGGGCTATGATCATACTGAGGATTCTTGGGAACCTGCCTCCTCTGTATCAGCACCTCGCTGTGTTACTTTATTTCATCGCCGGAATCCGGATCGCCCTAGTCCTTGAACCCTTGCTGTGGGTTCTTTGGGGGGGGGATCTGTCAGATCCTCCTTTGCCTCTTCCTATTGGCCCCCTTAAATCCTCTCTAACCTATTTAACCTTCCCAATTACCTTTCCTTTTGCTGGATTATTGTTCCACTAACCATAGTGAAATCACAGCCAATCCGGCTCCAAGTCTTACCTCCTTGTACCTGACGCTCTACTGAATCTTCCTGTCAGTTCTCTGCTGCAGCGTGAGAGACGCTGCCTGTCTCTTACCCAGTGACGTCATCAGCTATTGCCGGTCTCGGCTCTCAGGGAACTACCGCTTCATCTCACAGCACGGAGTTACGCTGAACGCCTAAACTCTCCTTTCTCACAAGCCTCAACAGCCTTCCTAATCTCAGCAGCAAGGGACTTCCTATTAAAGAGGGAACTAGGTGTCAGGTTGTATGCTGGGCTCTTGCCGTATTAATCAATTGCTGTTACAAGTAAATGTCATTGTATGCCTGATCCATTACTCACCTATCTTATAATACTTTGCTGCCTAAATTGAGTTAAAACTGACTTTGTGTCTCTACCATAACTCTCATTTTGGCACATAATAACTTCAGAGGGGTTAAGTCTGCATCACCCGATGTGGGATAGCACCTCTGATACAATTACAACCTTTTTCTTATAATTTCATTTACCATAAATATCCTAGTAGCTTATAACAAATCCTCTTACAAGCAAAATATAAAAATAAGTTTGATACCGTATACTGTGAGACACAACTTCTCACGAGGACCAACAGGGCAAATTCCCAAGTATCGGGTACTTAGAAACTCCGCCAGCTATAACTGTGCTGTATGAATAGGTGATGGAGGCGTCTTGCTGCGCGTTGCAGCCCCCTCTGACATAGGCATGTGATTTACCTTGGACGACAGACTTGTTATTTATCGCTCAATGCATTTCAGTCCTCCACACAGCTATTTTCCTCCTCTATATATATATATTGTGCAAGTTTTAGGCTTTAGGAAGGTATATTAGGTGATTTCTTGGAATTGCAAGAATTGCTTGAGATCTTGAATGGCTACAGAAGTACAAGAGATCATTCATGTCTATCCTGTATGTGCTGTCATGAAGAGTCCATCAATACACTTTCAGTATTTCTGTTATGGTCCCTTTCTATCTCAAAACAACTTTAGTCACACTAGAAAGCCTTTATTGTAGATTTACCTTCAATAAACAAAATAGTTGTAGTGAGTAGTTTCTCTAAAAAGTAACATTTGTACCTCTGCAGATGCTACCATCAGTATCATTGTTCATTGTTAATATAGCCAAACAGCATGGGATATCTACTAAGGTCATTTTTTTTATCATGGCTGTCAGTTCATATGCGAAACGAAAGTGAATTCAGTACTTGTGTATAAATAGAGCTTGCAAGCTGAGGGACCCACAGTACACACTCCAAACAACAACACAAGTCCACAAGAAGCAAAATGCAAAGAGAATAGATTACTTTTCGGGAAATATGTCACAGTTCATATCCACACATTTGTGAATTTACAAACATATATAAGAGCGTATGCCATAAGTTATTCTAATAATTGGGCAAACTTTATAACTTTTATCAATTCAACAAGAAATTAGCATTGTCATTTATCTCTCAAACGCTTTCCATTTTTTTCTATTTTGTGATATCAGCTAAGATCTGTAAGAGATCATCTTTTTTCTTCCATTTGGTAACTAAGGTGTAAAGTTCCTCTGTAGGGGGTGCAGTGTATGCCAAGCTCTTTACCTGATACCTAGCTCCATCCACTAGTGACAGTCCCTTCTGTCAATCTCATTCATTCAGTCTTGAGTATGCTATTGGCTGGAACAAACCTTCCCTTCTCACCTTGATCCTAGAGAAAGCTACTGAGCCTTGAACTGTTGACCACTGGGAATACACACCTCTTCTATCTGGGCCTCTGGTAGCTGAGGTGGCAGTTCTTGAAATATTCAATTGCCTTAATGGGATAAATTCTATATTGCTAATGTATCCAGTTAGATGGTGGTATATGTTAGCTATGGCAAGCTTTTAGAAATAGGCTGATTTTTTGCAAATATATGTGTATATACTTGTATATATTTATCTTATGCCATCATATATTATCTGGTTTCATAATAAATTCATTGCAAAAATCTCCAATTTTTTACTATATAGGTGCAATGCTGTTTTCATGGTTTGCTATAAAATAACATTTGGATAAAAATAGCACTGGTGATGACTTACAACATTATATTCAGAAATATTTGTCACAATTGCTGCAAAGTATGACATATAAATATTGTCTAAATGCCATAAGATATTGTCGTCTACACTTTGTCCTATTTAACAAATGCAAATATACAAATATTCTAAAATCCAAACTATTCCATTCTATTTTCCCAGTGCAGGACTTTAAAAGAGTCTACAAGCTATATAGGGTTAAGGATGGGAATGACAAAAAGATAATGTTTAATACCAGATTTGGCCACTGTGTATATTTATGAGATACCTTTTGACTATTTAATGCCCCTTCTGTCTTTCAACACTTAAATCTTTCATGATTACTTGATTAAGCTTGTTATAATATAGTACCTTGATGATTGTGAGGAACAACTCTGGTCCCACCTCACCATAGCCTAGCCACAGCCTGCCGACACTCTGATAATGCCAAGCGCGTGCTCTGGTCCTCATCTACTCACTTGTCTGACTGACAAGTAACATTCAGGCTATCTGAATGTATGTCAGTCAATACAGTGGTTATTGGTGGTGACCTGAAGGGTCCAACAGAAGTCTGTGAGCGTATAACCAGGGCAGTCTTTACAAAGACTACTTGCTGGAGACTCAAGCAAAATAGCTTAAAGGGAAAGATACCCCAAGACACTCTCTATCCCAGATCAAACAAACTCAACCTGAGAAACCAGTATATATCCTTAATTGAACACCACACACAAATTTATACAGAAGCAATCTAATCATCCCAGTTCATATGCATGCCAAATAGTTACAAAATAATCAATAATTAAAAATTAATGACAGAAACTAATTTCCAATGTGTTCTTTAGATGAGAGATAAAGATTCTACACTGCCAGGTGCCAGTGTAGGTTCATTAATCAAACAATAATCATCTCCCTTAATGGCTAAATGATTGCACATCTAAAGACTAATCAAATGCATTAACATCAACCCCCACATTATACAGAGAATTCTACAAAATAGTACTATAATTATGTCTTAAGATAATAATTACAATGATGTTCTCTAATTCCAAATCAATGTCAGAACGTCTATGTAAAACTAGTCCTTCAACATCTCTGAGAACAAAATCTCTATACTAAAATTAAGAAATATATCTGGATCAGACATGCATAACCTTCATTTGTTACATTATTACACTGGAGGGATATGATTTGGATCCTGAAAAACTCTCAGTCATCCTACAATGGCCTTCTCCCTCTTCATTAAAGGCATCCTCAATGGTTCTGTGGCGTTTTTAACTATTATAGATGCTTCATCAATGTATTTCTTATTATCCTTAGTTATTAAAGTTCTGGGTCCCAAATAGAACGGAAATGTACAATGCTACAGATAGAAACATACAAACATAGATTTTGCTGCAGATAAGAACAATAGGTTATGTTTCTTAACTTCATTGGATAGCCTTGTGCTTATACAAGGCATTCTTGAAGCCCCCCACAGTGTCTGTCATTACCATCCATAAGGGAATATTATACAAGAAATTCACTAGACTTTCTTGAAATGACCTTCTATCTTTCAACTTGTGATTATGGCCCCTTGTCCTGTTTTTGCTCTTTTTGTGAAAAATGTTCAAGGCTTCAACTTTATTAAGACCTTTAATATACTTAAAACTTTTGCTTAGATCATATTTCCTTCTCTCCTCTAACCTATACATATTTAGGTCAATGAGTCTTTCTTTGTAAATTGGATTTTTGTAGACCGTATACCGTTTTAGTTGTTCTCCTTTGAATAGAGTCAATTTTATGGTCTCTAGAACTGCAAATAAATTCAAAAGTGGCATAAGACTCTTACTATTCCTGTTGCAAATGACTTTACCTATACAACTAAGCATTCACTGGTCTTGCTTACTGTTATACTGCATTGTTTATCCAATTTTCAAATAATCTGAAATGATAATCCCTGAATGCTTTGCCTCTTTTTATAACAATCAGAAAAAAGATGCAATCACTCAGGTGAACAAGTGTAACATTTGTTGGTATCCACAATCAGTTTAAGCAATAACTTGGGACTTTTCTATGTAGAACATATTTGCATTCTACTTTGGGTCATCCCTGTTGCCTATAAATTAGCTCTGCCTCCTGTGTTTTCCTCTCCTCATACCATTTATACAACTTCTGTGTTGTTTTGTTCCAAACCACAGTTTCCACTTATGGTAGATGGACATCTGGAATGCATGATCCATCATATTCTATATAATATATATATCTGGTATATTATATATACTACATATTGTCCTAGATTACGAGTGGAGTTCAAAATTGCGTGTTCGCAAAATCGATATTTGTGCGCTGGTATTACAAGTTAGGCGCACTTCCATAGGCTCCAATGGGAGCCTCATTCTCATGCTGTGAGACATGACAAAGAACCTAGTTCAGCACAGGGGATAAGTCATACAGCGTAGGGCAGCGCGTGAATACAGTGGGGCAAAAACATATTTAGTCAGCCACCAATTGTGCAAGTTCTCCCACTTAAGAAGATGAGAGAGTCCTGTAAGTTTCATCATAGTTATACCTCAACTATGAGAGACAAAATGTGAAAACAAATCCAGACAATCACATTGTCTGATTTGGAAAGAATTTATTTGCATATGATGGTGGAAAATAAGTATTTGGTCACCTACAAACAAGCAAGATTTCTGGCTCTCACAGACCTGTATCTTCTTCTTTAAGAGGCTCCTCTGTCCTCCACTCATTACCTGTATTAATGGCACCTGTTTCAACTTGTTATCAGTATTAAAGACACTTGTCCACAACCTCAAACAGTCACACTCCAAACTCCACTATGGTGAAGACCAAAGAGCTGTCGAAGGACACCAGAAACAAAATTGTAGACCTGAATCAGGCTGGGAAGACTGAATCTGCAATAGGCAAGCAGCTTGGTGTGAAGAAATCAACTGTGGGAGCAATAATTAGAAAATGGAAGACATACAAGACCACGGATAATCTCCCTCGATCTGGGGCTCCATGCAAGATCTCACCCCGTGGGGTCAAAATGATCACAAGAACGGTGAGCAAACATCCCAGAACCACACGGGGGGACCTAGTGAATGACCTGCAGAGAGCTGGGACCAACATAACAAAGGCTACCATCAGTAACACACTACGCCGCCAGGGACTCAGATCTTGCAGTGCCAGACGTGTCCCCCTGCTTAAGCCAGTACATGTCCGGGCCCGTCTGAAGTATGCTAGAGAGCATTTGGATGATCCAGAAGCGGATTGGGAGAATGTCATATGGTCAGATGAAACCAAAATAGAACTGTTTGGTAGAAACACAACTCGTCGTGTTTGGAGGATAGAGAATGCTGAGTTGCAACCAAAGAACACCATACCTACAGTGAAGCATGGGGGTGACAACATCATGCTTTGGGGCTTTTTCTCTGCAAAGGGAACAGGATGACTGATCCGTGTACATGAAAGAATGAATGGGGCCATGTATTGTGAGATTTTGAGTGCAAATCTCCTTCCATCAGCAAGGGCATTGAAGATGAAACGTGGCTGGGTCTTTCAGCATGACAATGATCCCAAACACACCACCCGGGCAATGAAGGAGTGGCTTCGTAAGAAGCATTTCAAGGTCCTGGAGTGGCCTAGCCAGTCTCCAGATCTCAACACCATAGAAAACCTTTGGAGGGAGTTGAAAGTCCGTGCTGCCCAGCGACAGAGATCTGCATGCAGGAATGGGCCAACATACCAGCAACAGTGTGTGACAACCTTGTGAAGACCTACAGAAAACGTTTGACCTCTGTCATTGCCAACAAAGGATATATAACAAAGTATTGAGATGAACTTTTGATATTGACCAAATACTTATTTTCCACCATAATTTGCAAATAAATTCTTTCCAAATCAGACAATGTGATTGTCTGGATTTGTTTCCACATTTTGTCTCTCACAGTTGAGGTATACCTATGACGAAAATTACAGGCCTCTCTCATCTTCTTAAGTGGGAGAACTTGCACAATTGGTGGCTGACTAAATACTTTTTTGCCCCACTGTAGTTAGACATGTATATTTATGTGTTTATATGTGTATATAAGCATATACATATATATATAATAGTGAAAACACAGTCCCCTTAGACCGCAATGTAAAGGCACTTTTTAGTTCTATTTTTTTCTAACACCCCACATCCCCTCACTTTAACCCCTTATAACGGCTTTGTGCAGTTCTATCTAAACAAATAAAGATTATATTTTTTAGTTAAAAAAAGAACTATACACTTTATTTGGGGGGCATTTGCAGCACATTTTTTTAATTAACCAGAGGTCTGACCTCTAGTTAATTGCGCTTAGTGCAAAGTGCCTCTGCGAGCTTGCGGGAGCATTAACCAGCCACTTGTAATGCCTGATTATTTAAGTGCAACTTTGCGCCTTTACAGATGCACATTAAAATAGAGCTCCTCTTGTAATCTAGCCCATTATTGGCTGGCAACTTCAGTACCAAGTGCACTAGAAGGGGTATTCTATTGCTGAAGATTCATTAGTACCTGCTTGAAATGTTCATACTCCTAACCAAGGGGTTAATCACAATGTATTGTCTATATTTTTGATGGGTATTGAGGCGGAAAAGTTTAGTTTTCGCTTTGACACAATCATAATAGCATGTTTCCTCTTTTTCTTGGTTATGTGAGTGTGTTTTGCGATGAGTTTTGCGATGAGCCTAAAAAAACTCTTTTTAACATTTTATTGAGTTTAACTCTTAAATGCACTTGATAAAGCCCTGAACCAGCCTTTATGACATATTGAAAACTATTGCAATACAATTTGGAATAATTCTATTATGTTGCACATGTGCAAGACACATTTAAATGACCACAGGTTACATTTTAAAGGAATATTTGCATATCTGCATAGAGGTCTAGATGCATTAAAAAATTCCTTCTAATAGAAACCCGTAGTGCTCCGAAGTATATCTCACAAAACCAGAAAATTGTGTTTTTTTTTTAAATTAAAAGCTTCAATATAATACTTAAGCAAACATGCCCAGTATGCCCACGATGCCTATATACGAATGGCGATCATGTTGTTTACCAGTGATCAGGATAGATTCAGATTACAATTGGTTAATCTCATACATGCAAATAAGAATTTCTCTTACCCAAAGGAGTTAATTCAATAGAACTAAGCTTAACTATCCTTTAAGATGTGTAAAAGTCCAGTTTGGACAATGAAAAAAACTACTTAGCAACTGAAAACACATTTTCGATAACTTTTCTATTAAAAAATCATTCTTTTAATGAAGGGTTAATCTTATAACTCTGTTTTGCCCTCTGCATTTTTCTCTAGCCTGTTTTTTCATCTTGTAACTTTCTCGTTTCCTGTGTCTGTTTGTCATAACTAATTAATCTATCTTGATGTAAAAGTTTAAATGGCAGAAATAGATATGGCTACTTGTCATTGTTCTGTTTGGCCTGTTTTCTGCTTTGAAATACACTAAAACACTATTATTGATATTTCTCTATAGATTTGGTTACCCAACTATGGATGCTGACTACATCTGCGTGACAATATCAGTGTTAACCATGCATTTGCACTGGAACTTGCCCCATTAACTAACTTCAATAACTTCAGCCAAGGTAACCCATTTCTTTTTAGCATTCTTCTACAACATTAAAGGGACAATGTACCCTAATTTCTACCACATTTTTTATTTTTCATAGATAATTTACCTTTATTTCAGCATTTGAAATAGATTATTTTGCTAGTCTTATCCCTACCTATGCTAAATGTTTAAATGTATGTAATGGCTAAAATCTGCCTAAACATAGCCAGCACAAAACATTACGCTCCCTATGGGGGTTAGGAGAGATACGCTATAAAATGTTAATTTTTCATTGTTCTCTCTAAGGCGCCGATACTCAAAACATCAACAGACTGTCGGGAAACTGCATCGACTGCCTAATCGGCATCGCAGCCCGATGGTCAGTTGGAATATTAAAAAGGGGCATTCCGGAGCGATTCCAGCGAGTACCAATGTCTCTCCCATTAAAGTCAATGGGAGTGCAACATCACTACCAATCCTCATTTTACTGCGGTGGGGGGGGGGGGGGGGGGGCTTGTTTAAAGTGTGCTTACACGGAGCAAACAGTACACTCACTGAAACTAAAATTATTTTCAGTGTAGTCACAATTCAAATATTGCCATGGGTAACTAAGTTTAATTACATTAACTAGCTGAGGCACTGTTGTCCCGGGTGCTACCCTCATTGCAACATGCACTTCTCTACTTTAAACATATCGATCTTGTGTCAATGTGTCCAAAGCAAAGGGCAGGCTACTCCCACTAGCAGGTCTCGCTAACTCCCTCTGAATGTCTAAATCTACACCACGCGTAAGCTACATTCCCCTGCACCACCTCATTACCTCCCACCGACCACCTACACCAATGTCACGAATAATCTACACCACCTGGAATGCACAGCTAAGAAGTCCCTAATACAGCCTACACTGACGTAATGTTTAACCTACACTCCTATGTAATGGACATCTAACTGTCTACTGTCAAAAAATAACTAACTATAATAAACCATACTATAAGTAATAAACCTATGAAAATATGTTGCTAAAGTTATCATCAATGTTTACATAATGTGCAGAGATGCGCTAAAACACCAGCGGCTGACCGTCGTATGACTAGCATAACCTCCATGGCCTATCCATGTTCCTGGAATTCAGTGCTGGACCTGAATCCTCAGCCTATCTTTCTGCTAGATTCGTTTATTATTGTAAATAAAAATAGATTTTTAAAATAGATATTTATGTTATAAAAGAAAGTTGCATTATTTATAATTAGAGTATCACACAACTGCATGGGGTCCATTTATCATTGTGCGGACAGACATGATCCACTATAAAGAACCATGTCCGCCGTACATCGATAAATTCCGACAGCTAATGCTGTTGGTTTGCGGCCAATTGGCCGCTACCAGGGGGTGTCAATCAACTCGATCGTATTCGATCGGGTTGATTTCTGTCTGCCACCTCAGAGCACGCGGACAGGTTATGGAGCCGCGGTTTTTAACACGGGACATCAAGCTCCGTTCGGAGCTTGATAAATAGACCCCCATGCCTGTTATGCAATAAAACAATTGTAACACTAATGCCTTTTGTAACATGGATATACTTTTTAAAAGATATATTAATATTTAAAATAAAAAACACAAGAAAAAAATAAATACATATTAATTTATATACAATAGTTAAAAGAATATGCATCATACATAAGAATTCATATTTAAAAAATTGTAGAAAAATGCATTATTAACCCCTAAGGTGCCCTAACCTAACCACCTATTCTGCAAGCAAGGAACCCTAATATATAGGGGTACCACATACTTCTGATTGAAAGGTTTCAAATCAGTAAATCCCTATTGGCTGACTTGAATCAGCCAATAGAAATAACTTTTTAAAATTTAGATTCTAATCATCCAATAGCAAAGGATTATGATAATTTAAATGTACTGTAAAAATGTTACTGCTATTTTATTTACTGTAAAAATCAGAAGAAAGTGATACCCCTATATATTGGCATTCCACTCTTCCAGGTTTTAATGTATGTCAGAGATAACGTGAAGAGGGGACTCCCTGAAGAGAGTCAAAGAAAAGAAGATGCGGAACGGATGAGGCGGAAGAAGCCGTCAAAGTCCACCTCCGCTGTCGTGAATATGGGCCCCCGGCGCCTGGAGCCTGGATGGAGATGGGCCCCCGTCAGAGACGAAGTCCGTCTCTGCCATGTGAAGATGAGTGCCTCAATCCTGGATACAGATGGGCCCAACGAGAGTTTAAGAGGAGTCGGAGTCCCCATCAGATGTGGGGTGGGTTTTTTATTTTTAAGAATAGCTTTTGTTATTTATTTTTTGTCTTAGGCTAGGTTTTAACAGTAATATTTTTTATTTTGGGGGTGGGGATTACTTTAATGTAGGTGAGGGTTTTTGTAACTTTTTTATTTTTTAATGAAAAAGAGCTTTGATCACTTTAGGACAATGCCCTTCAAAAGGCCCTTTAAAGGGTTATTGTAATTTAGTTTGGGTTTAGGTTTTTTTTTATTTTAAGTTTTTATGTTATTTTATGGGGCATGTAGTTTAGTGTTGGGTATAATTTAGAAATTGTGGATAATGTAGTGTATTATTTTTTTTAACATAATTTTTTTTCATTTTGTGTAACAGCTTTTTTTGTATAACTTAGTGGGGTTAGTTTAGAGTGGGGTTCGTAGAGGGTAGGGTTGGTTTCTTTAGGATTTTTCCTTTTTTATTTATTTTTTTCAATTTGTTTTTTTTTTATTATTTTTTTAACTTGTGGGGGGTTAGTTTAGCAGGGGGGGGGGTTGGTGTTAGAGTAGGGTTAGATTTTGTTTGAGTTTTTTCGGTTTAGGGTTTTTTAATTTTACATTTTTTTAGTTAGATTTTTTTTAAATATTTTAACTTATGGGGTTTAGTTTAGAGGGTTATTGGATGTTAGGTTAGTTTGCATTTGGGGTTCATGGCAGCATAGGGGGTTGATAGTTAGGACTTGTGATGGGTTCATGGCGACATAGGGGGTTAAAAGTTAGGACTTGCAATGGGTTAATGGTGGAATAGAGGGTTAATAGTTAGGACTTGCGGTGGGTTCATGGCAGCATTAGGTGCTATTAGTTATGAGTTGAAGAGGGTTCATTGCAGCATAGGGGGTTAATAGTAAGGACTTTCAGTGGGTTTATGGTGGCATTAGGAGCTAATAGTTAGGAGTTGCGGAGGGTTCATGGCAGCATAGAGGGTTAATAGTTAGGACTTGTGGTGGGTTTTGTGGCTGCATAGGGGTTAACAGTTAGGAGTTGCGGTGAGTATGTGGCAGCATAGGGGTTAATAGATAGATAATTGCTATCGGTATGTGGCAGTTCAGATCTTTTTAAATTTAGTTTTAGTTTGTGATCATTAGGTTCTTCAGTTTATGGGTATTAGGAGTAGCGGTTATGCAGACGACAATTATTCAAAGGTATCATTTACTATACATCGCCAGCATGGTCGGTGATGCTGGGTGTTGCCTAAGCATTGAGGCTATGTCGTGAGCTTGGAATATTCCAACAAGCGGTGGATCCCTTTAAATATCTCGCCACCTCGTAGCACTTTCGATCATCGTGGCTTAAGGCCCTAATATTCAAGGTTCTCCAGTTTGGAGAGAAAGTGCAGTTTAGACTTCACAGGGGCTGAACTCACTGAATATTTAAAAGAAAAAGTGCGGAACTCTCCAGCAATGGCAGATCTCTCTCATTTCTATATATGAAGGAGAGACAGGCCCAGTGCAATATAGCACTGCATGATATGAGAGTTTTGTTACAATTCTGATACTTTAACAAATTAGGATAATTTTTTTTTTACTGTTTATATATACACATTACATTGCACATTGAATTTGCTGCATTGTAAACTAAAAGTTACAGTTTCAGAAAGTGAGAGGGATAGGGCAGTTCCCTGGGCTGAACAAGGGAGTTCCCAGGGTATATCTGAAGCTCTCTCACAAGTCTTGTGAAATCTTCTAAGCATTTTAAACAAGCTGGTCTCACTGATTTGTATCGCCAGTTGTATGCAGGTGAAATTTGGTCAAAATTCATAGACTATTTAATGACAGAAAAGTAATATATACTAAAATATAGACAAAAGCAAGTTAAACGGTAGCGAAAACATTTCAGTTTAATTTGGAATTGATGCAAATGGAGCCATTGGCTTCTAGTTATGAAGCTCTGTACTTACCTGCCTTTGCCGGCCCTAATACGCTTGCCTAAGCTCGCCTAACATCACCGCCGCGGACCTGAATACGCTCGCCAAAGTTATCAATAAATCTGTCAAAAAGCCGTGCACCAAGTACGGGGTGATGAGCAGCGGACTGTGATAGTTATCAATCATCAATCTCGCTGCTCTTCGGCTTTTTTACAGCTTTATTGATACCCCTGTCACTAAGCACTCACACTATACTATACTGTTCTACCCCCTATACCGGTGCCCCCGGAGCCCCCCGCAACTAAATAAAGTTATTAACCCCAAACCGCCGCTCCTAGACCCCTCCACAACTATAATAAATATATTAACCCCTAAACCGCCGCTCCCGGACCCCGCCGCAACTATAATAAATATGTTAACGCCACCACCTACATAATACCTATTAACCCCTATCCTGCCCCCCCTATACCGCAGCCACCTATAATAAATTTATTAACCCCTATCCTGCCCCCCCTATACCGCCGCCACCTATAATACATTTATTAATCCCTATCCTGCCCCCCCTATACCGCCGCCACCTATAATAAATTTATTAACCCCTATCCTGCCCCCCCTACACCGCCGGCACTATAATAAAATTATTAACCCCTAAACCTAAGTCTAACACTAACCCTAACACACCCCTAACTTAAATATGAATTAAATAAATCAAAATAATATTACTCTTATTAACTAAATTAATCCTATTTAAAACTAAATACTTACCTATAAAATAAACCCTAACATAGCTACAATATAACTAATAGTTACATTGTAACTATTTTAGGATTTATTTTTATTTTACAGGCAAGTTTGTATATATTTTAACTAGGTACAATAGCTATTAAATAGTTATTAACTATTTAATAGCTACCTAGTTAAAATAAAGACAAATTTACCTGTAAAATAAAAACTAACTTAAGATACAATTACACCTAACACTACACTATCATTAAATTAATTAAATAAATTAGCTACCAATACCTACAATTAAATACAATTAAATAAACTAAACTAAATTACAAAAAACAAACAAACACTAAATTACAGAAAATAAAAAAATATTACAAGAATTTTAAACTAATTACACCTAATCTAAGCCCCCTAATAAAATAAAAAAACAACAAAATAATAAAAGTCCCTACCCTTTTTTACATTACCAAGTAACCAGCTCTTATACCAGCCCTTAAAAGGGCTTTTTGCGGGGCATTGCCCCAAAGTAATCAGCTCTTTTGCCTGTAAAAAAAAATACAACCCCCCCAACATTAAAACCCACCATCCACATACCCCTACTCTAACCCACCCAAACCCCCCTTAAATAAACCTATCGCTAACCCCCTGAAGATCTCCCTACCTTGAGTCGTCTTCACCCAGCCGGGCCGAAGTCTTCATCCGATGGGGCAGAAGAGGACATCCAGACCGGCAGAAGTCTTCATCCTATCCGGGCAGAAGAGGACATCCAGACCGGCAGACATCTTCATCCAAGCGGCATCTTCTATCTTCATCCATGGCTTGTGGTGGGTTTGTGGCTGCATAGGGGTTAACAGTTAGGAGTTGCGGTGAGTATGTGGCGGCATAGGGGTTAATAGATAGATAATTGCTATCGGTATGTGGCAGTTCATATCTTTTTAATTTAGTTTTAGTTTGTGATCATTAGGTTCTTCAGTTTATGGGTATTAGGAGTAGCGGTTATGCAGACGACAATTATTCAAAGGTATCATTTACTATACATCGCCAGCATGGTCGGCGATGCTGGGTGTTGCCTAAGCATTGAGGCTATGTCGTGAGCTTGGAATATTCCAACAAGCGGTGGATCCCTTTAAATATCTCGCCACCTCGTAGCACTTTCAATCATCGTGGCTTAAGGCCCTAATATTCAAGGTTCTCCAGTTTGGAGAGAAAGTGCAGTTTAGACTTCAAAGGGGCTGAACTCACTGAATATTTAAAAGAAAAAGTGCGGAACTCTCCAGCAATGGCAGATCTCTCTCATTTCTATATATGAAGGAGAGACAGGCCCAGTGCAATATAGCACTGCATGATATGAGAGTTTTGTTACAATTCTTTAACAAATTAGGATAATTTTTTTTTTACTGTTTATATATACACATTACATTGCACATTGAATTTGCTGCATTGTAAACTAAAAGTTACAGTTTCAGAAAGTGAGAGGGATAGGGCAGTTCCCTGGGCTGAACAAGGGAGTTCCCAGGGTATATCTGAAGCTCTCTCACAAGTCTTGTGAAATCTTCTAAGCATTTTAAACAAGCTGGTCTCACTGATTTGTATCGCCAGTTGTATGCAGGTGAAATTTGGTCAAAATTCATAGACTATTTAATGACAGAAAAGTAATATATACTAAAATATAGACAAAAGCAAGTTAAACGGTAGCAAAAACATTTCAGTTTAATTTGGAATTGATGCAAATGGAGCCATTGGCTTCTAGTTATGAAGCTCCGTACTTACCTGCCTTCGCCGGCCCTAATACGCTCGCCTAAGCTCGCCTAACATCACCGCCGCGGACCTGAATACGCTCACCAAAGTTATCAATAAATCTGTCAAAAAGCCGTGCACCAAGTACGGGGTGATGAGCAGCGGACTGTGATAGTTATCAATCATCAATCTCGCTGCTCTTCGGCTTTTTTACAGCTTTATTGATACCCCTGTCACTAAGCACTCACACTATACTATACTGTTCTACCCCCTATACCGGCGCCCCCGGAGCCCCCCGCAACTAAATAAAGTTATTAACCCCAAACCGCCGCTCCTAGACCCCACCACAACTATAATAAATATATTAACCCCTAAACCGCCGCTCCCGGACCCCGCCGCAACTATAATAAATATGTTAACGCCACCACCTACATAATACCTATTAACCCCTATCCTGCCCCCCCTATACCGCAGCCACCTATAATAAATTTATTAACCCCTATCCTGCCCCCCCTATACCGCCGCCACCTATAATACATTTATTAATCCCTATCCTGCCCCCCCTATACCGCCGCCACCTATAATAAATTTATTAACCCCTATTCTGCCCCCCCTACACCGACGGCACTATAATAAAATTATTAACCCCTAAACCTAAGTCTAACACTAACCCTAACACACCCCTAACTTAAATATGAATTAAATAAATCTAAATAATATTACTCTTATTAACTAAATTAATCCTATTTAAAACTAAATACTTACCTATAAAATAAACCCTAACATAGCTACAATATAACTAATAGTTACATTGTAACTATTTTAGGATTTATTTTTATTTTACAGGCAAGTTTGTATATATTTTAACTAGGTACAATAGCTATTAAATAGTTATTAACTATTTAATAGCTACCTAGTTAAAATAAAGACAAATTTACCTGTAAAATAAAAACTAACCTAAGTTACAATTACACCTAACACTACACTATCATTAAATTAATTAAATAAATTAGCTACCAATACCTACAATTAAATACAATTAAATAAACTAAACTAAATTACAAAAAAACAAACAAACACTAAATTACAGAAAATAAAAAAATATTACAAGAATTTTAAACTAATTACACCTAATCTAAGCCCCCTAATAAAATAAAAAAACAACAAAATAATAAAAGTCCCTACCCTTTTTTACATTACCAAGTAACCAGCTCTTATACCAGCCCTTAAAAGGGCTTTTTGCAGGGCATTGCCCCAAAGTAATCAGCTCTTTTGCCTGTAAAAAAAAAATACAACCCCCCCAACATTAAAACCCACCACCCACATACCCCTACTCTAACCCACCCAAACCCCCCTTAAATAAACCTATCGCTAACCCCCTGAAGATCTCCCTACCTTGAGTCGTCTTCACCCAGCCGGGCCGAAGTCTTCATCCGATGGGGCAGAAGAGGACATCCAGACCGGCAGAAGTCTTCATCCTATCCGGGCAGAAGAGGACATCCAGACCGGCAGACATCTTCATCCAAGCGGCATCTTCTATCTTCATCCATCCGACGAGGAGAGGCTCCATCTTCAAAACCTCCGGCACGGAACATCCTTCCTGCATGACGACTACCCGACGAATGGCTGGTCCTTTAAATGGCGTCATCCAAGATGGCGTCCCTCGAATTCCGATTGGCTGATAGGATTCTATCAGCCAATCGGAATTAAGGTAGGAAAAATCTGATTGGCTGATGCTATCAGCCAATCAGATTGAAGGGGGGATTGGGTGGGTTAGAGTAGGGATATGTGGGTGGTGGGTTTTAATGTTGGGGGGGTTGTATTTTTTTTTTTACAGGCAAAAGAGCTGAATACTTTGGGGCAATGCTGGTAAAAGAGCTGGTTACTTGGTAATGTAGAATAGGGTAGGGCCTTTTTTTTTTTTTTTTTTTTTTTTTATTAGGGGGCTTAGATTAGGTGCAATTAGTTTAAAATTCTTGTAATATTTTTTTATTTTCTGTAATTTTGTGTTTTTTTTTGTAATTTAGTTTAGTTTATTTAATTGTATTTAATTGTAGGTATTGGTAGCTAATTTATTTAAATAATTTAATTATAGTGTAGTGTTAGATTTAATTGTAACTTAGGTTAGGATTTATTTTACAGGTAATTTTGTATTTCTTTTAGCTAGGTAGCTGTTAAATAGTTAATAACTATTTAATAACTATTGTACCTAGTTAAAATATATACAAACGTGCCTGTAAAATAAAAATAAATCCTAAAATAGTTACAATGTAATTATTAGTTATATTGTAGCTATACTAGGGTTTATTTTATAGGTAAGTATTTAGTTTTAAATAGGATTAATTTAGTTAATAAGAGTAATATTATTTAGATTTATTTAATTCATATTTAAGTTAGGGGGGTGTTAGGGTTAGTGTTAGACTTAGGTTTAGGGGTTAATAATTTTATTATAGTGGCGGCAGTGTAGGGGGGCAGGATAGTGGTTAATACATTTATTATAGGTGGCGGCAGTATAGGGGGGCAGGATAGGGGTTAATAGGTATTATGTAGGTGGCGGCGGGGTCCGGGAGCGGCGGTTTAGGGGTTAACATATTTATTATAGTTGTGGCGGGGTCTGGGAGCGGCGGTTTTGGGGGGAATAACTTTATTTAGTTGCGGCAGTGTAGGGGCGGCAGATTAGGGGTTAATATGTATAATGTAGGTTGCGGCGGGGTCCGGGAGTGGCGGTTTAGGGGGTAATAAATTTGTTTAGTTGCGGCGGCTGTATATGAGGGGCAGGATAGGGGTTAATAGGTATTATGTAGCTGGCGGCGGTATAGGGGGGCAGGATAGGGGTTAATAGGTATTATGTAGGTGGCGGCGGGGTCCGGGAGCGGCGGTTTAGGGGTTAACATATTTATTATAGTTGTGGCGGGGTCTGGGAGCGGCGGTTTTGGGGGGAATAACTTTATTTAGTTGCGGCAGTGTAGGGGCGGCAGATTAGGGGTTAATATGTATAATGTAGGTTGCGGCGGGGTCCGGGAGTGGCGGTTTAGGGGGTAATAAATTTGTTTAGTTGCGGCGGTGTAGGGGAGGACAGATTAGGAGTGTTTAGACTTGGGGTACATGTTACGGTGTTAGGTGCAGACGTTTCCCATAGGAATCAATGGGATATTGGGCAGCAGCGAACATGAGCTTTCGCTATGGTCAGACTCCCATTGATTCCTATGGAATCCACCACCTCCAGGGCGGCAGATTGAAATCCAGGTATGCTGGCCCGGAAAAGTGGCGAGCGTACCTGGTACTAGTTTAATAACTACCAAAAGTAGTTAGATTGTGCCGAACTTGCGTTTATAACATCTGGAGTGATGTAAGCATCGATCTGTGTCAGACTGAGTCCGGCGGATTGAAGCTTATGTCACTATATTCTACATTTGGCAGGCAGTAGGGCTTGATAACTAAGGCGAATCAGCCTCACCACAAATATGCTTCGGAATTCCAGCATATTTGCGGTTGACAGCTTGATAACTAGAGGCCTTTATATCAGCCCTAGGGGTTCTCCAGTTACCTTCTCTCTCCCATGTAAAATTTTCTTTTCCATTGAGCTCCATTACTTTAAGACATCTCCCATCTCTCTGGGATTTCCAGGTTCCTTACATTTTCTTAGAAAATTCAGTGAGTTCTGCCACTGTGAAATCTGCTCTATAATGAGAATTTGTAAAATCACAATCATATATATACACTGTTGTACACAAAATAACATCCAAAAATGTAATCAAATTTAATCTGAAGTGTAAAGTGATATAATAAAAAGAACAAAGTGTAAATGCTGCAGAACTCTCATGTCATGCAGTGCTATATTGCACTGGGCTTGTCTCTCCTTTACATACAGAAATGCAGGGAACACCCCTTGCAGAAGCAAAGCAAATTCCAAAAAGATTTCCAGCCTCCAAATAATGAATAAAAAACCTTTATTTATACAGGGTCCATAATACAGCAACACAACAACGTTTTAAACCAGCAATTGGTTCTTAGTCATGTCAAAGAATGGATGCACAGGTGGGCCTTGTATACCTGTTTAAACAATTATCAGGCTATACAACACTGCCATCTTGTGGATATTTATCAATATACATATGTACAAAATAGAACATTATAATTCAATGGACATACAAAAACCAATTTTATATATATTTAAAAAAAGTTTATCTCATGTACATTTCTCAGTATTTAAAGTTAAAACACACCTAAACAAACAATGACATTTCAGAGTCATGCATTAATAATTTTCTAAGGTATATTTAAAGGAACAATGACCAGTCAAAATCTTTGTTTAGCCCTTTTGGTTGCAAGGAATCTAACTTTCTAATCGAAAACATTTCTCTTTTTTTCAACATCAATTCCCTATCCCCTCCCCTCCTGGGTCTAGCCACATGTTCTATTACTTGGAATCTCAATTGGCTAATATTATAGCCCATGGAGAGGAAGTGATGGGAAAGAGGGGTGTCCCTGTTATTAGTTCTAATATTAGACTTATGTTCAGTCAACCTTTCTCTGACCTCCCTGCTGGTTTCACCTACATAAACTCTAGCACACGGACATTTAATAATATATATTGCATATGTACTCCTATGTAAGATCATCATTTATTCTATACTTTGTCCCATTTATAGGATGAAAAAAAAATCTCCTTTTATAATAGAACTCCAGTGACTGCAATGTAAACAGGGATAACACCCTGTTCTTTATGATCCTATACATGTTTGTGTGCTTGATTTCTTACTCCCTATATCAGCATGGACCACAATGTCATATAAGCTTTTACTTTTCTTATATGCTGTCATTGGTCTATCTTGAAAACTCTCAACATGAGGGTTGCAATCTTTCAAAATATACCAGTATTTGTTAAGGATATGGGAGATCTTTTGCCCTAAGTTATTGTATTGGGTAAGAAATATCATCCTATCACATTTTTTCTTATTTTCAGTATGTATGTCTTCTATTTTATTGACAGATTCAAGTTGATTCCTAATTAACTTCTCAGGATAACCTCTTACTTTAAACTTTAGCCATCTCTTCTAACCTCAGTTTGCATCTCTTTTCATCAGTTACAATTCTCTTGACCCTCAAAAACTGACTCTTAGGTATGGCTTCAAGGGTATTCAATGGATGAAAACTACTAATTGAAGCACTTTATTTTTGTCTGTCGGCTTAGTAAACAAATCTGTCTTAGGGAAACCTCCCTCAATATATACATACTGTATGTGTCCAAAAACTGAGCACCTGTTTCACTTGTTTAATGTAAACTTAAGCCCAGAGACTGCCAAATTGAGGTCATCAACGAACTCTAATAGGCTACCAATGTCGCCCAACCATATGCCAAAGATATCGTCTATAAATCTCCACCAAGTGGCCCCATGTTGCAAAAATTATTTATGTGGGTATACAAATTTTTCTTCAATATGAGACATGAAAATATTGGCATAGGTTGGAGCGACGTTGGAGCCCATTGCTGTTCCCTGTTGTTGCAAAAAAAATTGATCCTGATACAAAAAGTAATTTTGATACAAAATCAGAGATAACAAATCTAACTAAAATTGTACTTCCTCCTCACCATATCTATTGTCCATTTTAAGAGTATAAGCCACGGCAGAGTTACCACTAGTGTGTTTAATGGAGGTGTATAGACTTTTTACATCTAACGTATAGAGAATACATTTATCACCAATATAGCCTATATCCTTAAGTTTATTCAAGAAATCACCAGTATCTTTTAAATATGAAGATGTTTTAGGGAGATAAGGTTTTAGCACCCTATCTAAAAATATTGACATTTTGGGGAATACTGAATTTACCCCTGCCACAATAGGGCGACCCGGTGGCTGCTTTTCATCTTTATGGATTTTCAGTAACACATATATAACCGGTCTTATTGGGTTTTTCTCAATCAATGATTCTTTAACTTTCTCTGATATAATACCTGTTTTCACTGCCTGACTGGTAATACGCTCTATCTCTTTGTTTATTTGTATAGTGGGATCTCCCTTAAGCAGTTTATATACCTGAGTATTACCAAGTTGTCTCTCAATTTCTTGCACATAGTCAACTTTGTTTAATAGAACAACAGCTCCGCCCTTGTCCGCTTCCTTTATTATAACCTCTTTGTTATTTTTCAATTGTTTGACTGCTTCTTTCTCCTTTTTGCTAGCTTGTACTAGTCTTTTTTTTTATCTCTTCTTAATAGACTGTCTACTTCTTTCTTAACTCATTTTGCATATGTGGCAACACTATGTGGAGTGGATGGTGTGAATTTACTCTTCCCTTTAATCCCAAATTCTCTTGGATCACTAAAATTGATTTTATTTTGTGTTTTCTGTGTCCCAATAGGATCTAACATACCTGCTAACATTGGAAAGTGTATCTTAAGTTTCAATTTCCTATAGAATCTTTGTAGATCCTGCCGGACAATAAATTATTCACAAGTGTTGGGTAAACAAAACGATAAACCTTTGTTCAATATAGTGTATTCATTATCAGATAAAACATAATCTGAAATATTATGTACCAAATTATCAGTGCATTTTTCTTTAAAGTGCAAATTTGTGTCTTTTTGTGTAAAGTGCAAACCAGTGCTTAACATTTCATGCGATTCATTTTTTAATTAATGTTTACAATAGCATCTAAATCAATATTTCCTAAAGTGCAAGTGCTCACAGAATTATGCAATATATTCATATTCACCTAGATTTAGAGTTCTGTGTTAGCCGTCAAAAGCAGCGTTAAGGGGTCCTAACGCTGCTTTTGGCCGCCCGCTGGTATTTAGAGTCAGGCAGGAAAGGGTCTACCGCTCACTTCCCTACCGCAATTCCAGGCTACCGCAGATCCCCTTACGCCAATTGCGTATCCTATCTTTTCAATGGGATCTGCCTAACGCTGGTATTTGGAGTCTTGGGAGAAGTAAGCGGTAGACCCTCTACCGACAAGACTCCAGCCGCAGAAAAAAGTCAGTAGTTAAGAGCTTTATGGGCTAACGCGTGAATATAAAGCTCTTAACTACTGTGCTACAAACTACACTAACACCCATAAACTACCTATGTACCCCTAAACCGAGGCCCCCCCCACATCGCCGCCACTCTATAATTTTTTTTAACCCCTAATCTGACGACCGGACATCGCCGCCACCTAAGTTATACTTATGAACCCCTAATCTGCTGCCACTAACATCGCCGACCCCTATATTATATTTATTAACCCCTAATCTGCCCCCCCCCAATGTCGCAGCTACCTAACTACACTTATTAACCCCTAATCTGCTGACCGGACCTCGCCGCCACTATAATAAATGTATTAACCCCTAAACCGCCACACTCCCGCCTCACAAACAATATAATAAATTTGATTAACCCCTAATCTGCCCTCCCTAACATCGCCGCCACCTACCTACAATTATTAACCCCTAATCTCCCGCCCGCACCGTTGCCGCTACTATAATAAAGTTATTAACCCCTAAACCTAAGTCTAACCCTAACCCTAACACCCCCCTAACTTAAATATAATTTATATTAAACTAAATAATATTCCTAAAATTAACTAAATTATTCCTATTTAAAACTAAATACTTACCTATAAAATAAACCCTAATATATCTGCAATTTAAATAATAATTACATTGTAGCTATTTTAGGATTTATATTTATTTTACAGGCAACTTTGTATTTATTTTAACTAGGTACAATAGCTATTAAATAGTTAATAACTATTTCATTGCTACCTAGTTAAAATAATTACAAAATTACCTGTAAAATAAATCCTAACCTAAGTTACAATTAAACCTAACACTACACTATCATTAAATTAATTAAATAAATGACCTACAATTAAATACAATTAAATAAACTATTCTATAATACAAAAAAACAAAAACTAAATTACAAAAAATAAAAAAGAATTACAAGCAGTTTAAACTAATTACACCTAATCTAAGCCCCCTAATAAAATAAAAAAGCCCCCCCAAAATAAAAAATTCCCTACCCTATTCTAAAATACAAAAGTAATCAGCTCTTTTACCAGCCCTTAAAAGGGCTTTTTGTGGGGCATGCCCCAAAGTAATCAGCTCTTTTGCCTGTAAAAAAATATACAACTCCCCCAACATTAAAACCCACCACCCACATACCCCTACTCTAACCCACCCAAACCCCCCTTAAATAAACCTAACACTACCCTCCTGAAGATGTCCCTAGCTTGAGTTGTCTTCACCCAGCCGGGCCGAAGTCTTCATCCGATGGGGCAGAAGAGGACATCCAGACCGGCAGAAGTCTTCATCCTATCCGGACCGGCAGACATCTTCATCCAAGCGGCATCTCCTATCTTCATCCATCCGGAGCGGAGCGGAGCCATCTTCTTCCCAGCCGACGTGGATCCATACTCTTCAACCGACGCCTACTCGCCGAATGAAGGTTCCGTTAAATGACGTCATTCGAGATGGCGTCCCTCGAATTCCGATTGGCTGATAGGATTCTATCAGCCAATCGGAATTAAGGTAGGAAAAATCTGATTGGCTGATAAAAAATGGTAGGAAAAATCAGATTGAGCTCGCATTCTATTGGTGGCTGTTCCGATAGGAAACAATGGGGCTGCGTTAGGAGCTGAACGCTGCTTTTTTGCAGTCAGCTCAGCCCCATTGTTTCCTATGGGGAAATCATGCACAATCATGTTTTCCCAGCTTACCGCTACCATAAGCAATGCTGGTATTGAGAGTTGAAGTGGAGCTAAGTTAGGCTCAACGCATCCTTTTTTGAGCCTAACCCAGCCCCTCAGACAACTCTAAATACCAGCGTTGTTGGAAAGGTGCGTTGGGAAAAAAAAGCAGCGTTTACAATTGTACAATTGCCCAACACCCATTCATTCTTTTCGGTTGATAGCCCATGTTACTTGTATCACCCACAGCTATGTCCCCGTACCTGGTAATCTCTGGTGCCTCAGTGTTGGTCTGTGTTAGTATTGGTAGTAGCCGCACTGGTAACCTTGTGACCGTTGAGCTCTCTGTCACTCCGGTTGTGACGTTAGGTAGTATGCGCCTCTTGTTGTGCTTCCGCCCGGCGCAATGTGATCTACGTCCTAGTCCTCGGTTAAAAAACTCGCTGATGATTCAGATCCACTATTACCGCTGTTATCAACCTGGGCATTGCGCTTCCTACCTCTCCTTCTCTGTTCCCTGCTCTCAGCATTGGGTAAGCTCTGTTGACTGTTCCACTGGTGCCATCTATAGACCATTTCAGATGAATAGTCCTGTTAATCACAGATACATTTTGAACTTTTTCGGCTCTCCAGCTGCTTCCTGTAATCTTGTACAGATTTCTCCACTTCGGTCATCAATTTATTATATTCATCCAAAGGTACATTTTGTATAAGCTGTTCTTTTTGCTTGTTTAGTGTTTCCTTATATTTATTAATTTATCTTTGGGCATATTCAACTGTCCATGTAATAATATCAAAAGAGCATTTGTTGAGTATACTTTCAAACATCTCACAATAATCTTTGCGGTCTGAAAATAAGTGGGGCAAGTTGACATCCTCAAACCCCTAGGGATACGTTGCACTTTATGATATTCAGCAAGGGTAATTGCATGCAACTCCAATACCATCCTTTCTTACTATCCTTTTCAAAACTCCTGCTTGTTACTTCTCCAGGTGCAATCTTTAAAAAGTCTCTGTTCCCCAATACTTAGGAATATACCTGTTCTGCAGACTCGTCATCATATGCAAATGTTTTAGAGTCCACCTCAATATTACCTTTAGCCATTATGTTTTTTTTTTAGTAGGGATGCAAGTACTTCCAAGGCTTAATTAGTTCAAACAATTCACAGGGGAAGACAGCACCTCACTCCAGGTCTTGGGGCACAGAAAAAGGGGTTAGCCAGATCCCAACATCATAGTCAAATTCCAAAAAGATTTCCAGCCTCCAAATAATGAATAAAAAACCTTTATTTATACAGGGTCCATAATACAGCAACAATAACAATGTTTCAAACAAGCAATTGGTTCTTAGTCATGTCAAAGAATGCACAGGTGTGCCTTGTATACCTGTTTAAACCATTATCAGGCTAGACAATACTGCCATCTTGTGGATATTTATCAATATACATATGTACAAAATAGAACATTTTAATTCAATGGACATACAAAAGCCAATTTTATATATATTTTAAAAAAGTTTATCTCATGTACATTTCTCAGTATATAGAGTTAAAACACACCTAAACAAACAATGACATTTCAGAGTCATGCATTAATAATTTTCTAAGGTATATTTAAAGGAACAGTGACCAGTCAAAATCTTTGTTTAGCCCTTTTGGTTGCAAGGAATCTAACTTTCTAATCCAAAACATTTCTCTTTTTAATAGACAATATCTTTGGCATATGGTTGGGCGACATTGGTAGCCTATTGGAGTTTGTTGATGACCTCAATTTGGCAGTCTCTGGGCTTAAGTTTACATTAAACATGAGTGAAACAGGTGTTCAGTTTTTGGTTTCCCTAAGACAAATTTGTTTACTAAGCCGACAGACAAAAATAAAGTGCTTCAATATAGTAGTTTTCATCCATTGAATACCCTTGAAGCCATACCTAAGAGTCAGTTTTTGAGGGTCAAGAGAATTGTAACTGATGAAAAGAGATGCAAACTGAGGTTAGAAGAGATGGCTAAAAAGTTTAAAGTAAGAGGTTATCCTGAGAAGTTAATTAGGAATCAACTTGAATCTGTCAATAAAATAGAAGACATACAGACTGAAAATAAGAAAAAAAAGTGATAGGATATTTGTTACCCGATATAATAACTTACGGCCAAAGATCTCCCATATCCTTAACAAATACTGGTATATTTTGAAAGATTGCAACCCTCATGTTGAGAGTTTTCAAGATAGACCAATGACAGCATATAAGAAAAGTAAAAGCTTATATGACATTGTGGTCCATGCTGATATAGGGAGTAAGAAATCAAGCACACAAACATGTATAGGATCATAAAGAACAGGGTGTTATCACCTGTTTACATTGCAGTCACTGGATTTCTATTATAAAAGGAGAAACATTTTTTCATCCTATAAATGGGACAAAGTATAGAATAAATGATGATCTTACATAGGAGTACATATGCAATATATATTATTAAATGTCCGTGTGCTAGAGTTTATGTAGGTGAAACCAGCAGGGAGGTCAGAGAAAGGTTGACTGAACATAAGTCTAATATTAGAACTAATAACAGGGACACCCCTCTTTCCCATCACTTCCTCTCCATGGGCTATAATATTAGCCAATTGAGATTCCAAGTAATAGAACATGTGGCTAGACCCGGGAGGGGAGGTGATAGGGAATTGATGTTGAAAAAAAGAGAAATGCTTTGGATTAGAAAGTTAGATTCCTTGCAACCAAAAGGGCTAAACAAAATTTTGACTGGTCACTGTTCCTTTAAATATACCTTAGAAGATTATTGATGCATAATTTTTAAATGTCATTGTTTGTTTAGGTGTGTTTTAACTCTATATACTGAGAAATGTACATGAGATAAACTTTTTTTTTAAATATATATAAAATTGGCTTTTTTATGTCCATTGAATTATAATGTTCTATTTTGTACATATATATATTGATAAATATCCACAAGATGGCAGTGTTGTCTAGCCTGATAAATGTTTAAACAGATATAAAAGGCACATCTTTCTTCTTTGACATGACTAAGAACCAATTGCTGGTTTGAAACGTTGCTGTTGCTGTATTATGGACCCTGTATAAATAAAGGTTTTTTTATTCATTATTTAGAGATTGGAAATCTTTTTGGAATTTGACTATGATGTTGGGGTCTGGCTAACCCTTTGTTTCCCTGCCCCAAGACTTGGAGTGAGGTGCTGTCTTCTCCTATGAATTGTTAGAAGTAATTAAGCCTTGGAAGTACTTGCATCCCTACTAAAAAGAAACATAATGGCTAAAGGGAATATTGAGGTGGGCCCTAAAACATTTGCATAAAATTTGCCTTTTGAAAATTTCACTAATGATCTTGTAGTAATGGAGAAACATTTTATAATATCTCACCTGAGAAGAGAGGTTTTGAATATCCTAAGGCCTAAGTATTGGACTTTGGTATACAGACTGCGATAATATAAATAAGCATGTTTTGTGATTTTTAAAGACCAAAACCAGCTATTTAATATACAACATTTCACCTTAAGAAGCAATTTCTCATATATTGTATACTCTGCTGCTGGGATAACAAGTTCTTAAAAACAAATTAAGGGAAAAAAATATTACAGTACAATATTACAGTACAGTGTCACTTGAAAGCTTCCTAGTGGGTCATTTTTATCCCAGACGTTTTCATTGGTTAAATCAAACATACAACCTTAGCACCTAAGCTCACTTTGTACAGCAACGTTATAACCATGCTTTGCTTTACTTTGGACAAATATCGCTTCTGTAAAGGTTTGTAAAAGCCCATGTAAAAAACCTCTTGAAAAGCATAAAATACTTTCGGCAAGATTACGAGTTTTGCGTTATGAGCGGTGCAGTGCTAACTTGCACGTTATTGTCACCGCTCACTTACCTACAACACCTACAGTATTACAGGTTTTCCTAAACCCGGCGTTAAAAGTCAAAAAGTCAGCGTAGAGCAAAATTGTGCTCCATACTGCACTCCAATACCAGGGCTGCTTAAGTCAGCGGTGAGCTGGTTGTATGTGCTTGTGCATGATTTCCCCATAGACATCAATGGGGAGAGCCGACTGAAAAAAAGCCTAACACCTGCAATAAAGCAGCGTAAAGCTCTGTAACGCAGCCCCATTGATTCCTATGGGGAAACTAAATTTATGTTTACACCTAACACCCTAACATGAACCCCGAGTCTAAACACCCCAAATCTTACACTTATTAACCCCTAATCTGCCACCCCCGACATCGCCGACACCTACATTATACTTATTAACCCCTAATCTGCCGCCTCCGACATCGCCAACACCTACATTATACTTATTAACCCCTAATCTGCTGCCCCAACATTGCCAACACCTACATTATATTTATTAACCCTTAATCTCCCTCCCCCAATGTCGCCACAACCTACCTACATTTATTAACCCCTAATCTGCTGCCCCCAATGTCGCCGCCACTATAATAAACATATTAACCGCTAAACTGCCGCACTCCCACATCGCAAACAGTTAAATATTATTTACCCCTAATCTGCCACCCCTAACATCGCCGCCACCTACCTACAATTATTAACCCCAAATCTGCTGCCCCAACGTCGTTGCCATTATATTATATTTATTAACCCATAAACCTAAGTCTAACCCTAACACCCCCAAACTTAAATATAATTAAAATAAATCTAATTAAAACCTTCAATTAATAACTAAATACTTACCTGTAAAATAAACCCTAAGCTAGCTACAATATAACTAATAGTTACATTGTATCTAGCTTAGGGTTTATTTTTATTTTACAGGCAAGTTTGTATTTATTTTAACTAGGTAGAATAGTTACTAAATAGTTATTAACTATTTACTAACTACCTAGCTAAAATAAACACAAATTTACCTGTAAAATAAAACCTAACCTAAGTTACACTAACACCTAACACTACACTACAATTAAATAAATTACCTAAATTAAATACAATTAAATAAATTAAATACAATTACCTAAATTACAAAAAAACCCCACTAAATTACACAAAATAAAAAACAAATTACAAGATATTTAAACTAATTACACCTAATCTAATCACCCTATCAAAATAAAAAAGCTCCCCCAAAATAAAAAAACCCTAGCCTAAACTAAACTACCAATAGCCCTTAAAATGGCCTTTTGCCGGGCATTGCCCCAAAGAAATCAGCTCTTTTACCTGAAAAAAATACAAACAACCCCCCCAACAGTAAAACCCCCACACAACCAACCCCCCAAATAAAACCCTAACTAAAAAAACCTAAGCTCCCCATTGCCCTGAAAATGGCATTTGTATGGGCATTGCCCTTAAAAGGGCATTTAGCTCTATTGCAGCCCAAAGCCCTAACCTAAAAATAAAACCCACCCAATAAACCCTTAAAAAACCTAACACTAACCCCTTGAAGATCCACTTACAGTTTTGAAGATCTGACATCCATCCTCAATGAAGCCAGGAGAAGTCCTCATCGAAGCAGCAAGAAGTCCTCAACGAAGCCGGGAGAAGTCTTTATCCAAGCCGGGAGAAGTGGTCCTCCAGACGGGCAGAAGTCTTCATCCAGACGGCATCTTCTATCTTAATCCATCCGGCGCGTAGCGGCTCCATCTTCAAGACATCCAGCGCGGAGCATCCTCTTCCAGCGAAGTCTTCTTCCTGAATGAAGGTTCCTTTAAATGACGTCATCCAAGATGGAGTCCCTTAGATTCTGATTGGCTTCTATTAGCCAATCGTAATTAAGGCTGAAAAAATCCAATTGGCTGATGCAATCAGCCAATAGGATTGAACTTCAATCCTATTGGCTGATCCAATCAGCCAATAGGATTGAGCTCGCATTCTATTGGCTGTGCGGGAGTGTGGTGGTTTAGGGGTTAATATGTTTATTATAGAGGCAGCGATGTCGGGAGCAGCAGATTAGGGGTTAATAATTTTATTTTAGTGTTTGCAATGCGGGAGGGCCTCATTTTAGGGGTTAATATGTAGTTTATGGGTGTTAGTGTACTTTTTAGCACTTTAGTTATGAGTTTTATGCTACAGCTTTGTAGTGTAAAACTCATAACTACTGACTTTAGAATGCATTACGAATCTTGCGGGATAGGCTGTACACCTCACTTTTTGGTCTAAAAAAAAAGCTTGTAATACTGGTGCAATGGAAGTCACATTAAAAAAAAGACTATACGCAAATTGCATAAGTTAATTTGTGGTACGGCCATAAAAGTGTGTGGGACAGCTGTACCTACAAGACTCGTTATAGCAGCAGTAGTAAAAAAGAACCTTTATGAGGCTTAATGCTGCTTTTTTACTCATAACGCAAAACTCGTAATCTAGCCGTTTATTTTCTTTTGTTTATATAGACACATTTCTTTCATGTAATTGGCAAGAGTCCATGAGCTAGTGACGTATGGGATATATAATTCTACCAGGAGGGACAAAGTTTCCCAAACCTCAAAATGCCTATAAATACACCCCTCACCACACCCACAATTCAGTTTTACAAACTTTGCCTCCTATGGAGGTGGTGAAGTAAGTTTGTGCTAAGATTTCTACGTTGATATGCGCTTCTCAGCATTGTTGAAGCCCGATTCCTCTCAGAGTACAGCGAATGTCAGAGGGACGTGAAGGGAGTATCACTTATTGAATACGATGATTTCTCTAACGGGGGTCTATTTCATAGGTTCTCTGTTATCGGTCGTAGAGATTCATCTCCTATCTCCCTTTTCAGATCGACGATATACTCTCAATTTACCATTACCTCTACTGATAACTGTTTCAGTACTGGTTTGGCTATCTGCTTTATGTGGATGGCGGTCTTTTGGTAAGTATGTTTTCATTACTTAAGACACTCTCAGCTATGGTTTGGCACTTTATGCAAATTATATAAAGTTCTAAATATATGTATTGTACTTATATTTGCCATGAGTCAGGTTCATGTATTTCCTTCAGCAGACTGTCAGTTTCATATTTGGGGAAAATAAACATTTTTAAGAAATTTTTTTCTTACCTGGGTTTTAATCTTTTTTTTTTTCAATTGACTACTTTCTTGCGAATTGCGGACGGTATTAGGCCCGTGGGTGCACCAAATGTTAGACATTATTGCGTCATTCATGGCACGAGATTTTTTTGCCGTGCAAAATACGTCTATGACGCAACTTTTAAACTTTTACATGCAGATAATGTGTCCATCAGTAATAGTACATTGCCAGTTGCAGTTCCTTCAACTTCTAATGTGCATGATATACCTATGAATTTTAAAGAATTAGTTTCTCATTCTATCCAGAAGGCTTTGTCTGCATTTCCACCTTCTAATAAATGTAAATGGTTTTTAAAACTTCTCATTCAGTTGATGAAATTTCAAATGACCAGCAACATAATAATTTATCCTCCTCTGATGAGGATCTATCTGATTCAGAAGATCCTTCCTCAGACATTGACACTGACAAATCTACTTATTTATTTAAAATAGAGTATATGCATTCTTTATTAAAAGAAGTGTTAATTACTTTGGATATTGAGGTAACCAGTCCTCTTGACGTTAAGTCTAATAAACGTTTAAATGATGTTTTTAAACCTCCTGTGTTTTCCTATTCCTGAGGCTATTTCTGATATGATTTCTAAGGAATGGAATAAGCCAGGTACTTCTTTTATTCCTTCTTCAAGGTTTAAAAAATTGTATCCTTTACCAGCAAATTCTATAGAGTTTTTGGAAAAAATCCCCAAAGTTGATGGGGCTATTTCTACTCTTGCTAAACGTACCACTATTCCTATGGAAGATAGTACTTCCTTTAAGGATCCTTTAGATAGGAAGCTTGAATCTTATCTAAGGAAAGCCTATTTATTTTCAGGTCATCTTCTCAGACCTGCAATTTCTTTGGCTGATGTTGCGGCTGCATCAACTTTCTGGTTGGAGAATTTAGCGCAACAAGAATTGGATTCTGACATATCTAGCATTATTCACTTACTGCAATATGCTAATCATTTTATTTGTGATGCAATTTTTTATATTATCAAAATTGATGTTAGATCCATGTCTTTAGCTATTTTAGCTAGAAGAGCTTTGTGGCTTAAATCTTGGAATGATGATATGACATCTAAATCTAGATTACTATCTCTTTCTTTCCAAGGTAATAATGTATTTGGTTCTCAGTTGGATTCTATTATTTCAACTGTTACTGGGGGAAAGGGAGTTTTTCTGCCTCAGGATAAAAAACCTAAGTGTAAATCTAAGGCTTCTAACCGTTTTTGTTCCTTTTGTCAAAATAAGGAACAAAAACCCAATCCTTCCCCCAAGAAATCTGTTTCCAATTGGAAGCCTTCCTCTAATTGGAATAAATCCAATCCGTTTAAGAAACCAAAGTCAGCCCCTAAGTACGCATAAAGGTGTGGCCCTCATTCCAGCTCAGCTGGTATTGGGCAGATTAAGGTTTTTTTAAGGATATTTGGATATATTCTGTCCAAAATCAATGGATTCAGAGCATTGTCTCTCAAGGGTATCGAATAGGATTCAGAGTAAGACCTCCTGTGAGAAGATTTTTTTCTCTCACGTATCCCAGCAAATCCAATAAAAGCTCAGGCTTTCCTGAATTGTGTTTCAGACCTGGAGTCTTCAGGGGTAATCATGCCAGGTCCTTTTCAGGAACAAGGTTTGGGGTTTTATTCAAATCTATTCATTGTCCCAAAGAAGGAAAATTTATTCAGACCAGTTCTGGATCTGAAAATTTTGAATCGTTATGTAATAGTACCAACTTTCAAGATGGTGACTATAAGGACTATTCTTCCTTTTGTTCAGCGAGGACATTATATGTCCACAATAAACTTGCAGGATGCATACCTTCATATTCCGATTCATCCAGAACATTATCAGTTCCTGAGATTCTCTTTTCTAGACAAGCATTACCAATTTGTTGCTCTTACATTTGGCCTAGCAACAGCTCCAAGAAACTTTTCAAAAGTTCTAGTTGCCCTACTCTCTGTAATCAGAGAACAGGGTATTGCGGTGTTTTCTTATTTGAACGATATCTTGGTACTAGCTCAGTCTTTACATTCTGCAGAATCTCACACAAATCAACTTGTGTTGTTTCTTCGGAAACATGGTTGGAGGATCAATTTACCAAAAAGTTTCTTGATTCCTCAGACAAGGGTCACCTTTTTAGGCTTCCAGATATATTCAGTGTCCATGACTCTGTCTCTAACAGACAAGAGACGTTTAAAATTGGTTGCAGCCTGCCGGCACCTTCAGTCTCAGTCATTCCCTTCAGTGGCTATGTGCATGGAAGTTTAGGTCTCATGACTACAGCATCGGACGCGATCCCCTTTGCTCGTTTTCACATAAGACCTCTACAGCTTTGTATGCTGAACCAATGGTGCAGGGATTATACAAAGATATCACAATTAATATCCTTAAATCCCAATGTTCGACACTCTCTGACGTGGTGGATAGATCACCATCGTTTAGTTCAAGGGGCTTCTTTTGTTCGGCCAACCTGGACTGTGATCACAACAGATGTGAGTCTTTCAGGTTGGGGAGCTGTTTGGGGATCTCTGATAGCACAAGGGGTTTGGAAATCTCAAGAGGCGAGATTACCAATAAATATTTTAGAACTCCGTGCAATTTTCAGAGCTTTTCAGTTTTGGCCTCTGTTAAAGAGAGAACCGTTCATTTGTTTTCAGACAGACATTATCACCACAGTGACATATGTCAATCATCAGGGTGGGCCTCACAGTCCCCAAGCTATGAAAGAAGTATTTTGGATATTTGCTTGGGCGGAATCCAGCTCCTGTCTAATCTCTGCGGTGCATATCCCAGGTGTAGACAATTGGGAGGAAGATTATATCAGCCGTCAGACTTTACATCCAGGGTAGTGGTCTCTCCATCCAGATGTGTTTTCTCAGATTGTTCAGATGTGGGGTCTTCCAGAGATAGATCTCATCTAAACAAGAAACTTTCCAGATACCTGTCCCGGTCCAGGGATGTTCAGGCGGAAGCAATGGATGCGCTGACTGTTCCTTGGTGTTATCATCCTGCTTACATTTTCCCGCCTCTAGTTCTTCTTCCAAGAGTGATCTCCAAAATCATCATCGAACAATTGTTTGTGTTGCTGGTGGCTCCAGCATGGCCACACAGGTTTTGGTATTCGGATCTGGTTCGGATGTCCAGTTGCCAACCTTGGCCACTTCCGTTAAGGCCGGACCTACTGTCTCAAGGTCTGTTTTTCCATCAGGATCTCAAATCATTAAATTTGAAGGTATGGAAATTGAACCCTTAGTACTAAGTCATAGAGGTTTCTCTGACTGAGTGATTAATACAATGTTACAAGCTCATAAATCTGTCTCTCGAAAGATTTATTATAGAGTTTGGAAGACTTACATTTCATGGTGTTCTTCTCATAAATTCTCTTGGCATTCTTTTAGAATTCCTAGAATTTACAGTTTTTCAGGATGGTTTAGATAAGGGTTTGTCTGCAAGTTCCTTAAAGGGACACATCTCTGCTCTTTCTGTTTTATTTCACAGAAAGATTGCTATACTTCCTGATATTAACTGTTTTGTACAGGATTTAGTTCGTATTAAGTCTGTTATTAAATCAATATCTCCTCCTTGGAGTCTTAATTTGGTTTTGACGGCTTTACTGGCTCCTCCATTTGAGCCTATGCATTCTTTGGACATTAAACTACTTTTTTGGAAAGTATTGTTCCTTTTGGCTATCTCTTCTGCTAGAAGAGTTTCTGAGCTATCTGCTCTTTCTTGTAAGTCTCCTTTTCTGATTTTTCATCAGGATAAGGCAGTTTTGCAGACTTCTTTTCAATTTTGAATTCTAACAACATTAGTAGAGAAATTGTTGTCCCTTCCTTGTGTCCTAATCCTAAGAATTCTTTGGAAAGATCCTTACATTATTTGGATGTGGTAAGAGCTTTGAAATATTATGTGGAAGCTACTAAAGATTTCAGGAAGATTTCCAGTCTATTTGTTTTATTTTATGGTCCTAGGAAAGTTCAGAAGGCTTCTGCTATTTCCTTGGCTTCTTGGTTAAAACTTTTGATTCATCAAGCTTATTTGGAGTCGGGTCAGGCCCTGCCTCAGAGAATTACAGCTCATTCTACTAGATCAGTCTCCACTTCATGGGCCTTTAAGAATGAAGCTTCAGTTGATCAGATTTGCAAAGTGGCAACTTTCTTTCATTTATGAGAATTAACTTATTTTTTTGGGTTGTGGATTAATTTTTTCAGCGGAAAATGGCTGTTTTTATTTTTATCCCTCCCTCTCTAGTGACTCTTGCGTGGAGTTCCACATCTTGGGTATTGCTATCCCATACGTCACTAGCTCATGGACTCTTGCCAATTACATGAAAGAAAATATAATTTCTGTAAGAACTTACCTGATAAATTCATTTCTTTCATATTGGCAAGAGTTCATGAGGCCCACCCTTTTTATGGTGGTTATGATTTGTTGTATAAAGCACAATTATTTCCAAATTTCTTTGTTAAACTGAATTGTGGGTGTGGTGAGGGGTGTATTTATAGGCATTTTGAGGTTTGGGAAACTTTGCCCCTCCTGGTAGGATTGTATATCCCATACGTCACTAGCTCATGGACTCTTGCCAATATGAAAGAAATGAATTTATCAGGTAAGCTCTTACATAAATTATGTTTTTTAGTGTGTTCATTTATTTCCCTGTTATATTTAAGTGGTTTTAATAATCTAAATAAATGCTATTCTAATGGATTGGAAAGGTATAGAAAAAGCAGTTCTAAATCAAGCCCTAGGTCTTTAGCATAATTGTTACGGGATGTATTACAAGTAGAGAGGTATCAATAGCATTGGGTTCTCTTTTTGGAGCTCTGCCTTGTGCAAACAATAACACACAAACCACAAGACTACAAGTTGAGCAGCAAATCAATTGCGGAAACACCGTGCGCATTTGGGTTTTTGCAAATTTTTGGTTGTGTAGGTATTACAAGTTGCAAAATCACATATTTTTGGAGTGCATTAACTTGAATACCAGACATTAAGTAACTTTCATTTTCCCATGTGCATGCATGTATTCCCCCATAGAGATTGAGAACAAAAATGAAAAAAACCTAACACCCGAGGTCGAGAAAACTCCATTGCATTTTCGCATTCCCCATAGAAGTTAATGGAGAAAAAAATATACATACAACATAGCATATTTGCATAAACAAATGTGAGATATTTACAGTAAATACATAGTTTAAATCTTTATTAAATATGATTATTGCATAAATATGTTTTTTTTTTAAGTAAAATGGGCTCAATAGACACATTCTTTTATACATTGTTAGTCTTAGTACAGGTGGACATAGTAGTAAGATATCTCATTTTATAAAAGGTATAAAGATAAATGGAAACTCCTCCCAACATATAAGGGGTCACTCTTGTACCCAAACCAACAAAGATGACACTGGGGAGGGTCTTAAATGTAACAAAGTCACTCTTGGACCATGGGGTGACAGAATAGTTAGCATATGGGAGTACCACAGATAGGGAGACCAGAAAATGTTAAATATAAGTATAATTAATGGCTTAACAGAACAAGCAAACATTGATCTAAGCAGATTCTAAGTGGGATAATAACATAATATAAAAGGATTTAATAGTTCAAATCAGGTTGGGATTTAAACTGTAGGAGTAAAGCGTGACTATTTATAATTAGGTAAATTACTTAAACATGCTGTGGATTATAAACCCATTCTATTGTATACATTTCTCTCTCTTCATCTAAGTATTCCAATTGATCCTTCTACTCAACTTAGGATCAGGAAATATCATGATGTGCGTGTTATAGCATAAAACAGGCAGAGAAACATCTAGACATGTAGCAATGAGTTAAAGCAATGATCCTGGCATTAATATTGATAGAGGATCAAGATGAACCAAAAAAAGACAGTGTTAATATTAATCACCAAACTAACCTCCACATTGGAAGTCTGAGGTCTTGTATAAGATATGAAGACATACCTACTTGCAGTCTTTTCATACTTATAGTTATAGGTTAATATAATAAAACCTGGCTCTCTGACCTAACAAATAAGCTACTGCGTAAATAAATGATTATATACAGTATATGCATACCAAACAGTGATAAAGAGTAAAAATAGTGGCATTTAAAACTTGTCTAAATTATTAGGTTTGAGCTGGCCTGACAAACATTCCTCAACAGGAGGCAAAAATAAATATAATAACAAACGTGTCCTTGATGCCATATAGTTCCAACATGCCACAGTGTATTTGACAGTCATCCCACTCCAGAGGCTGAGAAGCAGCCTGGGTGCCGTTGGTTACAAGATAATACACGAAGCTTGATCCATTTTAAGCCAGTTTGCTTAAGAACAGGATGGCTCAGTCTATTTGGGGTTGTGTTAACTTGAGATATCGGGCCTGTCTGAGACTGCAGGCTAGCGTGTTGTGCCTTCTTAGGTCCGCCTATAGGTCGATTCCTGTCCCGTATAGCAGCTATCTGGTCACTGTGACTCCAAATGCTGGAACTGTTGTCAAAATTCATCAGGATGCCGGCCACACCATCCTGATTGCTGCATAATGGAAGTTCCACGGAGCCTCTCTTGATCAGCATAGTAGGAATAGAATCATCCAAGATAGATCTGTCCTCGAGTAGAGAAGTATTTTGCTGACCTAATATCTCTGAGTCCCAGAGCAAACTGGTTCCGATGTTGTCAGCTATAAGACAGCGTTCATTTGCGGCATACTGAGACTCTGTACTTTGCGCACAGCTATCAATTTTCCCCGCCATTTTAGATGTGTAGTTTTCTCCTACCTCCGTAGCGGTTCTAAGAGAATGTGTAAGATCTTGAAAGCAGTTAGAAATCTACCGATCCATCTTACTGAGTAGTGCCTGTATTAGCAAATAGTCTCCCTCCATATTCAGCTTAGGCTAAGTAGCGTGGACTCAGGCGGTCGGGGGGGGGGGTCCATTGTGGGCCTTCTTGCAGGATCTCAGTAGCGCTCTCAACGTGCTTGATCAGTTCTCTAAGTTTTAGGTATAGCTAATATCCAAATTCAAGGTCACTTCACATTAAGACATCTGTATAGTGTGAATCAGAGGTGGATTGGCTTAAAACTGGAATAAATGGATATTTGTAGAAAAATATTCAGAGAACTTCATGAAGTGCGACCTATCATGGCCGCTGCATAGCCAGGCCCCCCACATAAATATGTTTTATCATGTGTTTATCTGTTTAAAGGGACAGTCACAAAAAATAGATAATTCCTTTATTGCCTATTCCCCAGTTTTGCATAACCAACACAGTTATATTAATATACTTAACCTATGTGATTACCTTGTATCTAAGCATCTTCTGGCAGCCCCCTGATCACATGACTTTTTATTTATCTATTGACTTGCATTTTAGTTGTATTGTGCAGAACCCATGGGCGTGAGCACAATGCTATCTATATGGCCCACATGAGCTAGCAGTCTCCTGTTGTGAAAAAAGCATGTGATAAGAGACTGTCTTTAATGGCTAAGAAATAGGCAGTAATTAAGAGGTTTAAAGGTTATAAAGTACATTAATCTAACAATGTTGGTTGTACAAAGCTGGGGAATAGGTAGTAAAGGCATTATCTATCTTTTTAAGCAATAACAATTTTAGTGTAGACTGTCCCTGTTTATATATGTGCACATATATATTAATGTGTATATGTGTATATATGACTGTAAATAAATATATACACATATACATACATTAATTTATATTTATATATATTTAGAAACACACACACACATATATATATATATATATATATATATATATATATACAGTATATATATATATATATACAGTATATATATATATATATATATATATATATATATATAAAAAATATACATATATATGGGGGGCGGAGTTTGGCCGCAGCTAAGATGGCTGCTTAAACCCAGAACTCCGAGACATCGGGCACTTCAAAAGTATATAATCACGTATTGCAATGCCCAAATAAGTTTATACTACAAAATTACCTTATGCTTATACCTCCGGGAGCAAGATAAGATCACGGCTGGGCTCCACAACCGCATGGAACATAGAGTAACGGACCAAGAGAACTAACTATCTCTACAGCCGCATCTGGTAAGACTACCGCTACTATTTGCAACACGCTGCAGGACCCTATCAATTAACACTGCCCCTTACCATTCTCACGGAGTATCCTAATTGATGACCGGGCTGTGTGGGCATAATGTGTGGCGAGGCGCAGCAGAATAAATATTAAGACCCGTTTTAAAATGGCGACGCCTGGCCACGCGCAGCAAAATATATTACAGTTGCAAGGGCTGCTGTCGGCAATCGATGGTGAATCTTAATGGAATTGCAGATAGCATATGCTGAAGAGCACAGTTAGCAACTGTATATAACCCAAGAAAAGTTTTAATATATATCAGCCCCGGAATAAATTATTTGAGAGTGAACACCCTTATCTAACATTAACAAAACCTTTGGGCAGTTTACAACATAGGACCACATATTTGCATAGTAGCACTATGGCCACTAAGAAAAATCTCAAACCTAACAAACAACTAAAAGCAACAGGGAGAGAACATACAGTGAGCTCCTTCTTTTCCTCCTCAGAACAGAAAAAGCACATATTGTGAGAACATGCATGAGGGAAGAGATGGCAGAAATTAAACAAGATATCCATACTCTGGGCTTCAGAGTCAAAGCCATAGAGGATCAATCAGATATGGTGAAAGAGGAGATCTCGAATATACAAGATCAAGTAACTGAACAGGCATCTATTATTGAAGACCTTAATGATAAATTGGAGGACTTAGAAAATAGGGGTAGACGGAAGAATCTACGTATTAGAGGAATCCCAGAAACTGTTCTCCCCAAAGATTTTTATACATATTTTGGCCCCCTGTTTGCGCATTTGAAAGGGTCCCAACAAGCTGTAGACATACCCTGGGTCAGGGCACACAGAGCTTTGAGACCAAAGCCTCCGGACACAGCACCGCCCAGGGATGTAATTATGAAGGTCAAAAACTTTCTAGAAAAGGAAAAAATTCTATCATTATCCAGGAAACACCAACCAGTAAGGTTCAGGGGGACTGTGCTACAATTTTATACAGATTTGGCCCCAAGGACACTACAGAGACGCAGAGAACTAGCCCCCCTGACAAAGCTACTGCGAGATAAAAAAAATCCTGTATAGATGGGGATTCCCCTTCCAACTATATGTGCTATGTGATACAAGAAGATTGGTATGCAGAAAACTCTCCAATGTCCCAGACTTTTGTGGAGATTTGGATCTAGAACCACCATATTTTTCATCTACAGTCAATCAACAGCATCCCCCAGCGAGAAGGGACAGAAATTCACAATCTGAAAGGTGGCAGTCAGCACCCTCCAAGACAAACAGAAGGTCCCCCAATCATGGGGCACCCCCAGAGAAGAGAAAGACGACTACCTCTGCTAGGGTAGATGGTACTTGAACTGTCCCTTGCACAGCTTGGAGGCCTAAACGGGACTTACTGATGAAGAAGGGTAATTTGTTGAATATTTGTTAATACATTTTTCTGCCTTTATATGTTCTCTCACCAGAGATTTAATAGTTTGATATGCAGTATTGTTCTCCCCCCCCCCCCCATGTTGCTGCGAAATGAATCCAAGGTTATGGATGGACTCTATAGATATACACTATACTGTGGGCTTGTTGCAACCTCTGCTCACTTAAGCCTGATCCCCTCTTGAATACGGATCTGTGATTTAACATGATCCAAATGCCCATCTCCGAACACAGGAGAGGCATTAATTCATTATGTTTGTTTATTTGTTATGTGTTATGTTCCTGTTTGCTTGTTTGTGATGATTTCCTAAAAAGTTTATGTTATCTCTTAGATAGATATAAACCTGAAAAATCCAAAACATGGTATAAGGTTGGATATTGTATAAGGTATAGCTCATTGAAACTTTGTATACTGATAAGTAATGGATACCTCAAATAGGATATTGAAATTTATTACACAAAATTTCAAGGGCCTCAACTCACCTGTTAAAAGGTCTGTAGCAATGTCAGATTTTCACAAAAGAAAGGGAGACATTTTATTCCTACAAGAGACGCACTTTAAACGTTCTCATGAACCTAGATATATGAGCTCTCACTATAATCGCTATTTCCATAGTTCAGACTCCTCAAAGAGATGTGGAGTAAGTATACTCTTACATAAAGCTATTCCATTTCACCACATTCAAACTCACACAGACACAGAAGGTCGTTTTTTTAAGGGTCTTTGGTCTGCTATATGGTAGACCGGTGACTTTAATCAATGTATATGCTCCCAATACCCAACAACTTCCCTTTTACAAAAAAACATTTAGACGCATACTGGATATAGCCAAGGGGCTGATTTTTATAGGAGGGGACCTCAATATTCCCATACACCCAGAAATGGATAGCTCAAACCCTAATCCTAGTACATCTAAGCGCACACTTAAACACTTATGGAAAATGATGAGGGATTATAATTTCTATGATATCTGGAGATTCATCAATCCAGATAAGAGAGAATACACATTCTTTTCCTCCCCAAATAAAACGTATAGCAGACTTGATTATTGGCTTGTTAACCAGATGGGTCTGGAATATATCACAAAAGCAGGGATTATTAACACAGTATGGTCAGACCACTCAGCGGTCTTCTTTGATATTGCATGGCCTAGTGCCCCAATAGCCCCATATATATGGAAACTAGACGACTCCTTGCTGAAAGGAGAAATAGAATTTACCAAAACCCAAGAGGCCCTGCAAGAATATTTTACATTTAACTCCACAGGAGAAATAGACCCCATGGCAGTCTGGGAGGCACATAAATGTTTCATGAGGGGGGAATTTATAAAAAGGAAGGCACATTTTAAAAAATTAGAGAGACAGAAATATATGGATCTCACCTCAAAATTATCAGACCTAGAACATAGGCATAGACAGAATCAGGAAGATCCATCTGTGAAACAGCTACTCCAAACTACTAGAAAGGCTCTCCATGATATGTTGTTAAAGGAATATGTAGATACCACAACTAGATTTAAGCAACGTTTTTTCTATGAGGGTAACAGGGCAGGTAAATTACTGGCAAGGGCTCTAAAAATTAAAAAATTAAAAACATTTGTGCATGAAATAAAAACATCTAAGAGTACAAAAGCTCAGTCAACTAAAGATATCCTGGCACAATTCGAAAAATATTATACACAGTTATACAATATTGCATACAAGACAGATGGACCAGACACTGCTCCTGACATACAGACTTACCTAGAAGGGATACCCCTCCCCACCTTAGAGAGCGATCAGGCTGCTGATTTGGAAGCCCCATTCACCTCAGCAGAGATAAAGGCCGCAATCTACGACCTCAATCCTGGTAAAAGCCCCGGACCAGATGGCTTTTCTACTTTATACTATAAAACCCTAGCCCCAATACTGATCCCAAACTTACTTGAAATTTTTAACAAAGTAAACATCCAAAACCCATTCCTACCGAGTATGTTAGAAGCCCACATAACCGTTCTCCCAAAACCTGGAAAAACCCCTGATATCCCCCAGAATTTCAGACCAATCTCACTTTTAAATGTGGATGTAAAAATATTTGCAAAGATATTGGCTCTTCGGATAAATAAAATCCTCCCGCAATCGATACACACAAATCAAGTAGGTTTTGTTCCCCACAGGGAAGCAAGAGACAATACGATCAAAATACTGACTCTGATGGAATATACACAATCCCATGATATCCCTTCTATCTTTCTGACCATGGACGCAGAAAAAGCCTTTGATAGGCTAAATTCGACTTTCCTAAAAAACGTATTAATAAGATTCGGTATGAGTGAAAAGTTTATCAACAAAATATTAACATTATATAATTCCCCCACAGCCAAAATTAAGTTAAATGACTTCCTTTCCAATAAGATACAAATCAATAATGGAACCAGACAGGGCTGTCCATTATCCCCCATCTTGTTTGTGCTGTTTATTGAAATCCTTGCTGCGGCAATCCGCAATAATCCCAATATAAAAGGGATTGAAATCTAAAATACCCAATATAAACAAGCACTATATGCTGATGACGTTATATTATCACTTACATCCCCACAACAATCTATTAAAGCATTAAACGCCGATTTGGAATTATATAGTGGCTTTTCTGGTTTCAAAATTAATTGCACAAAGTCAGAGATGTTGGGGATACACATCCCTAAGGTAGTACTACAAGAGATCTCACACCAGAACCAATATCAAATACAGAAATCATCCATAAAATATTTAGGGGTTCAAATAACATATGACCAAAAATTACTATTCCAGCAAAACTTCCAGCACCTCTTAAAAGAAACCCAGCAGGAACTAGGGAGTTGGGAAAGCAAAAATGTATCATGGTTAGGTAGAATAAAGTCATTTAAGATGACCAGCCTTCCAAAAATTCTTTACAAGTTCCAAACAATTCCCATACCAATCCCGCAATCCTTCTTGAACTCCCTACAAAAGGTTATCAATACATATATATGGCAAAATAAAAGACCGCGGATAGCTAAGAAAATTATGTACCGCACAAGGAAAAACGGGGGGACTAAGTGTGCCCAATATAGCTGACTATAGACAGGCAGCTATTTTGAATCGAGTTATAGATTGGTGCAAACATGGGGACAATAAGGAATGGGTAAAACTGGAACAACAATTAGTTGACTGCCCCAATATGGGCGGAATATGCTGGACCAATAAGATACATAGAAAAACAAATAAGACACTTCCCCGAATCGTGTCAGAAACTCTAAAAATTTGGGACTCCATTTCCAATAAAAACACAGGTATTTCTTCAAACCCCTCCCCCTTAACACTGATTTTATATAACCCAGAAGTCCCCATAAGAAGACAACCTACTGAGACGGACCCGACCAACTTTAATGCACTCATTCCTATATTTTCACTCATACACAATGGTAAATTAAAGTCTAAAGAGGAAATATCAGAGCTGCACCCTCAGTTCATAAATGACTGGTACACCCGTCACCAACTTTCACATTTTATAAATAGTCACACTCAGAAACTAAAACTACATAGGCCAATCACGGTGTTTGAAAATATCTGTCACTCTCAATTCCCGACCAGGGGAGGCCTATCACTGATATATCAACTACTAATTGAATACCATTCCAGGCCCCTTCCTTCCTATTGCAAAAAATGGGAATCTGAATTACAGAGAGAAATCTCATCAAAGGAATGGGCCAAGATTTTTGTTAATATGGGAAAATCCTCCTCTTCATTAACAATTACAGAAATGAATTTGAAATTACTATATAGGTGGTATTTAACCCCGCTTAAGCTTTCAAAGATATACCCTAACACGGTAAATACATGTTGGAGGGGCTGTAGTGAAATAGGGTCGATGTCCCATATTTGGTGGAGCTGCCCGCCCATCAGACAGTATTGGTTAGAAATCTGTAGGGAAATAGAATCTGTTTATTCTTCAAGATAGAATTAGATCTGATGTTATTATTGTTTAACTATCCGCCCAAACTTAAATGTAAACTGAGATTAAAATTATTATGCATAATGTTAAATGGGGCTAAACAGTTGATACCACATCTATGGAAGAAACCAAATGTTCCCAAGATAAAAGAATGGCCAGATCACATCTCACAATTACTAACTTTGGAAAGATATCATTTTGCTCAAACACAACAAATGGACTTTTACGGCAATATGAAATTTTTGTGGGAGGATTATTTGGCATCACGGAAATCAAGTACAGTATAACTTCAAGGTTAGCTATTGATTGTATTAGTATTGCAGTGTCCGGCTTGTACCTATTACTCTATGTAATGTTTTTGGCGAGAGGGTTATTCCCTCTCGCCAATTGTTCTGTATTACCTTCTTTTTCAAAAATAAAGGAAATTTGAAAAAAAAAAATATATATATATATACATATATATAACAAAATGTATGCTTACATGATACATTTATTTATTTCTTGGCACGGTGAGTCCACGGATCATCATCAATTGCTGTTGGGAATATCACTCCTGGCCAGCAGGAGGAGGCAAAGAGCACCACAGCAAAGCTGTTAAATATCACTTCCCTACCCACAATCCCCCAGTCATTCGACCAAAGGGAAAGGAGAGAAAGGAAGTAACACAAGGTGCAGAGGTGCCTGAGATTTATATAAAAAGAAACTGTCTGAATAAAGGGCGGGCCGTGGACTCCCCGTGTCAAGAAAGAAAGAAGTTTATCAGGTAAGCATAGATTTTGTTTTTTTTCTAATGACACGGTGAGTCCACGGATCATCATCAATTACTGTTGGGAACCAATACCCAAGCCAGAGGACACAAATGATAAGGGAGGGACAAGACAGGAACCTAAACAGAAGGCACCACTGCTTGAAGAACCTTTCACCAAAAAGAAGCCTCAGCTGAGGCAAAAGTATTGAATTTATAGAATTTGGAAAAAGTGTGCAAAGATGACCAAGTTGCAGCCTTGAAAATCTGTTCCACAGAAGCTTAACTTTTGAAGGTCCAGGAAGAAGAAACAGCCCTTGTGGAATGAGCTGTGATTTCTCAGAAGGTTGCTGTCCAGCAGTCTGATATGCCAAGCGAATAACGCTGTTCAGCAAAAGGGAAAGTGAAGTAGCTGTAGCTCTCTGACCATTGCGTTAACCCAGAAAAGCAAACAAACAATGCAGAAGACTGACGAAAGTCCTTAATTGCCAGCAAATAAAATGATAGCGCTCGCACAACATCCAGATTATGCAAAAAGCTTTCTTTGTGAGAAGAAGGATTAGGACATAAAGAAGGTACAACAATTTCCTGATTAATATTCTTGACCGAAACAAACTTGGGCAGGAAACCAAACTTAGGCCTAGATTTGGAGTTTGGCGGTAGCCGTGAAAACCAGCGTTAGAGGCTCCTAACGCTGGTTTTAGGCTACCTCCGGTATTTGGAGTCACTCAAAAAAGGGTCTAATGCTCACTTTTCAGCCGCGACTTTTCCATACCACAGATCCCTTTACGTCAATTGCGTATCCTATCTTTTCAATGGGATCTTTCTAAATCCGGTATTTAGAGTCGTGTCTGAAGTGAGCGTTAGAAATCTAACGACAAAACTCCAGCCGCAGAAAAAAGTCAGTAGTTAAGAGCTTTCTGGGCTAACGCCGGTATATAAAGCTCTTAACTACTGTGCTCTAAAGTACACTAACACCCATAAACTACCTATGTACCCCTAAACCGAGGTCCCCCCACATCGCCGCCACTCGATTCAATTTTTTTAACCCCTAATCTGCCAACCGCCACCTACGTTATCCTTATGTACCCCTAATCTGCTGCCCATAACACCGCCGACCCCTATATTATATTTATTAACCCCTAACCTGCCCCCCACAACGTCGCAGCCAGCTACCTACAATAATTAACCCCTAATCTGCCGACCGCAAAGAGCCGCCACCTACATTATAGCTATGTACCCCTAATCTGCTGCCCCTAACACCGCCGACCCCTATATTATATTTATTAACCACTAATTTGCCCCCCACAACGTCGCCTCCCGCTTCCTACACTTATTAACCCCTAATCTGCTGACCGGACCGCATCGCTATCATAATAAAGTTATTAACCCCTAATCCGCCTCACTAACCCTATAATAAATAGTATTAACCCCTAATCTGCCCTCCCTAACATCGCCGACACCTAACTTCAAACATTAACCCCTAATCTGCTGACTGGAGCTCACCGCTATTCTAATAAATGTATTAACCCCTAAAGCTAAGTCTAACCCTAACACTAACACCCCCCTAACTTAAATATAATTTAAATCTAACTAAATAAATTAACTCTTATTAAATAAATTATTCCTATTTAAAGCTAAATTCTTACCTGTAAAATAAATCCTAATATAGCTACAATATAAATTATAATTATATTATAGCTATTTTAGGATTAATATTTATTTTACAGGTAACTTTGTATTTATTTTAACCAGGTACAATAGCTATTAAATAGTTAAGAACTATTTAATAGCTAAAATAGTTAAAATAATTACAAAATTACCTGTAAAATAAATCCTAACCTAAGTTACAATTAAACACTATACTATCATTAAATTAATTAAATAAAATACCTACAATTACCTACAATTAAACCTAACACTACACTATCAATAAATAAATTAAATACAATTCCTACAAATAAATACAATTAAATAAACTAACTAAAGTACAAAAAATAAAAAAGAACTAAGTTACAAAAAATAAAAAATATTTACAAACATAAGAAAAATCTTACAACAATTTTAAACTAATTACACCTACTCTAAGCCCCCTAATAAAATAACAAAGCCCCCCAAAATAAAAAATGCCCTACCCTATTCTAAATTACTAAAGTTCAAAGCTCTTTTACCTTACCAGCCCTGAACAGGGCCCTTTGCGGGGCATGACCCAAAGAATTCAGCTCTTTTGCCTGTAAAAAAAACCATACAATACCCCCCCCCAACATTACAACCCACCACCCACATACACCTAATCTAACCCAAACCCCCCTTAAATAAACCTAACACTAAGCCCCTGAAGATCATCCTACCTTGTCTTCACCATACCAGGTTCACCGATCGGTCCTGGCTCCAAAATCTTCATCCAACCCAAGCGGGGGCTGGCGATCCATCATCCGGCGGCTGAAGAGGTCCAGAAGAGGCTCCAAAGTCTTCATCCTATCCGGGAAGAAGAGTAGATCCGGACCGGCAACCATCATCTTCCAAGCGGCATCTTCTATCTTCATCCGATGAGGACCGGCTCCATCCTGAAGACCTCCACCGCGGACCCATCTTCATCTGGCGACGTCCAACTGAAGAATGACGGTTCCTTTAAGGGACGTCATCCAAGATGGCGTCCCTCGAATTCCGATTGGCTGATAGGATTCTATCAGCCAATCAGAATTAAGGTAGGAATATTCTGATTGGCTGATGGAATCAGCCAATCAGAATCAAGTTCAATCCGATTGGCTGATCCAATCAGCCAATCAGATTGAGCTTGCATTCTATTGGCTGTTCCGATCAGCCAATAGAATGCAAGCTCAATCTGATTATTTTTTGTAACTTAGTTCTTTTTTATTTTTTGTACAGTACTTTAGTTAGTTTATTTCATTGTAGTTATTTGTAGGTATTGTATTTAATTAATGTATTGATAGTGTAGTGTTAGGTTTAATTGTAGGTAATTGTAGGTATTTTATTTAATTAATTTAATGATAGTATAGTGTTAGGTTTAATTGTAATTTAGGTTAGGGTTTATTTTACAGGTAATTTTGTAATTATTTTAACTATTTTAGCTATTAAATAGTTCTTAACTATTTAATAGCTATTGTACCTGGTTAAAATAAATACAAAATTACCTGTAAAATAAATATTAATCCTAAAATAGCTATAATATAATTATAATTTATATTGTAGCTATATTAGGATTTATTTTACAGGTAAGTATTTAGCTTTAAATAGGAATAATTTATTTAATAAGAGTTAATTTATTTTGTTAGATTTAAATTATATTTAAGTTAGGGGGGTGTTAGTGTTAGGGTTAGACTTACACAAGTGATAATAATAATAAATGAACAGTGCGCCAACAAATACAGTGCTAAAAAATTGATAATTACCAACCATAAAAGTACATATGGAATATACTTTTAAACATGTGTGCAAATAAAAATCAATAATGTTGGTATACAAGTGAATGTTCAGATGTCTTAGCTTAGTAACGCTAAGTACATACTACTAAGTGAGACCTAGGTAGTCAGAATTCTCCCTCAGGCTCTGTTAGAAGGTGGCTCGCAGCTTCTTCAATACTTTTGCTGGTGTCCCAAAAGAACAAAATCTGTGAAAATATAGAGTGGAAAAGAAGGCAAGCGGATAAAGGGGGAGGAATTGTCCTGCAAAATATGACTGACTATTTAAAAGAAGCCGATAGGTTGCTCCTTGACACAGATTATTACAAACAACTTTCATTCAACCCCACTAAGAAATACCTGGCAAATCTAATTAAACTAGTAGATACAGGTTGGCTGGAAGGGATTTTGACGAAAAAAGAAAGAGATTATTTGATTCCATATGCACCAAATCTAGCATATTACTATCATCTCCCCAAGATCCACAAAAATTTAGTGGATCCACCGGGGAGACCGATTATTTCAGGAATTGGTAATTTGACATGCTATCTATCTGAATATGTCGACCAATTCCTGAAGAAATCAGTAGTTATGTTACCATCTTATTTGAAAGATACCCCTGACCTTATATATAAAATCTCCAACATTCACAAAATGGGGAGAAGATTGCTATGGATGACATGTGACGTATCAGCGTTATACTCCAATATAGCACACCACTTGGGTGTAAAAGCAAGTGAGCATTATCTCAGGAAAGATATTTATCTACCTGAGAAACAAAGAGAATTCCTGCTTAAGTGCATTGATTTTGTCCTTAAGAACAATTATTTTGTGTACCAAGAAAGATTCTTCTTGCAAACTAAAGGAACGGCCATGGGGACCAGATTCGCCCCGAGTTTTGCCAATTTATTTATGGGCATGTTTGAGGACAAATATATATATTCATCAGAATTTAGGGCGAATCTGGTCTTCTATGGCCGTTTTATAGATGACCTGCTGTTCATATGGGAGGGGACTGAAATAGAGGCACAACGCTTCGTTAAGAGTCTAAATGACAATGACATGGGCATTAGTTTCACCGCCAAAATGGACCCTATAAGTATAGAATTTTTAGATTTAGTATTAGAATGGGATAAGGAAGGAAAAATAACAACTAAAACCTTCTTTAAGTCAGTTGATGCCAACAGTTATCTCAATTATAGGAGTAACCATCATAAGCCCTGGAAGGAAAATATTCCTTACAATCAGTTTTGCAGGATAAGAAGAAACTGTACTAATTTAGTTACATTTGTCAGTCAAGCTGAAATTCTTAAAAATAGATTTCTGGATAAAAAATATCCAAACACCCTAGTGGAAGAAAGCTATTTGAAAGCTAGACAAAAGTGCAGAGAGGATTTTTTTGTCAAATATACAAACAAAGATACCACCCCACAGGATGTGCAAGCAGGAGTCGAATTAGTGAAGAAAATTATAAGACCAAATAATGAAGTACGCTTCATTACACAATACAATAATAATCATCATAAAATTAGAAACATACTCAATAAATATTGGCACATCTTAACAGGGGATCCCCTGCTGAAAGAGAATATAGGTGTTTCTCCCAATTGCACTTTTAGAAGAGCACCAACTCTGAAAAGTAAACTTGCACCTAGCAAAATCGTAATGAAGAAATATTGTCCGAAGGAAAATAGACAGAACACCACTAGGAATATAGTCAAAAATAAACTGTTAGGGAAACCAGGTTTTTTCAAGTGTAGTCGCCCAAACTGTGGACTTTGTGCATTCACAAACGATAAGAGAACTGAATACACATCTTTTGTAACCAAAGAGACATTTCACATTACAAACCATTTCACTTGTGACTCCTCATTTGTGGTGTACATGCTGGAATGTAGCTGTGGGGTCCAATATGTTGGTAGGACCTCCAGACCCCTCAAAAAAAGATGGGGGGAACATAAGAGAAATATAGATAAAAATATTAAAAATCACAGTGTCCCAAGACATGTTGCAGAATGCCATAGAGGTGACTCCAACACCTTCAGTATTTTTCCCCTAGAGTGCATTGTCCCAAAGTGGGGCAGAAATAGATTTTTGCATTTGAGACAGAGGGAGACTTTTTGGATATGGAAACTCAAGACTCTGTCTCCCGGTGGCTTAAATGCAAATATTGATATGGCTGCATTCAACTGATAATGACCAACAACACATAGTTCAATGCCACCTAGTATAGTATAGTAACACCATTAGCTATTATTATCCATTAGGTGGAATCATATCACATAAGTACCATCTTTTGCTAGAACCACATGTCTACAACCTGGACCATTTACTCACAGGTTATACATAAGGTCAATTTCATGGGACACATATAGGCTCTGCCACACAGAGCCACAAGTTACAAGTGACCCATCAAGAGTATTAAAGTCCCCCACTCCTAGATATATTCTTATATATATGTGGATGTATATACATATATATATATATATATATATATATATATATATATATATATATATATATATATATATATATTTCTTTATTGTTAATATATGTATTGAATATTTTATATATATTCCACAAATTTTATATATTTTATATATTATTTTACTTTACATCACACATTATATTATATTTTAATTTATTTTATTTACTACGTCTATAATAACCTGGTCCCACATTGGGACTGACTGCGAAACTCTTTAAACGACATAGTTATTCAATCCTACAATCCATATTTATTGTGGATATACACATTTTTTTGTTTTTTGTTCTTTGTCTTTGATTTGGTTTTGGTTACATTGTTGTTAATCTTCCGATAAGGTAGCCAATTTTGTTTGTAATTTTTAATAGCAACTCAGAATTGTCCATCTGAGTATGCATTTTATTTGTTTTTAATTGCAAGCTAACATCGATCCCATATGCGTTAGGCCACATATGTAGTGTTTAAAACTTGTCCCATGTGTGGATGTGTATCCGGACTTGTAAGATTAATTGTTTATGTGTGCTAAGTGCGAGACAAAAGTCTTGTTCTTCATTTTAGGCGAGACACTGTAACCAGTGATTCGCCATTAAAATCACACACCCATATTGGTTCCTCAAATGGAAACATCAGGTCCGGACACACCTACACACATGCGCATTGGGAACGAGCAGACACCGACAAATCGGCTATATAAGTTCGTGGTATCATTAATGTCAATATACACCTGATGAAACGGTCATCTAAGACCGAGAAACGTTGTGTTAGATTATAAAATAAAGTCAAGTTTTATAAGACGTTGGATCCACGAACTTTATTTTATCTGATTTTATCTGATTGTAGCAGTTTTGCACATACATCTTGGAGTGTGCTGCTTAAGGTACTAAACGGTCTTAACTGCACATAAGAGCCGACCGGGTTTGGCTATTTATACATAAAGATTGTATCCTGAATAAGCAGACTACCACCGGGAGAGCAAGATAATCGGCATCCATCTGAACAAGGACGGTGGTGGGAGTTAGCTGGACGACTCATAAAGTTCCAGAAGGCGTATGTGACACTTCTCAAGTGTCTAGGAGCTTGTAAGTACCAGTTCATCATGCGCATCTGAAGCTTGTTTGTACCCATTGATCGTACACTTAGGGTTAGACTTAGCTTTAGGGGTTAATACATTTATTAGAATAGCGGTGAGCTCCAGTCGGCAGATTAGGGGTTAATTATTGAAGTTAGGTGTCGGCGATGTTAGGGAGGGCAGATTAGGGGTTAAAACTATTTATTATAGGGTTAGTGAGGCGGATTAGGGGTTAATAACTTTATTATAGTAGCGCTCAGGTCTGGTCGGCAGATTAGGGGTTAATAAGTGTAGGCAGGTGGAGGCGACGTTGTGGGGGGCAGATTAGGGGTTAATAAATATAATATAGGGGTCGGCGGTGTTAGGGGCAGCAGATTAGGGGTACATAGGGATAATGTAAGTAGCGGCGGTTTACGGAGAGGCAGATTAGGGGTTAATAAAAATATGCAGGGGTGTTAGGTGCAGACGTAGGAAGTGTTTCCTCATAGCAAACAATGGGGCTGCGTTAGGAGCTGAACGTGGCTTTTTTGCAGGTGTTAGGTTTTTTTTCAGCTCAAACAGCCCCATTGTTTCCTATGGGGGAATCGTGCACGAGCACGTTTTTGAAGCTGGCCGCGTCCGTAAGCAACTCTGGTATCGAGAGTTGAAGCTGCGTTAAATATGCTCTACGCTCCTTTTTTGGAGCCTAACGCTGACATTATATGGACTCTCAATACCAGAGTTATTTTAAAGGAGCGGCCAGAAAAAAGCCAGCGTTAGCTACGCGGGTCGTTACCGACAAAACTCTCAATCTAGCCGTTAGTATGCAGAACCACCTTATCAGAGTGAAATATAAGATAAGGGGAATAACACTGTAAATCAGAGAATTAAGAAACTCTCCGAGTAGGGGAAATAGCAACAAAAAACTAAATTTTCCAAGATAGCAACTTAATATCTAAAGAATGCATAGGCTCAAACGGAGCCTGCTGTAAAACTTTAAGAACAAGGTTAAGACTCCATGGAGGAGTAACAGGTTTAAACACAGGCCAAATTCTAACCAAGGCCTGACAAAATGATTGCACATCTGGCACATCCGCCAAGCGCTTAGGTAACAAAATAGACAATGCTGAAATTTGACCCTTTAGAGTACTTGCTGACAAACCCTTCTCCAGACCATCCTGAAGAAAGGACAAAATCATAGGAATCATTACTCTATTCCAAAAGTATCCTTTGAATTCACACCAATACAAGTATTTATGGCAGATCTTATGGTAAATCCTGTGAGTCACAGGCTTACAAGTCTCAATCAAGGTCTCAATGACCAACTCTGAAAATCCACACTTAGATAAAACAAAGCGTTCAATCTCCAAGCAGTCAGCTTCAGAGAAACGAGATTTGGATGAAGGATGGGACCCTAAAGTAGAAGGTCCTTCCTCAGAGGCAGTCTCCAAGGTGGAAAGAATGACATTTCCATTAGCTCTATATACCAAATCCTGTGAGGCCACGCCAGGGCTATGAGAATTACAGATGCCCTCTCCTGCTTGATTCGAGCAATGACTCTTGGAAGGAGAGCAAATGGAGGAAAGAGGTATGCTAGACTGAAGTTCCAAGGAACTGCCAGAGCATCGATCAGAAATGCATGCGAATATCTTGACCTCAAGTCGTATCTCAAAAGTTTGGCATTCTGAGGAGAAGCCATGAGATCCAACTCCGGCTGCCCCCACTTGAGAGTCAAGCTGGAAAACACATCTGAATGAAGTTCCCACTCCCCAGGATGAAAAGTCTGTCTGCTCAGAAAATCAGCTTCATAATTGTACACTCCTGGGATGTGGATCACAGAAAGACAGCATTTGTGGGTCTCCACCCACTGAATAATTCGGGCCACTTCTGTCATGGCCAAGGAACTCCGAGTTTCCCCCTGGTGGTTGATGTAGGCCACCGAGGTTATGTTGTCCAACTGGAATCTGATAATCCGGGCTAAGGCTAACTGAGGCCAGGCCAGAAGAGCATTGAAGATTGCTCTTGGCTCCAAGATGTTTATGGGCAGGACTGACTCCTCCTGGGTCCATAAGTCCTGAGCCTTCAATGAGCCCGATACTGCTCCCCAACCTAGAAGGCTGGCATCCGTGGTCACAGTCACCCAGGAGGGTCTGCGGAAGCAAGTACCCTGGGAGAGATGATCCTGAGAAAGCCGCCATGGAAGAGAGTCTATTGATGCCTGATCTAGATCTACATGCAGAGATAGGTCCGTATTGTCCCCGTTCCATAGTCTGAGCATGGATAACTGCAAAGGTCTGAGATGGAACCAAGCAAACGGAATGATGTCCATGGAAGCCACCATCAGACCGATTACCTCCATACATTGAGCCAATGACAGCCATGGAGAGGACTGAAGGGCAAGACAATAGTCTAAAATCTTTCTTTTTCTTACCTCCGTCAGAAAAATCTTCATTAACAGGGAGTTTATTATGGTCCCCAAAAATACGACCCTGGTAGCTGGAACCAGAGAACTTTTTTCCTGATTCACCTTCCATCCATGGGATTAAAGAAAGGACAACAAGATCTCCGTATGGAAATAGGGTGAAAAAGAAGAAGGTGCCACAATAGTGTATATCAGTGTGACAAAGGCTCAGCACACGCAAAATATGAATCATACTTACAAGATATGCAGCACTTGATAAGTGCCACAAAAGCCTCCTGGACCTTTAACAGATGTCCAGATAGCTGTCCTCCTGCAAAACAGCAAACCTCTCACTGATGATTGCAGTGGGGATTCCCGTGTTCATTAGTCTTTTAACCCCTCCAATGAGTAAGCCGTACTTGAATCTTGGTTATCACCTGTACAACTGCATACAAGAGTAAAGGCTGCTCTACAAGATATCCTCCAATGAGACTATCAAAGTATTCAGTGGAAAGTTCGTAAAAGCCGTGATTTTCAATGTTTAAAAGTGTAGATATTATTTAAAGCAAATCATATACAGCATACACAATGCATTTCCCGGTCACACAGACTGCTTCATCATGTGTATAAAGTCACATTAAAAATTCACAGCTTTAAATGGCCCCAAACTGCATCTAATACCGCTCAGGGCGCATGCATATGTAAATAAGTCTAGCCAATAAAGTGAATGATATGTACCGGCTTCACTGTGATTGGATCTAAAACTGGGCTTGTCATATACTCACTTGATCTCATGGAAATATCTATACCAACTAAAAAAAAAACCATATTAAAATAACGAAACAACCTTAAAATCATATACTCATAAAAATATAATAAAAGTTACTGTGGGTATTTAAGATGATAGAGTGATTCTAGTATTAATCATCATAATAAAATCCTTCACGTCAATACGTCTAGCCTATTGATTAAATATAATCAACTGGCTTGACTTTGATAGGATCAAAAAGTGGGCTCGTCAAAAAGTAACTAAATCTCACGGAGCTCTCTATACCCGCTTGATAGTAAACATAAAATTGTCATTACCGATACATAAAACTATAATCCATAAATCGGACGTCTCTATGTCAAGTTAAAATATGAGTATAGCAATTTCCATTGCAATACAATTCTCTGCGTCAAGTGGTCTTACCCTTGTGATCCAATCCACAAGTATACAAATTGTCCGATTATTTAACGCTCACTTGTACTTGGCCAGAGTTATCATATACATTTGACAATTAAATGCATTTGAACTACTAATACAAATAATAATAAAAATATAAAATATATGAAAATGTATAAATAAATCAAGTTATGTAATATGCACATCGATTATATCTAATGTTAAAACGACAGCGCAAACCCTCAAATAGCAACAATATATATATTTCTTAAATATTGACATAAAGTCTTCCCCCAAAAACTCTATTATCCCAGATGATACTGATAGCAAAAAGGCAATGGAGCCTCAAGGTATATGATGAATGACAAGAGCTCATATGTAAATAATCTCTCATGACCCATACGTGGTCGTCAACAATCAACTCTAAATTAGAATCATGAATGATAAGAGATCATGTATACACAATTTCTCGAGACCAACCAATCATCCAAAAGACTCCATATCTCCATCTATAATATTTATTGATTTTTTACTGAAGTCACTAACCTCAAAAATTCCTATATTAAATACTGAAAGACCATGATAATCCCAGAGGAACCTGTTCATATTGTATATAAACATAAACATTTAAAGGACATAATAATTGAAATCTAACAATAAATGTGTTATTACAGTAATGAAATGCTGCCATATATGTTTTCGTTCAAACCATACAGGTTTAAAGTCTTCATATTCCATATCCAAAAAGTTTTTCTTTGTCTGAAGTTGATTAATCTATTTCTACCCCATTTGGGGATAACATGTTCAATTGGAAAAATACTATAAATATCAGTCTGGCCCCCAAGGCAACATTCCCCATGTCTAGGCACACTATGGTTCATCAAGGAATTTTTCACATTTCTGTTATGCTCACCCCATCTTTTTTTCAGGGGTCTGGAATTTCTCCCTATATACTGCAAACCATATTTACATTCCAATAAATAAACTACAAAGGAGGAATCACAAGAAAACCGAGTAGTAATCTCAAACTCCTCCTTCGTAGAAAAAGACTTAAATTTAAACCTGTCTCCTGTGGTATATGCACAAAGACCACAATTGGGTAAATTACATTTGTTAAATCCATTTTTACCTGATAGCCAATTACTCACTACTGAAGGTATATTTTTTCTATACTTGTTCATTACAACCTTACTCTGGGCTAATTTATTTTTTAGGGAGGGTGCTCTTTTAAATGTACAAATTGGGTATTCATCTATGAGATTCTTCAAAATGGGATCATTTCAAAGTATATACCACCAGTGCCTATGAAGTATTTTTTTAATCTTATCATAGTTGGCAGTGTATTTCGTTATAGACCTAAGGTTGTTAATCTGACTGTTATTAACCACTGAGTCCTGTTGAAGGACATCTATGTTTTTATCTTTATTAAAAAATTCCAACCTATCCTTATTTCTGGCTTTCAAGTAACCTTCTTCAACCAATTGCATAGGATATTCTTTCTCAAGAAATCTAGATTTTAACACCTGGGTTTGTTTGTCAAATCTAATTCAGTACAGTTTCTATGAATTCTAGAAAATTGATTATAAGCTATGTTATTCTTCTAAGCTTTATAATGGTTACTTTTAAAGTTGAGATAGCTGTTAGTATCTACTGTCGTAAAGTATGTTTTCGTTGATACACAACCTTCTATGTCCCAATATAGTACCAAATCCAAAAAATCAATACTATCTAAACCTATTTTGGATGTAAAGGTAAGCCCCATAGTGTTGTCATTAAGTGACTTTATAAAATTCAAGGCTGATGCTTCAGAACCATCCCAAATAAATAAAAGATCATCAATGAAATAGCCATAGAACACCACACTTGCCCCTTGTGGTGACTTATATATATATAATCCTCTTCAAATAACCCCATGAATAGATTAGCAAAGCTAGGGGCAAATCTGGTGCCCATGGCCATTCCCTTGATCTGAAAAATTGTTCTTGATACACAAAATAATTGTGTTTTAACACAAATGAGATGGCCTCAAGCAAAAAAAGCTTTTGTTTCATAGGTAAAAAATTGTCTCTTTTCAGGAAGCTATCAATTGCATTCATACCCAGATCATGCGCTATGTTATAATAACGTGATGAAACATCACATGTCATCCAAAGTAAATTACGCCCGCTTTCTTAATTTTTTATATTTTAGCAATTAGATCAGGTGTATCTTTTATTTACTAAGGTAAGCCCATTACTAGGGATGGGCGAATGTTTCGCAACATTTGAAAAACGGCACGAATTTTAACACATTCATTCGTTCGAATCGAATTTCGAATGTTTACATAACATTCTAACATTCGATTTTCAAATGTTCGGTTTCGAATTTTACGATTACATTCGAAAATATTCTTTTCGAAAAATTCGAATTTAGATAGTAATAGTATTTCTAATGCTTTTTCTTTAAATGTAATATTCGAATTATGCAATACGTGTATTCGAATTCGAAAAATTCGAATTTAGATTGTAATAGTATTTCTAATGCTTTTTCTTTAAATGTAATATTTGAATTATGCAATATTCGAATTCGAAAAATTCGAATTTAGATTGTAATAGTATTTCTAATGCTATTTCTTTAAATGTAATATTCGAATTATGCAATACGTGTATTCGAATTCGAAAAATTCAAATTTAGATTGTATTAGTATTTCTAATGCTTTTTCTTTAAATGTAATATTCGAATTATGCAATATTCGAATTCGAAAAATTGGAATTTATATTCGAATTCGAAAAATTCGAATTTATATGTTTGTAATAGTATTTCTAATGCTTTCTTTAAATGTAATATTCGAATTATGCAATATTCTATATGGAAACATTTGAAATTATATATTTGTATCTATTATGTATCAATTTACTAGATTCCCGCTCTACCACATGAATTATTGAACTTCTGAATAGAATTTGTTAAATAGAATGTTAAATTCGAAAATTTCGAATATGGACATTCGATATAATTATAAACATTTGAATTCGAAAGTGACATTCGAAAACTGTAAATAACATTCAATTTTCGAATTTTTAAGAATATTCGTACTTATTGACATTCGGATTTAGAATTCGAATTTCGGTAATAACATTCGTTCTACATTCGAAATTCGAAAATTTACACATTCGCCCATCCCTACCCATTACTGATTTATTTAAAAAGTAGTCCACGTATTCAGATAAGTTGCTAGTCAAATTCCCTATTCCCGAAATGATAGATCTCATTTCGGGACTTTATGGACTTTAGGAAGATGATAATAATATGCTAAATTTGGAGAATTAGGTACTAGATATTTTTTTTTCTTTCTTAGTTAAAATCCCTTTTGAAAAACCCACATCTATTAATTTAGTCAGGCTAGCTAGATAATTTTTGGTGGGATTAAAGGTAAGTTTCTTGTAATAATTAGGATCTAAAAGAATCCTGTCAGCTTCCTTTAAATAGTCAGACATATCCTGTAAGACTACCCCCCCTTATCAGCCTGCCTGACCACTAAATCTTCATTCTTAGCCAAACTTGATAGAGCTTTCAATTTGTATATATTGAGATTTGGCCTACAGAACTTATTGTCAAGAGAGCCAAAATCCTCCAAAACAAGATTATGAAAGAATGAGATATTTGGACTAGTTACTGGGGGGTTAAAATTAGATCTAAGCATCAAATTGGAATGTATGTAGTCATCGAATAATGAATTACATAAATCCTCGGGTTCATAATATACTATATCTTTATTTGGTCTTTCTGGCATGTTGTCAGTAGTGATAGAAATCTGATTTATAGGGTTTAATATCTTATCACAAAAATATCTCTGTAGTGATAATATTTTACTTATGAATCTATTTAAGTCTACAAATATTCAAATAAATTATGGCCATTTGAGAGACAGAAAGATAAGCCTCTATTTAGTACACAAATGTCTTCATTTGTTAGTATATGACTTGAGAGGTTAAATATGCCTTCTTTCATTCTCTTAAGTTTCTCCTTTTTGATTGATTTAGCTCTACCTCTGCTGCCATGTTGGCTTATGTTCTTTTTGTTGTTGTTGATGGAGTTGCAAACTCTTCTCTTAGAGGGGCTCTTTCTAATTGATTTAAGAGGATAGGTGCATGTCTTTGATTTGGTATATGGTGATTTTGTTTTCTGTTTAAATGAAAATCCTGGGGTTTATCTGACCTCCACTCAGAACCCTCATTCCCAAATCTTTGTTGTTGATAATAATTAGGTTTGTTATCTTTAGATGTTCGATCAATAAAATATTCACGATTATTATCATAGCGACTACCCTCTTCTTTCCTATAATTGGAATAAGGTTTAGGGGAATAATGGTTCTCATTATATCTCCTAGTATCATATTGAGTGTCATAATATGAATTTTTCTTTCTCCATGGGTTATTAGTTTCCCTTGAAGGACCCTGGGGATTGAAAATCATATCTAGGGTCCCAGTTTCTAATTTGATCCTGAATAACATTTTTCTTTTTATCTTTAGGTTTTTTGTAATTAACTTTAACCCATTTATTTTCAATAGTTGGGGGTTCTTTATGCTCTACAACTTCCTCAGCTTGAAATTCCTCAATTGTAATATTAGTATTAGATGTACTATATACACATCCTTCCAAATAATCTTTCTCATCTCTAGCAAGTTTTTTAATTTTATTTTTAATTAGTTTTTTTCTGAAAGGTGTCACATTTCTCTAGTACTTCTTTAATTTTAAATTTGACGAGCCCACTTTTTGATCCTATCAAAGGCAAGCCGGTTGATTATATTTACTCCATAGGCTAGATGTATTGACGTGAAGGATTTTATTGCGATTATTAATACTAAAATCACTCTATCATCTTAAATACCCACAGTAACGTTTATTATATTTTATTGAGTATATGATTTTAAGGTTGTTTCGTTATTTTACTATGTTTTTTTTTTTAGTTGGTATAGATATTTCCGTGAGATCAAGTTAGAATATGACAAGCCCAGTTTTAGATCAATCACAGTGAAGCCGGTACATATCATTCACTTTGTTGGCTAGACTTATTTAAATACGCATGCGCCCTGAGCGGTATTAGACTCCGTTTGGGGCCATTTAAAGCTGTGAATTTTTAATGTGACTTTATACACCTGATGAATAGTGATGTCGCTGTTCCCGGCGATCATAGATTGTTCTCGTTCGCCGCTGCGGGCGAACATATGCGATGTTCGATCCGCCCCCTATTCGTCATCATTGAGTAAACTTTGACCCTGTATCTCACAGTCTGCAGACACATTTCAGCCAATCAGCAGCAGACACTCCCTCCCAGACCCTCTCAGCTCCTGGGCAGCAGACATTTTAGATTCATTCTGATCCTGCATTCTTAGTGAGAGGAGGGATAGTGCTGCTGCTGATGATTTTATAGGGAAATTGATAGCTAGGATAGTGTATTCAGTGTCCACTACAGTCCTGAAGGACTCATCTGATCTCTGCTGTAAGGACAGCACCCCAAAAAGCCCTTTTCAGGGCTACATCAGTCGTTTTTTTTTTTGTAATCTAATAGCAGTTGCCTGCCTGGCAAGGCCAGCCTGTGTGTCAGGCTCACAGCATATACTGTGCCTACTTGCTCAGTGCCACCAGTCATATCTGGTGTAACATTAGTGTAAATTAAAAAAAAAAAAAACTTTTACATAAGTCTGCTAGTGTAATCTAATTGCAGTTGCCTGCCTGCCAGCGTGTGTGCCAGGCCCACCTGCCAACAAGTGCCACCAATCATATTTGTTATAACAGTAGTGTAAATATTTAAAAAAAAAAAAACTTTTTTGACTGTGAAACATCAGTCTGCTAGTGTAATCTTATTGCAGTTGCCTGCCTGCCTGCCTGCCAGCGTGTGTGCCAGGCCCACTTGTCAAGTTAGTGGCACCACTCATATTTGTTGTAACAGTAGTGTAAATATTTTAAAAAAAAACTTTTTGGACTGTGAAACATCAGTCTATTAGTGTAATCTAATTGCAGTTGTCTGCCTGCCAGCGTGTGTGCCAGGCCCACCTGCCAACTAGTGCCACCAATCATATTTGTTATAACAGTAGTGTAAATATTTAAAAAAAAAAAACTTTTTTGACTGTGAAACATCAGTCTGCTAGTGTAATCTAATCGCAGTTGACTGCCTGCCTGCCAACGTGTTTGCCAGGCCCACTTGCCAACTAGTGCCACCAATCATATTTGTTATAAAAGTAGTGTAAATATTTTTTTAAAATTTTTTTTTGACTGTGAAACATCAGTCTGCTAGTGTAATCTAATTGCAGTTGCCTGCCTGCCTGCCAGCGTGTGTGCCAGGCCCACTTGCCAACTAGTGCCACCAATCATATTTGTTATAACAGTAGTGTAAATATTTAAAAAAAAACTTTTTTGACTGTGAAACATCAGTCTGCCAGTGTAATCCAATTGCAGTTGCCTGCCTGCCAGCGTGTGTGCCAGGCCCACTTGCCAACTAGTGCCACCAATCATATTTGTTATAACTGTAGTGTAAATATTTAAAAAAAAAAACTTTTTTGACTGTGAAACATCAGTCTGCTAGTGTAATCTAATTTCAGTTGCCTGCCTGCCAGCGTGTGTGCCAGGCCCACTTGCCAACTAGTGCCACCAATCATATTTGTTATAACAGTAGTGTAAATATTTAAAAAAAAAAAACTTTTTTGACTGTGAAACATCAGTCTGCTAGTGTAATCTAATTGCAGTTGCCTGCCTGCCAGCGTGTGTGCCAGGCCCACTTGCCAACTAATGCCACCAATCATATTTGTTATAACAGTAGTGTAAATATTTAAAAAAAATCTTTTTTGACTGTGAAACATCAGTCTGCTAGTGTAATCTAATTTCAGTTGCCTGCCTGCCAGTGTGTGTGCCAGACCCACTTGCCAACTAGTGCCACCAATCATATTTGTTATAACAGTAGTGTAAATATTTAAAAAAAAACTTTTTTGACTGTGAAACATCAGTCTGCTACTGTAATCTAATTGCAGTTGCCTGCCTGCCAGCGTGTGTTCCATGCCCACTTGCTAAGTGCCACCAATCATATTTGTTATAAAAGTAGTGTAAATATTTAAAAAAAAAACTTTTTTGACTGTGAAACATCAGTCTGCTAGTGTAATCTAATTGAAGTTGCCTGTCTGCCAGCGTGTGTGCCAGGCCCACTTGCCAAGTTAGTGGCACCACTCATATTTGTTGTAACAGTAGTGTAAATATTTAATAAAAAATATTTTTTGACTGTGAAACATCAGTCTGCTATTGTAATCTAATTGCAGTTGTGCCTTCCAGCGTGTGTGCCAGGCCCACTTGCCAAGTTAGTGGCACCACTCATATTTGTTGTAACAGTAGTGTAAATATTTAAAAAAAAAAACTTTTTTGACTGTGAAACATCAGTCTGCTAGTGTAATCTAATTGCAGTTGCCTGCCTGCCAGCGTGTGTGCCAGGCCCACTTGCCAACTAGTGCCACCAATCATATTTGTTATAACAGTAGTGTAAATATTTAAAAAAAACACTTTTTTGACTGTGAAACATCAGTCTGCTAGTGTAATCTTATTGCAGTTGCCTGCCTGCCAGCGTGTGTGCCAGGCCCACTTGCCAAGTTAGTGGCACCACTCATATTTGTTGTAACAGTAGTGTAAATATTTTAAAAAACACTTTTTTGAGTGTGAAACATCAGTCTGCTAGTGTAATCTAATTTCAGTTGCCAGGCCAGCCAGCCACTGCCAGCCTGTGTGTCAGGCTCACAGCATATACTGTGCCTACTTCCTCAGTGCCACCATTCATATCTGGTGTAACATTAGTGTAAATTTTTTTTACAAAAAACTTTTACATCAGGCTGCTAGTGTAATCTAATTGCAGTTGCCTGCCTGCCAGCATTTGTGCCAGGCCCACTTGCCAACTAGTGCCACCACTCATATTTGTTATAACAGTAGTGTAAATATTTTAAAAAATAACTTTTTTGACTGGGAAACATCAGTCTGCTATTGTAATCTAATTGCAGTTGCCTACCTGCCAGCATGTGTACCAGGCCCACTTCCCAACTAGTGCCATCAATCATATTTGTTATAACAGTAGTGTAAATATTTTTTTAAAAAAATCAGTCTGCTTTTTTGTGTCAGGCTCACAGCGTATACTGTGACCACTTGCCCAGTGCCACCACTCATATCTTGTTTAATAGTAGTGTAAGTGTACATTTAAAAAAAATAAACTTTTTGGATTGTGAAACATCAGTCTGCTTTTTTGTGTCAGGCTCACATTGTATACTGTCACTGTGCCCACTTGCCCAGTGGCACCACTCATATTTTGTTTAATAGTAGTGTAAGTCTACATTTTAAAAATAAAATGACAGGCAGAGGCAGGCCACCCCGCAGGTGCCGTCGTGGTCAGGGTGCTGTGATTCCCTTTGGCCATAGAATAATGCCCAGTGTTAGGCCACGTACCATGAACACAAAAAGTTCTGATTAAATAGTTGACTTTATAACACAGGACACCCAATCTTCTACAGCTTACGCTCGAAACCTTGACGCACCATCCACCTCCAGCTTAGCTTCGGGCACCTCTCAAGTGACCAGTACCACTCACCCGCCTGCCGCCACCATCAACACTAGCACCACAGCCGCTTCACTTGATCTGTCAGAGGAGTTATTGACACATCAGTTGGAAGAAATGAGTGATGCGCAACCATCATTGACAGAGGATGTAGATAACAGTGATATGTCTCAGTCAGGCAGCATTACAGCCAGTGTGTGTGCCAGACCCACTTGCCAACTAGTGCCACCAATCATATTTGTTATAACAGTAGTGTAAATATTTAAAAAAAAACTTTTTTGACTGTGAAACATCAGTCTGCTACTGTAATCTAATTGCAGTTGCCTGCCTGCCAGCGTGTGTTCCATGCCCACTTGCTAAGTGCCACCAATCATATTTGTTATAAAAGTAGTGTAAATATTTAAAAAAAAAACTTTTTTGACTGTGAAACATCAGTCTGCTAGTGTAATCTAATTGAAGTTGCCTGTCTGCCAGCGTGTGTGCCAGGCCCACTTGCCAAGTTAGTGGCACCACTCATATTTGTTGTAACAGTAGTGTAAATATTTAATAAAAAATATTTTTTGACTGTGAAACATCAGTCTGCTATTGTAATCTAATTGCAGTTGCCTACCTGCCAGCATGTGTACCAGGCCCACTTCCCAACTAGTGCCATCAATCATATTTGTTATAACAGTAGTGTAAATATTTTTTTAAAAAAATCAGTCTGCTTTTTTGTGTCAGGCTCACAGCGTATACTGTGACCACTTGCCCAGTGCCACCACTCATATCTTGTTTAATAGTAGTGTAAGTGTACATTTAAAAAAAATAACCCGCCTGCCGCCACCATCAACACTAGCACCACAGCCGCTTCACTTGATCTGTCAGAGGAGTTATTGACACATCAGTTGGAAGAAATGAGTGATGCGCAACCATCATTGACAGAGGATGTAGATAACAGTGATATGTCTCAGTCAGGCAGCATTACAGACATGGACGTACGGTGTGATGATGATTTTGTACCCGCTGCTGCTTCCTTTGTTGATTTGTCAGATACAAGTGAAGCGGTTGATGATGATGCATCCGTGGATGTCAAGTGGGTGCCCGCTAGAAGAGAAGAAGAAGAGGGGGAAAGTTCAGATGGGGAGACAGAGAGGAGGAGGAGGAGATGAGTTGGAAGCAGGAGGAGGTCATCGCAAGGAGCTAGTGACAGCATGCATCGGCACCCGGGGTCAGCCAGACAGCACGCCAATCAACACATGCTGTTGCCACCACCAGAATGCCGTCATCCCAGAGCTCAGAAGTGTGGCATTTTTTGTGTGTGTCTGCCTCTGACAACAGCGATGCCATTTGCAACCTGTGCCAAAAGAAACTGAGTCGTGGGAAGTCCAACACCCACCTAGGTACAACTGCTTTGCAAAGGCTCATGATCTCACATCACAAACGACGATGGGATGAACACATGAGTAGAAGCAGCACACAAACTCAAAGCAGCCATCCTCCTCCTGGTCCAGCATCTTCAGCCACGTCAACCACTGCTGTACTCCTTGCCCCCTCTCAACCATCCGCTACTCAGTCTCTCTTCCGTAGCAGTTCCTGGTCATCTGCCCACAGTCAGGTGTCTGTCAAGGACATGTTTGAGCGTAACAAGCCAATGTCTTAAAGTCACCCCCTTGCCCGGCGTCTGACAGCTGGCTTGTCTAAACTCTTAGCCCGCCAGCTTTTACCATACAAGCTGGTGGAGTCTGAGGATTTCAAAAAATTTGTATCTATTGGGACACCGCAGGGGAAGGTACCCGGCCGAAATTTCTTTTCACAAAAGGCAATCCCCAACCTGTACTCGATTGTGCGAAAGGAAGTAATGGCAAGTCTGGCACACAGCATTTGGGCAAGGGTCCATCTGACCACTGATAGCTGGTCTGCAAAGCATGGTCAGGGCAGGTATATCACCTACACTGTGAATTGGGTAAACCTGCTGATGGCTGACAAGCATGGAATGCGTGGCTCTGCAGAGGAGTTGGTGACACCTCCACGACTTGCAGGCAGGCCTGCTGCCACCTCCTCTACTCCTCCTACTCCATCCTCTTCCATAACATCTTCCTCCGCTGAGTCCTCTTCTGCTGCTGCGTCTTGCTCCACATCAACGGCACCCCCCCAGCTACCCAGGTACTATTCAACATCCCGGATACAGCAGTGTCACGCCGTCTTGGGGTTGACTTGCCTGAAAGCAGAGAGTCACACCGCACCAGCACTCCTGTCCGCCCTGAACGCACAGGTGGATCAGTTGCTGACTCCGCACCAACTGGAGATTGGCAAAGTTGTTTCTGACAATGGAAGTAATTTGGTGGCGGCATTGAAATTGGGCAAGTTGACACATGTGCCGTGCATGGCACATGTGTGTAATCTGATTGTACAACACTTTGTGCATAAGTACCCAGGCTTACAGGATGTCCTGAAGCAGGCCAGGAAGGTGTGTGGCCATTTCAGGTGTTCCTACACGGCCATGGCGCGCTTGTCAGATATCCAGCGGCGAAACAACCTGCCAGTGAGGCGCTTGAAATTCAACACTCCTAATGTTCGACCGCCTGCTCCAACAATAAAAAGCTGTTAATGAGTATTTGTATGACCGGGGTGCTAGGACAGCCTCTGGGGAGCTGGGGATTTTTTTGCCACGTTACTGGACGCTCATGCGCGATGCCTGTAGGCTCATGCGTCCTTTTGAGGAGGTGACAAACCTAGTCAGTCACACCGAAGGCACCATCAGCGACATCATACCATTTGTTTTCTTCCTGGAGCGTGCCCTGCGAAGAGTGCTGGATCAGGCCATAGATGAGAGTGAAGAGGAAGATTTGTGGTCTCCATCACCACCAAAAACAGCCTTATCAGCATCGCTTGATAGACCAGCGGCAATGCAGGAAGAGGATTGTGAGGAAGAGGAGTCAGAGGAGGAATTTGGCTTTGAGGAGGAGGAGGAAGACCAAGCACAACAGGCATCCCAGGGTGCTCATTGTTGTCACCTATCTGGTACCAGTGGTGTTGTACGTGGCTGGGGGGAAGAAGATACCTTCAGTGAGATTAGTGAGGACGAGGAACGGGACATGAGTAGCTCGGCATCCAACCTTGTGCAAATGGGGTCTTTCATGCTGTCGTGCCTGTTGAGGGACCCTCGTATAAAAAAGCTGAAGGAGAACAAACTGTACTGCGTGTCTACGCTACTAGACCCCCGGTATAAGCATAAAGTGACTGATATGTTACCAAATTCCCGCAAGTCGGAAAGGATGGAGCAGTTCAAAAATAAATTAAAAAGTATGCTTTACACAGCGTATAAGGGTGATGTCACAGCACAACCGGAATCTAACAGGGGAACAGATGAAAGTAATACTCCTCCTCCCATGACCACGCCGGCAAGGACAGGACGCTTTCCAGATGTGTTGTCGATGGAGGACATGCGGACCTTTTTAACTCCTATGCATCGCCACAGCCCTTCGGGATCCAGCCTCAGAGAACAACTCAACCGACAGGTAGCAGACTACCTCGCATTAACTGCAGATCTCGACACTCTGAGGAGCGATGAACCCCTTGACTACTGGGTGTGCAGGCTTGACCTGTGGCCTGAGCTATCCAAATTCGCAATCAAACTGCTGGCCTGCCCCGTTCAAGTGTCCTGTCAGAAAGGACCTTCAGTGCAGCAGGAGGTATTGTCACTGAGAAGAGAAGTCGCCTAGGTCGAAAAAGTCTTGATTATCTCATCTTTATTAAAATGAATGAGGGATGGATTCCGAAGGGACTGACATTGCGATACATTCTAGTAAAAAAGGCCTGATGAGATGAGCTGCTTCTGTTTCATGAATTCCTGTTTTGTTGTTGGATCCCTGGCATCTGAACTCGGCTTGCTGATTGACCATTCTTCTGGATTCCCCTTTTTGCTTTATGAAAGATTGGACTGCTTTCCTGGCTACTGACCCTTGGCTTGTATTCTGAAAATTCTTTTGTATCCTGTATGCTTACTTGGCTACTGTGTCTATCACCATGCTGTGAGAACTGTAAGCTTATCTGGCTGCTGAGTCTAAGCAACTATACTGTGACATCTGTTTATCCTGAAGCCAAGTACTTTTGCTGTGAGTACCGGTATACTTCCTTGGCTGTTGGTACTAAACTCCACTGCTGTAAGAACTGTATGTTAATCTGCCTGCTGAGTCTAAACAACTATACTGTGACATATGTTTATCCTGAAGCCAAGTACCTCTGCTTTGAGTACCTGTATACTTCCTTGGCTGTTGGTACTAAACTCCACTGCTGTAAGAACTGTATGTTAATCTGCTTGCTGAGTCTAAGCAACTATACTGTGACATCTGTTTATCCTGAAGCCAAGTACCTCTGCTGTGAGTACCTGTATACTTCCTTGGCTGTTGGTACTAAACTCCACTGCTGTAAGAACTGTATGTTAATCTGCCTGCTGAGTCTAAGCAACTATACTGTGACATCTGTTTATCCTGAAGCCAAGTACCTCTGCTGTGAGTACCTGTATACTTCCTTGGCTGTTGGTACTAAACTCCACTGCTGTAAGAACTGTATGTTAATCTGCCTGCTGAGTCTAAGCAACTATACTGTGACATCTGTTTATCCTGAAGCCAAGTACCTCTGCTGTGAGTACCTGTATACTTCCTTCGCTGTTGGTACTAAACTCCACTGCTGTAAGAACTGTATGTTAATCTGCTTGCTGAGTCTAAGCAACTTTACTGTGACATCTGTTTATCCTGAAGCCAAGTACCTCTGCTGTGAGTACCTGTATACTTCCTTGGCTGTTGGTACTAAACTCCACTGCTGTAAGAACTGTATGTTAATCTGCCTGCTGAGTCTAAGCAACTATACTGTGACATCTGTTTATCCTGAAGCCAAGTACCTCTGCTGTGAGTACCTGTATACTTCCTTCGCTGTTGGTACTAAACTCCACTGCTGTAAGAACTGTATGTTAATCTGCTTGCTGAGTCTAAGCAACTTTACTGTGACATCTGTTTATCCTGAAGCCAAGTACCTCTGCTGTGAGTACCTGTATACTTCCTTGGCTGTTGGTACTAAACTCCACTGCTGTAAGAACTGTTTGTTTATCTGCTTGCTGAGTCTAAGCAACTCTACTGTGACATTTGTCTTCCTGAAACTAAGTTGCCTTACCGAGATACTGGCGTATGCTCGGCCTGTTCCTGAACCAAAGTTGTCTTACCGAGATACTGGCGTATGCTCGGCCTGTTGCTGAACCCAAGTTGCCTTACCGAGATACTGGCGTATGCTCGGCCTGTTCTTGAACCCAAGTTGCCTTACCGAGATACTGGCGTATGCTCGGCCTGTTCCTGAACCCAAGTTGCCTTACCGAGATACTGGCGTATGCTCGGCCTGTTCCTGAACCCAAGTTGCCCTACCGAGATACTGGCGTATGCTCGGCCTGTTCCTGAACCCAAGTTGCCTTACAGAGATACTGGCGTATGCTCGGCCTTTTCCTGAACCAAGTTGCCTTACCGAGATACTGGCGTATGCTCGGCTCCTTCCTGAAACCAAGTTGCCTTACCGAGATACTAGATAATGGTGTATGCTCGGCCCCTTCCTGAACCCAAGTTGCCTTCCCGAGATACTGGCGTATGCTCGTCCCCTTCCTGAACCCAAGTTGCTATACCGAGATACTGGTGTATGCTCGGCCCCTTCCTGAAAATAAGTTGCCTTACCAAGATACTGGCGTATGCTCGGCCCGTTCCTGAAACCAAGTTGCCTTACCGAGATACAGGCGTATGCTCGCCGCTCGGCCCGTTCCTGAATCCAAGTTGCCTTACCGAGATACTGGCATATGCTCGCCACCTTCCTGAACCCAAGTTGCTATACCGAGATACTGGCGTATGCTCGGCCCCTTCCTGAAAATAAGTTGCCTTACCAAGATACTGGCGTATGCTCGGCCCGTTCCTGAAACCAAGTTGCCTTACCGAGATACTGGCGTATGCTCGGCCCATTCCTGAAACCAAGTTCCCTTACCGAGATACTGGCGTATGCTCGGCCTGTTCCTGAACCCAAGTTGCCTTACCGAGATACTGACGTATGTTCGGCCTGTTCCTGAACCCAAGTTGCCTTACCGAGATACTGGCGTATGCTCGGCCTGTCCCTGAACTCAAGTTGCCTTACCGAGATACTGGCGTATGCTCGGCCTTTTCCTGAACCCAAGTTGCCTCACTGAGATACTAGCGTATGCTCGGCCTGTTCCTGAACCCAAGTTGCCTTACCGAGATACTGGCGTATGCTCGGCCTGTTCCTGAACCAAGTTGCCTTACCGAGATATTGGCGTATGCTCGGCTCCTTCCTGAAACCAAGTTGCCTTACCGAGATACTAGATAATGGTGTATGCTCGGCCCCTTCCTGAAACCAAGTTGCCTTACCGAGATACTGGCGTATGCTTGGCCCCTTCCTGAACCCAAGTTGCTATACCGAGATACTGGCGTATGCTCGGCCCCTTCCTGAAAATAAGTTGCCTTACCAAGATACTGGCGTATGCTCGGCCCGTTCCTGAAACCAAGTTGCCTTACAGAGATACAGGCGTATGCTCGCCGCTCGGCCCGTTCCTGAACCCAAGTTGCCTTACCGAGATACTGGCATATGCTCGCCACCTTCCTGAACTAAAGTTGCTATACCGAGATACTGGCATATGCTCGGCCACTTCCTGAAACCAAGTTGCCTTACCGAGATACTGGCGTATGCTCGGCCCATTCCTGAAACCAAGTTGCCTTACCGAGATACTGGCATATGATACCAAGTACCCTGGCTCTAATACCCGTGTATGCCCACTTTGATCCTAATATCAAGTACTCGTAGGGGTCGTCTGTGTCTGTTAAAGGACTTCTGCTTGAACTGCTTTTACAAGACTTTCATTTGTTTATTATCAGTTTGGAATATAACCTCAATGTGCTTTACCTCTTGTTTTCCTTGCATTACCTTAGTAAAGTTACTTTAACAACAGCCCTTCTTTGTTCTGTGTTTCCATTTTGGTATACTGAGTCCTACTCACCTCTTCACATCCTATCAGCTTAACTCAGCCATCACCTTGCACATGCTCCAAACTCCTGAACCTACTCAGCCGAGCATGACAGATTAAACTGCTAAGAATAGTACTACTTAACACACCACTCATATCTGGTGGCACAGTAGATTGCATGCGCAGTGCAATAGGAGTGCAGTGCAATTTGAAATAGGAGGACCGACCAAGCATCTTTTTCCATCTCCCGGTTCCTAAAAATTATCTCTGGGTTCCTAAAAACGATGCCATACCTGTACTCGATTGTGCAAAAGGAAGTCATGGCATATGGGGTCTTTCATGCTGTTGTGCCTGTTGAGGGTCAGGGACCCTCGTATAAAAAGGCTGAAGGAGAACGACCTGTACTGGGTGTCCAAGCATCTTTTTCCATCTCCCGGTTCCTAAAATCCATGCCATATACACGTCCCCTGATAGGGGACACCGCAATGGAAGGTACCCGGCCACAATTTCATTGCACAAAAGGCAATCCCGGACCCTACCTGTACTCGATTGTGCAAAAGGAAGTAACCTTAGGTACCTTAGGAACCGTCTGCAATAACTCCTTAATAGAATCCGCTATAGGAAAAATCTTAAAAATAGGAGATGGAGAAAATACCAGGTATTTTCCATTCTCAAGCAATAATCTCCGCAGCACGGTCAGGAACTGGAAAAACCTCCACTGCAGAGGGAACATCAAAGTATTTGTTAAATTTAGTAGACATTTAGGATTGACATATCTACCCCAGTCTTAAAAGAAAATACAGACATTCATCTCAACTGTTCCACTGCTATGCAAACAGCCTGATTTTAAAAGCATTTCTACCCCAGTCTTAAAAGAAAATACAGACATTCATCTCTGCTGTTCCACTGCTATGCAAAAAGCCTGATTTTAAAAGCATATCTACCCCAGTCTTAAAAGAAAATACGACATTCATCTCAGCTGTTCCACTGCTATGCAAACAGGTAGCCTATGGAAGATAGTACTATCACTTTATTTTACCAACCCTGTTATTTTCTGATGTGTGTATTGCTATATATATTGTTTTTTTGCTTTGTTTTTATAATTTTAAATGCATATTTTCTCACCATTATGTCTGACCATTATGTTAAAAGTTAGTTTAACCAGTTAAGGCCAATATATATTTTTTGTACTTTGTTTAATGGTTTATTCCCCTGCATGAATACCTCTGTCTTATCTCTGTAATTTTCAACTTTCCCTGTGTTTGCTAAAATGACCCTTAGCTCAAATGTCCATAGACATACCCTCCCCATTCCTTTAAACTTTTGTAGGCCAATCTGACGCTAATATATCTCTCTCTTTCAGCCTGATTTTAAAAGCATATATACCCCAGTCTTAAAAGAAAATACAGACATTTATCTCAGCTGTTCCTCTGCTATGCAAACAGGTAGCCTATGGAAGATAGTTAACGAATCCTTCGTGTCTGGATACATACCCAGACTTTGGAAAATTGCAAGAGTAGTGCCTATCCATAAAAGTGGGGAGTTAACCTTGGTTTCTAATTATCGCCCTATATCTTTGCTCCCAGTATTGTCAAAAATCTTAGAAAAATGCGTCCATACGCATTTATGTGAGTATTACCAACAATCTAACTATCTGACCCCTGATCAATCAGGTTTTCTCCCGAATCACTCCACTACAACTGCCCTCCTAAAAGTTTGCAACGACATCCAAACTGGCATGGAACAAGGAGACCTAACTGGAGCTATTTTCCTTGATTTTGCAAAGGCCTTTGACACAGTAGACCACGACATACTACTGCTCAAACTAAAAAACTCTGGTATTGCTGATCGTCCGTTAACCTGGTTTCGATCGTATGTATCGGATCAATCACAATATGTCTCCATTTCTGACAGCGACTCCCTCCCTCTCCCAGTTACGTGTGGTGTACCCCAAGGTTCCATTCGCGGCCCCCTACTATTCACATTATTTATAAATGATCTGCCTAATGTCTGCAAATCCTCAACTGTACACATGTACGCAGATGACACAGTAATCTATGCAAACAATTCCGATCTGCCGCAGTCTGAAGCAGTGCTCCAAGACCAGTTAACAGAGGTAGAAAAGTGGATCTCAAAAAACAAACTCTTCCTAAACACTGACAAAACTGTCACAATGATCTTTGGAACGGGACCTAAATTACACAAATTACAAAATTCCCATCATTGCATCAAAACAAAATCCAATTGCACGCTGACCGCAGTCCACTCTTTTAAATACTTAGGTATGTTGTTAGACCCCAATCTATCTTTTGGCCTCCACATAGAAAAACTTGCATCTAAACTTTATCTAAAACTAGGTGCCCTGTACAGAAACAAATCTTATCTCAGCCCTACAGTAAAGGAAAAGATTGTACAGCAAATGCTGATGCCTATCATGGATTTCGGGGACGTAGTTTATGCACCTGCACCGCAAACTCACCTTAATAAACTTAATACATTGTATAACTCGTTCTGCCCCTTTGTGCTACAATGTAACTACAGGACCCACCATTGTGACATGCTAAAAGAACTAAACTGGCTGTCGCTGGAATCCAGACGCTCCCTCCATCTTTCCTGCCTTGTGTTTAAGAGCTTTTCTGGGAAGCTCCCACCCTACCTGAGCAGAATGCTCTCCCCTGCTATTCCCACCTCCTATAACCTCCGATCCAATAACAGCACATTATTTAGCTTGCCTCAATACAAAAAGAAAGCAGCTTGATCCTCATTTTCCTACAGAGCACCACAATTATGGAATGACCTCCCTTACACTTTAAAAACTTCCCCAAGCCTAATATCCTTTAAGAGATCCCTCTCTACATATCTCAAAACAGAATGCACCTGTCATGGTGATTAAATATTTCCTACCAGTTCTATGTTAAATGTTTGCATATATTGTGTATTATTATTGTTTTTGTATTTTATTGTACACTATTGTATCAATGCAATGTTTTGTGAAAAACGAGAGAAATCTCAATGTATCCTTCCTGGTAAAATATTTTATAAATAAATAAATAGTTGTGTCGGAGTCATCCAAAGTCGTCAAAACCTCCTTAAGTAATAAGCAAAGGTGTTTTAGCTTAAATCTTAAGGATACCACTTCAGCATCAGAAGAAGGAATTACACTATCTGAGTCTGAGATTTCCCCCTCAGATGCTACCGACATGTCTTCTTCCTCAGGCTTATGGGAAGGGACACCCTGGATAGCCAGAACTTGATCAGAAACCTTACTAACTGTTTCCTTAAATTTCCTTTTACGCCTTCCCTGCAACATAGGGAAAGCTGACAAGGCCTTATATACTGCAAGGGATACCTGGGAAGCAATGTCTTGTAGAGAAAATCCTACAGGATTGCAAGAGGAAACACAGGGCACTGTATGTGGAGACTGAAAAAGTTGGGACCCTTGAGGAGAAAGCTGTGGCATATCTTCAACAGGAGACACATGAACAGCATTTGCCTGGGATAATGGTGGCTCATGGTCAAATATTTTATCTCTATAACTTAAAGTTCTCTCAATGCATGAGGAACCAAAAGGAACTGGGGGTTCCACCTGAGCATCAAAACATAAATGACAAGCAGCAACTTCGCCTGGGAGTGGTTACAGAACCCTAACTGCCAAAAAAAAAGGCTTACAACAGTAATCTTCATGACCAAAAGTTAAAGTATAAAAACTACTATAACACACTGAGCCACCATAAATCACCTCACAGTCTCAATGCTTAAACTGCCTAAAAGAAACCCCAAACATGAAGGTTTAATAAAGTCCCATATTAAATAAGACAGCTTTTAGCTGTAACAAGTGCCAGCAATCTCCTTGCAAAAGAAAATTAAAATGGCACTTACCTGAAAGTGCTGTCCGGCAGCAGGACAGCTCACTTGGTTTGAGAGGGTGCAGCACCTCACATGGACCTGTGAAGAGAGAAAAACTGAGTAAACCCACTTGGGTTTTCTAGTTAGGGCAGCAGATTCTTGAGAAAACGCAGTAGGATTGTACCTCACAAGTTCTCAAGTGCTCAAAATCCACCACTGCCCTACTGAAGAGACTGATGTGGACTAGGCTAGACCCCAGAAAAGAACAGAGTAAGCTTACTTTGCTAAAAAAATAATAAAATCTTGATTGAAGAAAACTTCCCATCAGACACCTAAACTTCACCTCCTCCTTGCACTACAGGCAAAGAGAATGACTGAGGGATTGTGGGTAGGGGAGTGATATTTAACAGTTTTGCTGTGGTGCTCTTTGCCTCCTCCTGCTGGCCAGGAGTGATATTCCCAGAAGTAATTGATGATGTATCGTGGACTCACTGTGTCATTAGAAATAAATATATATATGTATATATACATACAAACACATATTTAGCAAGCAAGATGAGACCAATGTTAAAGCCACTTGCTATCAAGATTTTTAAAGACAATTTGGTATAACAAGTAAATATTAAAAACAACAGTATCTTAACCTGAACAAAACTTTTTTTAGCGCAGAGCAATAATAGCATTCTCACTGTGCCCGTATTAGAAGTAGTCAGTTAAAGGAACAACATTTTTATTTCACAATTCAGCATATAATTTTAAACAACTTTCCAATTTACTTCTATTATCTAATTTGCTTCATTCTCTTGGTATCCTTTGTTTAAGAAGCAGCTATGAACTACTGGGAGCTAGCTGAACAAATCAGGTAAACCAATAAGTTGAGGCATATATGTGCAGCCACCAATCAGCTCCCGAGCCTACTTAGGTATCCTTTTTAACAAAAGGATACCAAGAGAACAAAACAAATTAAATAAAAGAAGTACATTGAAAAGTTGTTTATAATCATATGCACTTAATCACTAAAGAAAGAAAAAAATGGGTTTACCGTCCCTTTAAGTCTTACATCCATAATATTGCTTTAAAATGTAGTGGGGGGTTAGTCCTGAAGTAAATGATTATTTCTTGCTAGTTTTGCATAAAAGAACATGAAAATGCTATCGAAATAAAGGATTTATGTTTTATATAATCGTAATACTTACTAAAGAAACACATCTATACTATAATTGCGTTTTTAATGTCCGTTGCCGTTGGCAGTTGTGCACGCATCCTCAATGGAATGTTGGCAGTGCGAGGCAGCCAACAGAATGTTGGCTGTGCATGCAGCTAAAAGAATTCACCTGAATGCACCGTAAGCTGCATCCCCATGGATTCCGAAAATGGAAGGTTGGTGCCACCCTGCCATTTTCGGAATCCACTGGGATGCAGCGAAGGCAAACGGAGCATTAAAAAAAAACCTCTGCCCGCACGAAGTATAACATACACTGCAAATCAACACATTGCAAAATAATAAAGTAATTAAACCCTTAATCCCTTAACTGTCAACCACCCACATTGCAAAAAACCTAATTACCCTATTAACCCCTAAACCTCAAAACCCCCACATCGCAATAAACCTAATTACCCTATTAACCCCTAAACTGCAAAACCCCCACATCACAATAAAAATAATTAACCTATTAACCCCTAAACCACAAAGCCCACACATTGCAATAAACCTATTTACCCCATTAACCCTTAAACCACAAAAAAAACACATTGCAATAAATCTAATTAACCTATAAACCCCTTAAACTGCCAAAACCCACAATGCAAATAACTAATTAAATTACTAAGCCCTCTAACCTAACACCCCCTAAATTAACACAAATTAACTTAACTAAAAAAATACTAAAGTTAAAAAAAAAGCTTACAAAAAATAAAAAAGGCTAACACTACAGAAAATAAAAGATCAAATTACCAAAGTTTACCAACTTAAACCTAATCCCTATGAAAATAAAAAAAACTCCCAAAATAAAAACACCCCCTACTCTAAGAATAAACTACCAGTAGCCCTTAAAAGTTTTTTTTTCTGCAGGGCATTGCCCCAAGATAAACAGCTATTTTACATTAAAAATACACAAAGTCCCCCCCTAACAGTAAACCCCCCACCCACCAAACCCCCCTTAATAAAAGAACCTAACACTAAAAAACCTTAACTACCCATTGCGCTGAAAAAGGCATTTGTTTGGGCATTGCCCTTAAAAGGGCATTTAGCTCTTTTACTGCCCATCCCTAATCTAAATAAAACAAACCCCCCCAAAAGACCCTTAGAAAAACCTAAGTCTAACCCCCAGGTTGGTACTCACCGTTCCTGAAGTCTGGCAGAGAAGGTCATGTACCAGGCGGTGAAGTCTTCTTCCAAGCCACGACCTCTTCATTCTTCCAGGAACAAACTGGCGTGGAGCGGAGGGCGGAGCTGAAGACTGGAGAACCTGGACCTGAAGATAGATGACCCTGGAACTGAAGACCGGCGATACTGGAGCTGACAACCATCGACCCTGGAGCTGAAGACCCGGCGACCCTGGAACTGAAGACTGGCGACCGCAGAGCCATGGAGTGTAGAGGATCCTCTTTGTACGATCGCCACCGTACACTAGTGAATTCAAGGTACGCGATTAAAGATTGTGTCTCTTGAATTCCTATTGGCTGATTTTGAGTCTTAAAATTGGCTGATTTTAATTTGAAGAATGAAATCAGCCAATAGGAATTCAAGGGACGCCATCTTTAATCACGTACCTTGAATTCACTATTCAGTGTACGGTGGCGATAGTAAGAAGTGGATCCTCCACGCTCCATGGCTCCACGGTCGCCAGTATTCAGTTCCAGGATCGCCAGTCTTTAGTTCCAGGGTCACCGGTCTTCAGCTCCAGGGTCTCCGGTCTTCAGCTCTGCCCTCCACTCATCGCCGGATTGTTCCGGGAAGAAGAAAGAAAAAGGTAGCCTCTTGGAAGAAGACTTCACCGCCTGCAACAGAACCTTCTCCGCTGGACTTCAGGAACGGTGAGTACGAACCTGGGGGTTAGACTTAGGTTTTTTTTAAGGGTTTTTTGGGGGGTTTGTTTTATTTAAATTATGGATGGGCAGTAAAAGAGTCAAATGCCCTTTTAAGGGCAATGCCCAACAAATGCCCTTTTCAGGGCAATGGGTAGTTTATGTTTTTTAGTTTTATGTTCTTTTATTTTGGGGGGTTTGGTTGGTGGGGGGGTTACTGTTAGGGGGGACTTTATGTATTTTTAATATAAAAGAGTTGTTTATCTTGGGGCAATGCAATGCAAAAAGTCCTTTTAAGGGCTACTGGCAGTTTATTCTTAGATTAGGGGGTGTTTTTATTGTGGGGGCTTTTTTATTTTCATAGGGATTAGGTTACATTTTTTAAAGTTTGGTAATTTGTTTTTTATTTTCTGTAATAGATTTTTTTTTTTCTGTAACAGGTTTAATTTTTGTTTTTTGTTTTTTAAATATTTATATATATATATATCAACACAGATTATTCAGATAATGTTAAAGTCAAGTATCTTTCAACAATTTAATTTTGAGTTAAATACATCTATGCTTTTATTGTGTGATTTATAGATGTTAACATCATAAAATGTTTATGACGAGGATATGTAGTCTAAATTATACTGAACAACTTTGTTCATTTCACTTTTAAGAAAGGAAAGTGTTTAACTTACATTAAAGTGACAGTGTAGTTGAATGTTCGATTTACATTCTAATATCTTTAACCATCCTTATGTATCCAAAAAACATTATTACACTAAGGCCTCTAGTTATCAACGTGTCTACTTACCTGTCATCGCCGGCCCCAATACGCCCGCCAAAGCTCGCCTCACATCGCCGCCGCGGACCTAAATACGCTCGCCAAAGTTATCAATAAAGCTGTCCAAAAGCCACGCACCAAGTACGGGGCGATGAGCAGCAGACTGTGATAGTTATCAATCATCCGATCTCGCTGCTCTTCGGCTTTTTCCCAGCTTTATTGATAAGCTGTCACTAAGCACCCACACTAAACTACACTGTTCTACCCCCTATACCGGTGCCCCCGGAGCCCCCCGCAATTAAATAAAGTTATTAACACCTAAACCGCCGCTCCTAGACCCCGCCGCAACTATAATAAATGTATTAACCCCTAAACCGCCACTCCCTGAGCCCAACGCCACTTACATTATACCTAGTAACTCCTATCCTGCCCCCCCTATACCACCGCCACCTATAATAAATTTATTAACCCCTATCCTGCCGATCCCGGACCCCGCCGCAACTAAATAAATTGTTTAACCCCTATCCGCCACTCCCGGACCCCGCCGCAACCTATATTAAATTTATTAACCCCTAATCTGCCCCCCCTATAACGTTGCCACCTATATTAAACTTATTAACCCCTAATCTGCCCCCCCTACACCGTCGCCACCTATAATAAATTTATTAACCCCTATCCTGCCCCCCCCTAGACCGCCGCCACTATAATAAAATTATTAACCCCTAAACCTAAGTCTAACCCTAACACCCCCCTAACTTAAATATTAATTAAATACATCTAAATATTATAACTCTTATTAACTAACTTAATCCTATTTAAAACTACAGGGAGTGCAGAACAACCATGTTCTCAATGAACCCAAAAAACTCATTAATATCAAAGCTGAATAGTTTTGGAAGTAGTTTTTAGTTTGTTTTTAGTTATAGCTATTTTAGGGGGATATCTGTGTGTGCAGGTGACTATTACTGTGCATAATTATTAGGCAACTTAACAAAAAACAAATATATACCCATTTCAATTATTTATTTTTACTAGTGAAACCAATATAACATCTCAACATTCACAAATATACATTTCTGACATTCAAAAACAAAACAAAAACAAATCAGTGACCAATATAGCCACCTTTCTTTGCAAGGACACTCAAAAGCCTGCCATCCATGGATTCTGTCAGTGTTTTGATCTGTTCACCATCAACATTGCGTGCAGCAGCAACCACAGCCTCCCAGAAACTGTTCAGAGAGGTGTACTGTTTTCCCTCCTTGTAAATCTCACATTTGATGATGGACCACAGGTTCTCAATGGGGTTAAGATCAGGTGAACAAGGAGGCCATGTCATTAGATTTTCTTCTTTTATACCCTTTCTTGCCAGCCACGCTGTGGAGTACTTGGACGCGTGTGATGGAGCATTGTCCTGCATGAAAATCATGTTTTTCTTGAAGGATGCAGGCTTCTTCCTGTACCACTGCTTGAAGAAGGTGTCTTCCAGAAACTGGCAGTAGGACTGGTAGTTGAGCTTGACTCCATCCTCAACCCGAAAAGGCCCCACAAGCTCATCTTTGATGATACCAGCCCAAACCAGTACTCCACCTCCACCTTGCTGGCGGGAGTCGGACTGGAGCTCTCTGCCCTTTACCAATCCAGCCACGGGCCCATCCATCTGGCCCATCAAGACTCACTCTCATTTCATCAGTCCATAAAACCTTAGAAAAATCAGTCTTGAGATATTTCTTGGCCCAGTCTTGACGTTTCAGCTTGTGTGTCTTGTTCAGTGGTGGTCGTCTTTCAGCCTTTCTTACCTTGGCCATGTCTCTGAGTATTGCACACCTTGTGCTTTTGGGCACTCCAGTGATGTTGCAGCTCTGAAATATGGCCAAACTGGTGGCAAGTGGCATCTTGGCAGCTGCACGCTTGACTTTTCTCAGTTCATGGGCAGTTATTTTGCGCCTTGGTTTTTCCACACGCTTCTTGCGACCCTGTTGACTATTTTGAATGAAACGCTTGATTGTTCGATGATCACGCTTCAGAAGCTTTGCAATTTTAAGAGTGCTGCATCCCTCTGCAAGATATCTCACTATTTTTTACTTTTCTGAGCCTGTCAAGTCCTTCTTTTGACCCATTTTGCCAAAGGAAAGGAAGTTGCCTAATAATTATGCACACCTGATATAGGGTGTTGATGTCATTAGACCACACCCCTTCTCATTACAGAGATGCACATCACCTAATATGCTTAATTGGTAGTAGGCTTTCGAGCCTATACAGCTTGGAGTAAGACAACATGCATTAAGAGGATGATGTGGTCAAAATACTCATTTGCCTAATAATTCTGCACACAGTGTAAATATTTTCCTTTAAAATAAACCCTAATATAGCTACAATATAAATAATAATTATATTGTAGCTATCTAAGGATTTATTTTTATTTTACAGGCAAATTTCTATTTATTTTAACTAGGTACAATAGCTATTAAATAGTTATTAACTATTTAATAGCTAGCAAGTTAAAATAAAGAGAAATTTACCTGTAAAATAAAAACTAACCTAAGTTACAATTACACCTATCACTACACTATCATTAAATAAATTATTCCTATTTAAAACTAAATACTTATCTGTAAAATAAACCCTAAGATAGCTACAATGTAATTAATAATTACATTGTAGCTATTTTAGGATTTATATTTATTTTACAGGTAACATTGTATTTATTTTAGCTAGTTAGAATAGTTATTAAATAGTTATTAACTATTTAATAACTACCTAGCTAAAAGAAATACAAAATTACCTGTAAAATAAATCCTAACCTAAGTTACAATTAAACATAACACTACACTATCATTAAATTAATTAAATAAATTACCTACAAATACCTACAATTAATACAATTAAATAAACTAACTAAAGTACAAAAAATAAAAAAAAACTAAGTTACAAAAAATAAAAAAAAATAAGTTACAAACATTTCAAAAATATTACAACAATTTTAAGCTACTTACACCTAATCTAAGCCCCCTAATAAAATAACAAAGCCCCCAAAATAAAAAAAATGCCCTACCCTAACATTAAAAAGTTAACAGCTCTATTACCTTACCAGCCATTAAAAGGGCCTTTTGCGGGGCATGCCCCAAATAAATCAGCTCTTTTGCCTGTAAAATAAAAATACAACCCCCACAACATTAAAACCTACCACCCACATACCCCTACTCTAACCCAAACCTCCCTTAAATAAACCTAACACTACCCCCCTGAAGATCATTCTATCTTTAGCCGTCTTCAGCCAGCCGACCACCGATGGAACAGAAGGGGCACTGAAGAAGTCTTCCATCCGATTGAAGTCACCATTCAAGGGGCGCTGAAGAAGTCTTCCATCCGATTGAAGTCATCATCCAGGCGGCGTCTTCAATCTTCATCCATCTGGAGCGGAGCGGAACCATCTTCAGACGAGTCGACGCGGAGCCATCTTCTTCCACCGACAACTTCCAGACGAATGAAGGTTCCTTTAAGTGACGTCATCCAAGATGGCGTCCCTCGAATTCCGATTGGCTGATAGGATTCTATCAGCCAATCGGAATTAAGGTAGGAAAAATCTGATTGGCTGATTTAATCAGCCAATCAGATTGAAGTTCAATCCAATTGGCTGATCCAATCAGCCAATCAGATTGAGCTTGCATTCTATTGGCTGATCAGAACAGCCAATAGAATGCGAGCTCAATCTGATTGGCTGATTAAATCAGCCAATCAGATTTTTCCTACCTTAATTCCGATTGGCTGATAGAATCCTATCAGCCAATCGGAATTCGAGGGACGCCATCTTGGATGACGTCACTAAAAGGAACCGTCATTTGTTGGGAAGTCGTCGGTGGAAGAAGATGGCTCCGCGTCGGCTCGTCTGAAGATGGCTCCGCTCTGCTCCGGATGGATGAAGATTGAAGACGCCGCCTGGATGATGACTTCAATCGGATGGAAGACTTCTTCAGCGCCCCTTGGATGATGACTTCAATTGGATGGAAGACTTCTTCAGCGCCCCTTGGATGATGACTTCAATCAGATGGAAGACTTCTTCAGAGCCCCTTGGATGATGACTTCAGCCGCTGCGGATGTCCTTTTCTGTTCCATCGGTGGTCGGCTGGCTGAAGACGGCTAAAGGTAGGATGATCTTCAGGGGGGTAGTGTTAGGTTTATTTAATGGGGGTTTGGGTTAGAGTAGGGGTATGTGGGTGGTGGGTTTTAATGTTGGGGGGTTGTATTTTTATTTTACAGGCAAAAGAGCTGATTTCTTCGGGGCATGCCCCGCAAAAAAGGCCCTTTTAAGGGCTGGTAAGGTAATAGAGCTGTTGACTTTTTAATGTAGAATAGGGTAGGGCATTTTTTTATTTTGGGGGGCTTTGTTATTTTATTAGGGCGCTTAAATTAGGTGTAAGTAGCTTAAAATTGTTGTAATATTTTTGAAATGTTTGTAACTTATTTTTTTTTATTTTTTGTAACTTAGTTTTTTTTATTTTTTGTACTTTAGTTAGTTTATTTAATTGTATTTAATTGTAGGTATTTGTAGGTAATTTATTTAATTAATTTAATGATAGTGTAGTGTTAGGTTTAATTGTAACTTAGGTTAGGATTTATTTTACAGATAATTTTGTATTTCTTTTAGCTAGGTAGTTATTAAATAGTTAATAACTATTTAATAACTATTCTAACTAGCTAAAATAAATACAAAGTTACCTGTAAAATAAATATAAATCCTAAAATAGCTACAATGTAATTATTAATTACATTGTAGCTATCTTAGAGTTTATTTTACAGGTAAGTATTTAGTTTTAAATAGGAATAATTTATTTAATGATAGTGTAGTGTTAGGTGTCATTGTAACTTAGGTTAGTTTTTATTTTACAGGTAAATTTCTCTTTATGTTAACTAGGTAGCTATTAAATAGTTAATAACAATTTAATAGCTATTGTACCTAGTTAAATTAAAGTGAAATTTGCCTGTAAAATAAAAATAAATCCTAAGATAGCTACAATATTATTATTATTTATATTGTAGCTATATTAGGGTTAATTTTATAGGTAAGTATTTAGTTTTAAATAGGAATAATTTAGTTAATAAGAGTTATAATATTTAGATGTATTTAATTAATATTTAAGTTAGGGGGGTGTTAGGGTTAGACTTAGGTTTAGTGGTTAATAAATTTATTATAGTGGCGGCGGCGTAGGGGGGGCAGGATAGGGGTTAATAAATTTATTATAGTGGCAGCGGTGTAGGGGGGGCAGAATAGGGGTTAATAGGTATTATGTAGGTGGCGGCGGGGTCCGGGAGTGGCGGTTTAGGGGTTAACATACTTATTATAGTTGCGGCGGGGTCCGGGAGCAGCAATTTAGGGGGGAATAACTTTATTTAGTTGCGGCAGTGTAGGGGGCGGCAGATTAGGGGTTAATATGTATAATGTAGGTTGCGGCGGGGTCCGGGAGTGGCAGTTTAGGGGGTAATAAATGTATTTAGTTGCGGCGGTGTAGGGGGGGACAGATTAGGGGTATTTAGACTCGGGGTACATGTTAGGGTGTTAGGTGCAGACATCTCCCATAGGAATCAATGGGATGTTGGGCAGCAGCGAACATGAACTTTCGCTATGGTCAGACTCCCATTGATTCCTATGGGATCCGCCGCCTCCAGGGCGGCGGATTGAAAACCAGATAAGCTGGGCCGAAAAAGTGCCGAGCGTACCTGCTAGTTTTTTGATTACTAGCAAAAGTAGTCAGATTGTGCCGAACTTGTGTTCGGAACATCTGGAGTGACGTAAGAATCGATCTGTGTCAGACTGGAGTCCGGCGGATCGAAGCTTACGTCACAAAATTCAACTTTTGCTGGGCAGCAGGGCTTGATAACTTAGGCGAATCGGCCTCGCCACAAATACGCTGCGGAATTCCAGCGTATTTGAGGTTGACGGCTTGATAACTAGAGGCCTAAATATCGGTTATTCAGCTTTAATTAATTTTTAGGTAATATGTTTTAAATTATCTGTAAATGAAAAGTAAGTTCATTTCATATTTAGACCAATCTAGTTATTGTATGCCATATTAATTACTTTTCAATTCTAGTGGAGTCATTTGAAGGGTCAGTTAACTATAGATATATCAAAAGATAACTTCTAGCAATTATACTCCTTACCTGTTGGATAGATATCACATATCTATATATATTTTCATTCCCCTTTAGTTTATTTTTACAATGTTAAATCCTCATATTCCTAATGGTTTTGTCCTTAAAGGGACATAAAAAGAAATAATTTAGTGAATCAGAGATATTACAAATTTTTTTATTTTAAATTTAAAATTTACTTTTATTATCTAATTATATTCAGTCTTTAGATATCCTTTGTTAAAGAAATAACAATACACATGGGTTAGACAATGACATAAGGCATCTATGTGCAACCAACAATCAGTATCAACAGAGCCTATCTAGATATGGTTTTTAGGCAACAATATCATTTTTAAAAAAACTAATGAGATAATCAAAATAAATATGACGTTGTTTTAACATTGTATTATGCATGTAAATTAGTAAAGAACATATAGCTCTTTATATATATATTTATATATATATATATATATATATATATATATATTTTTTTAGATTAGGGATGGGTAACAAAAGAGCTGAATGCCCTTTTAAGGGCAATGCCCATACAAATGCCCTTTTCAGGGCAATGGATAGTTTAGGTTTTTTAGTGTTAAGTTTATTTGTTTTGCTGGGTGGTGGGTTTTACTGTTAGGGGAAACTAACAGTAAATTTTTGGTAACAGCAAAAGAGCTGTTAAACTTAGGGCAATGCCCTACAAAAGTCCTTTTAATGGCTACTGGTAATTTAGCATTAGATTAGGGGGTATTTTTATTTTTTTGGGGGGGCTTTTTTATTTTCATAGGGATTAGGTTTTATTTGTTTATATTTTTCTGTAGTTCAATTTTTTTTGTTTTATCAACACAGACTGAGAGGGGAGAGAGAGCAAAATAGAAGGGAGAGAGAGAGCAAACAAGAGGGGAGAGAGAGCAAAATAGAGGGAAGAGGGAGAGCAAAAGAGAGAGGAGAGGGAGACCAAAAGAGAGGGGGGAGAGAGCAAAATAGAGGGGGACGTGAGAGCAAAAGCAAGGGGGGAGAGAGAGCCAAAGAGAGGGGGGAGAGAGCAAAACAGAGGGGGGAGAGATCAAAAGAGAAGGGGAGAGAGAGCAAAAGAGAGGGGGGAGAGATCAAAAGAGAAGGGGGCGAGAGAACAAAGGAGAGGGGGAGAGAGAGCAAAAGAGAGGGGGAGAGAGAGCAAAAGAGAGGGGGAGAGAGCGCAAAAGAGAGGGGGATAGAGAGCAAAAGGGGTGGTGAATGAATCCACCTGGATTGATTCTTTTACCACCCTGCTTTTTTCGGAATCCACCTGGATGCAGCATAAGTAGTGATGTCGCGAACCTAAAAATTTGGGTTTGCGAACAGCGAACGCGAACTTCCCCAAAAGATTGCGAACGGGCAAACCGGGCGAACCGCCATTGACTTCAATGAGCAGGCGAATTTTAAAACCCACAGGGACTCTTTCTGGCCACAATAGTGATGGAAAAGTTGTTTCAAGGGGAATAACACCTGGACTGTGGCATGCCGGAGGGGGATCCATGGCAAAACTCCCATGGAAAATTACATAGTTTATGCAGACTCTGGTTTTAAGCCATAAAGGGCATAAATCACCTAACATTCCTAAATTGTTTGGAATAATGTGCTTTAAAACATCAGGTATGATGTTGTATCGATCAGGTAGTGTAAGGGTTACGCCCGCTTCACAGTGACAGACCAAACTCCTGCAGCGGGTACAACATCATCATCATCACACTGTACGTCCATGTGTGTAATGCTGCCTGACTGAGACATATCCCTGTTATCTACATCCTCTGGCAATAATGGTTGCACATCACTCATTTCTTCCAACTGATGTGTAAATAATTCCTCTGACAGATCAAGTAAAGCGGCTGTGGTGCTAGTGTTGGTGGTAAAGGCAGGCGGGCGAGTGGTAACTTGAGAGGTGCCCGAAGCTAAGCTGGAGGAGGATGGTGCATCAAGGTTCCAAGAAGTTGTAGAAGATTGGGTGTCCTGTGTTAGCCAGTCAACTATGTCCTCAGAAATGTTTGAGTTCGGGGTACGTGGCCTCTGAACACTGGGCATTATTCTAGGGCCAAAGGGAATCATAGCACCACAAACACAACGGCCCCTGCGTGGTGGCCTGCCTCTGCCTGTCATTTTATTTTCGATTAGTGGTACTATGCGTGCAAGCTACTGTGACAACAGATAGGAGTAGCACTGTGCACTGGCAGAAGTTGGCAGAGTAGACGCTGTAGGCCTGACACACACGCTTGCAGACAACTAACTGATATTCAATCTATTACAGTCAAAATTGTATTTTTTTTTTAAATGTACACTACTGTTACACCAGATATGAGTTGCACTGGGGTGACACTGTGCCCTGGCAGGCACTGAAACGCACACGTGTGAAGGAAAATGACTGCTATTATTTAACACAGTCAAAAAGTTTTGTTTTTTTTAAATCTACACTACTGTTACACCAGATATGAGTTGCACTGGGTTGACACTGTGCCCTGGCAGGCAGGCCCTGAAACGCACACTTGTGAAGGAAACTGACTGCTATTATTTAACACAGTCAAAAAAGTGTTGTTTTTTTTAAATCTACACTACTGTTACACCAGATATGAGTTGCACTGGGATGACACTGTGCCCTGGCAGGCAGGCCCTGAAACGCACACGTGTGAAGGAATCTGACTGCTATTATTTAACACAGTCAAAAAAGTGTTTTTTTTTTTTTTAAATCTACACTACTGTTACACCAGATATGAGTTGCACTGGGGTGACACTGTGCCCTGGCAGTAGGGATGGGCAAATGTGTAAATTTTCGAATTTCGAATGTAGAACGAATGTTATTACTGAAATTCGAATTCTAAATTGGAATGTCGATAAGAACGAATATTCTTAAAAATTCAAAAATCGAATGTTATTTACAGTTTTCGAATGTCACTTTCGAATTCGAATGTTTATAATTATATCGAATGTCCACATTTGAAATTTCGAATTTAACATTCTATTTAACAAATACTATTCAATAGTTCAATAGTTCATGTGGTAGGGCGGGAATCTAGTAAATTGATACATAAATAGATACAAATATATCATTTCGAATGTTTCTATATAGAATATTGCATAATTCGAATATTACATTTAAAGAAAGCATTAGAAATACTATTACAAACATATAAATTCGAATTTTTCGAATTCGAATATAAATTCGAATTTTTCGAATTTGAATATTGCATAATTCGAATATTACATTTAAAGAAAAAGTATTAGAAATACTATTACAATCTAAATTCGAATTTTTCTAATTCGAATATTGCATAATTCGAATATTACATTTAAAGAATAAGCATTAGAAATACTATTACAATCTAAATTTGAATTTTTCGAATTCGAATACACGTATTGCATAATTCGAATATTACATTTAAAGAAAAAGCATTAGAAATACTATTACAATCTAACGGCTAGATTTAGAGTTTTGTCGGTAACGACCCGCGTATCTAATGCTGGCTTTTTTCTGGCCGCACCTTTAAAATAACTCTGGTATTTAGAGTCCACAGAATGGCTGCGTTAGGCTCCAAAAAAGGAGCGTAGAAAATATTTAACGCAACTTCAACTCTCGATACCAGAGTTGCTTACGGACGCGGCCGGCCTCAAAAACGTGCTCGTGCACGATTCCCCCATAGGAAACAATGGGGCTGTTTGAGCTGAAAAAAAACCTAACACCTGCAAAAAAGCCGCGTTCAGCTCCTAACGCAGCCCCATTGTTTCCTGTGGGGAAACACTTCCTACGTCTGCACCTAACACTCTAACATGTACCCCGAGTCTGAATACCCCTAACCTTACACTTATTAACCCCTATTCTGCCGCCCCCGCTATCGCTGACCCCTGCATATTATTTTTAACCCCTAATCTGCCGCTCCGTAAACCGCCGCTACTTACATTATCCCTATGTATCCCTAATCTGCTGCCCCTAACACCGCCAACCCCTATATTATATTTATTAACCCCTAATCTGCCCCCCACAACGTCGCCTCCACCTGCCTACACTTATTAACCCCTAATCTGCCGAACGGACCGCACCGCTATTATTATAAAGTTATTAACACCTAATCCGCCTCACTAACCCTATAATAAATAGTATTAACCCCTAATCTGCCCTCCCTAACATCGCCGACACCTAACTTCAATTATTAACCCCTAATCTGCCGACTGGAGTTCACCGCTATTCTAATAAATGTATTAACCCCTAAAGCTAAGTCTAACCCTAACACTAACACCCCCCTAAGTTAAATATAATTTTAATCTAACGAAATTAATTAACTCTTCTTAAATAAATTATTCCTATTTAAAGCTAAATACTTACCTGTAAAATAAATCCTAATATAGCTACAATATAAATTATAATTATATTATAGCTATTTTAGGATTAATATTTATTTTACAGGTAACTTTGTATTTATTTTAACCAGGTACAATAGCTATTAAATAGTTAAGAACTATTTAATAGCTAAAATAGTTAAAATAATTACAAATGTACCTGTAAAATAAATCATAACCTAAGTTACAATTAAACCTACACTACACTATAAATAAATAAATTAAATAAAATACCTATAATTATCTACAATTAAACCTAACACTACACTATCAATAAATACATTAAATACAATTCCTACAAATAAATACAATTAAATAAACTAACTAAAGTACAAAAAATAAAAAAGAACTAAGTTACAAAAAATAAAAAAATATTTACAAACATTAGAAAAATATTACAACAATTTTAAACTAATTACACCTACTCTAAGCCCACTAATAAAATAACAAATCCCCCCAAAATAAAAAAATGCCCTACCCTATTCTAAATTACTAAAGTTCAAAGCTCTTTTACCTTACCAGCCCTGAACAGGGCCCTTTGCGGGGCATGCCCCAAGAAGCTCAGCTCTTTTGCCTGTAAAAAAACATACAATACCCGCCCCCCAACATTACAAGTCACCACCCACATACCCTAATCTAACCCAAACCCCCCTTAAATAAACCTAACACTAAGCCCCTGAAGATCTTCCTACCTTATCTTCACCATACCAGGTTCACCGATCGATCCAGAAGAGCTCCTCCGATGTCCTGATCCAAGCCCAAGCGGGGGGCTGAAGAGGTCCATGATCCGGCTGAAGTCATCATCCAAGCGGGAGCTGAAGAGGTCCATGATCCGGCTGAAGTCTTCATCCAAGCGGGAGCTGAAGAGGTCCATGATCCGGATGAAGTCTTCTATCAACGGCATCTTCAATCTTCTTTCTTCGGGAGCCATTATCTTCAATCAGCCAATCAGATTGAGCTCGCATTCTATTGGCTGTTCCGATCAGCCAATAGAATGCAAGCTCAATCTGATTGGCTGATCGGATCAGCCAATCGGATTGAACTTGATTCTGATTGGCTGATTCCATCAGCCAATCAGAATATTCCTACCTTAATTCCGATTGACTGATAGAATCCTATCAGCCAATCGGAATTCGAGGGACGCCATCTTGGATGACGTCATTTAAAGGAACCGTCATTCGGCTAGTAGGCGTCGGGAGAAGAGGATGTTCCACGTCGGATGGAAGATGATGGCTCCCGAAGAAAGAAGATTGAAGATGCTGTTGATAGAAGACTTCATCCGGATCATGGACCTCTTCAGCTCCCGCTTGGATGAAGACTTCAGCCGGATCATGGACCTCTTCAGCTCCCGCTTGGATGATGACTTCAGCTGGATCATGGACCTCTTCAGCCCCCCGCTTGGGCTTGGATCAGGACATCGGAGGAGCTCTTCTGGATCGATCGGTGAACCTGGTATGGTGAAGATAAGGTAGGAAGATATTCAGGGGCTTAGTGTTAGGTTTATTTAAGGGGGGTTTGGGTTAGATTAGGGGTATGTGGGTGGTGGGTTGTAATGTTGGGGGGGGTATTGTATGTTTTTTTTACAGGCAAAAGAGCTGAACTTCTTGGGGCATGCCCCGCAAAGGGCCCTGTTCAGGGCTGGTAAGGTAAAAGAGCTTTGAACTTTAGTAATTTAGAATAGGGTAGGGCATTTTTTTATTTTGGGGGTCTTTGTTATTTTATTAGGGGGCTTAGAGTAGGTGTAATTAGTTTAAAATTGTTGTAATATTTTTCTTATGTTTGTAAATTTTTTTTATGTTTTGTAACTTAGTTCTTTTTTATTTTTTGTACTTTAGTTAGTTTATTTCATTGTAGTTATTTGTAGGTATTGTATTTAATTAATTTAGTGATAGTGTAGTGTTAGGTTTAATTGTAGGTAATTGTAGGTATTTTATTTAATTTATTTATTGATAGTGTAGTGTTAGGTTTAATTGTAACTTTAGGATTTATTTTACAGGTAAATTTGTAATTATTTTAACTATTTTAGCTATTAAATAGTTCTTAACTATTAAATAGCTATTGTACCTGGTTAAAATAAATACAAAGTTACCTGTAAAATAAATATAAATCCTAAAATAGCTATAATATAATTATAATTTATATTGTAGCTATATTAGGATTTATTTTACAGGTAAGTATTAAGCTTTAAATAGGAATAATTTATTTAATAAGAGTTAATTAATTTCGTTAGATTTAAATTATATTTAACTTAGGGGGGTGTTAGTGTTAGGGTTAGACTTAGGTTTAGGGGTTAATACATTTATTAGAATAGCGGTGAGCTCCAGTCGGCAGATTAGGGGTTAATGTTTGAAGTTAGGTGTCGGCGATGTTAGGGAGGGCAGATTAGGGGTTAATACTATTTATTATAGGTTTAGTGAGGCGGATTAGGGGTTAATAACTTTATTATAATAGCGGTGCGGTCCGGTCGGCAGATTAGGGGTTAATAAGTGTAGGCAGGTGGAGGCGACGTTAAGAGCGGCATATTAGGGGTTAATAAATATAATATAGGGGTCGGCGGTGTTAGGGGCAGCAGATTAGGGGTACATAGCTATAATGTAGGTGGCGGCGCTTTGCGGTCGGCAGATTAGGGGTTAATTATTGTAGGTAGCTGGCGGCGACATTGTGGGGGGCAGGTTAGGGGTTAATAAATATAATACAGGGGTCGGCGGTGTTAGGGGCAGCAGATTAGGGGTATATAAGTATAACGTAGGTGGCGGTCGGCAGATTAGGGGTTAAAAAAATGTAATCGAGTGGCGGCGATGTGGGGGGACCTCGGTTTAGGGGTACATAGGTAGTTTATGGGTGTTAGTGTACTTTAGAGCACAGTAGTTAAGAGCTTTATGTACCGGCGTTAGCCCAGAAAGCTTTTAACTACTGACTTTTTTCTGCGGCTGGAGTTTTGTCGTTAGATTTCTAACGCTCACTTCAGACACGACTCTAAATACCGGAGTTAGAAAGATCCCATTGAAAAGATAGGATACGCAAATGACGTAAGGGGATCTGCGGTATGGAAAAGTCGCGGCTGAAAAGTGAGCGTTAGACCCTTTTTTGACTGTCTCCAAATACCGGCGGTAGCCTAAAACCAGAGTTAGGAGCCTCTAATGTTGGTTTTCACGGCTACCGCCAAACTCCAAATCTAGGCCTAAATTTGACTGCTATTATTTAACACAGTCAAAAAAGTGTTGTTGTTTTTTTTTTTTTAAATCTACACTACTGTTACACCAGATATGAGTTGCACTGGTGTGACACTGTGCCCTGGCAGGCATGCCCTGAAACGCACACGTGTGAAAGAAACTGACTGCTATTATTTAATACAGTCAAAAAAGTGTTGTTGTTTTTTTAAATCTACACTACTGTTACACCAGATATGAGTTGCACTGGGGTGACACTGTGCCCTGGCAGGCATGCCCTGAAACGCACACGTGTGAAAGAAACTGACTGCTATTATTTAATACAGTCAAAAAAGTGTTGTTGTTTTTTTAAATCTACACTACTGTTACACCAGATATGAGTTGCACTGGGGTGACACTGTGCCCTGGCAGGCCCTGAAATGCACACGTGTGAAGGAAACTGACTGCTATTATTTAACACAGTCAAAAAAGTGTTGTTTTTTTTTTAAATCTACACTACTGTTACACCAGATATGAGTTGCACTGGGGTGACACTGTGCCCTGGCAGGCAGGCCCTGAAACGCACACGTGTGAAGGAAACTGACTGCTATTATTTAACACAGTCAAAAAAGTTTTTGTTTTTTTTTAAATCTACACTACTGTTACACCAGATATGAGTTGCACTGGGGTGACACTGTGCCCTGGCAGGCAGGCACTTAAACGCACACGTGTGAAGGAAACTGACTGCTATTATTTAACACAGTCAAAAAAGTGTTGCTTTTTTTAAATCTACACTACTGTTACACCAGATATGAGTTGCACTGGGGTGACACTGTGCCCTGGCAGGCAGGCAGGCAGGCATGCCCTGAAACGTACACGTGTGAAGCAAACTGACTGCTATTATTTAACACAGTCAAAAAAGTTTTTTTTTTTTTTTTTTTTTTAAAAATCTACACTACTGTTACACCAGATATGAGTGGTGGCACTGGGCAAGTGGGCACAGTATACGCTGTGAGCCTGACACACACGCTGGCAGGCAGGCAACTGCAATTAGATTACACTGGAAAAAAAAAAAAAAGCAGACTGATGTTCTAGCCCTAAAAAGGGCTTTTTGGGGTGCTGTCCTTACAGCAGAGGTCAGATGAGTCCTTCAGGACTGTAGTGGAAACTGAATACACTAGCCTAGCTATCAATTTCCCTATTAAATCAGCAGCATCTACACTGTCCCTCCTCTCACTAAGAATGCAGCTTCCAGGTCTTCCGGTTGGGCGGGCACTGGCAACGGACGCAACTGAGAGAGCTCCGTTGCCTGATCCTAATATTAGGCAGCGTTTAACGCTAAAAGTAGCCCATTAAGCCACTATCCTTGGCAGAGGGACCTTAAGCCCTGTCCGGACACGAGCAGGCAAGGAGATTCTTCAACTTCTCCCCCTCCGGAGCGCAAATAAAAAAAGAGGATAAACGGAGGTACAGCAGTCGGAACGGCTACACTACCACAGGGCTTTTCTCAACCCCCTTTGATGCGGCAAGTGCAGCCGAATAAACGCAAGACAACAGTCAGCAGTTGTAAGGCAGAGATTGGAACTGCATAACGGAGGTCAGTAGTGCCGCAGCGGCCATTTTTCCTTACACGCAGCAAACTTTCACTTTCAGCGCCACACCAGCCTCACACTACTGCTCAGAAACGATTCACAAATCTCATAATAATAGGCTCTGGAGAGGTGTGGGGAAAAAGTTAACTCCCTCAGTGAAATTGGTGCGGTGTGGTGGGAACTGTTGTATGGTCACAGGACAAGACTAGAACTTTATTGGCATAACCTCTTCCACACACACAGGTGAAGCAGCACTACACAGCTCCTGTGGGGACCAAGGGAGATAAGACATCTATTATTGGCCCTTTATTTTACTACCTGACTGGGGGAGCAGAAGGAAGGACCAAGCCTCATGTATTAAAAATAAAGTGAGCAGCACCCTTTTTCTTTTTATTGATATCTTCAGCCCCGTGTGGGCAGCAGGCGATATGAGGAGATAAGCACTGAGTGACCCGCCCCAAGACACCCCCCCCCAGAAACTCTCCTAAGCTATCCACTGTCCTGACTTGATCCTTGCAGACCATAAGATCTTAAGAAGCAGAGCTGGTCCTAATACTGGGACACCTTTTGTCTGTATGCAAAAATATTACACCCCTTATAATAAAAGAACAGATAACATGTCTAAGCAATGCCAGCAGGAAAGACGGCAAAAAAGCCAAGCTGAAGTGCACACGCCGCCAGCGGCGGCGATGGAGCTCTCTGACCCTCTGCCACAAGATACTCACCCAATAGTCTCACAGCTGTCTGCCTTATTCCTACCAAAAATTGAGCAATTACAGACGGGACTAGACACCTTGTCCTCAGATTTTAAGACCTTCTCAACACAACTAAATACAGTAGAGCAAAAGGTAGCAGATACAGAGGTGCAGCAGAGAGAATCAGCGCTAGACATCACGCGGCTTCAACGCCAAAATAAAGCTTTAATGTCTAAAATAGACGACCTGGAAAACAGATCCCGGCGAAACACCATCCGTGTGGTGGGGTTATCTGAAATGGTTCCAGGTTCCGCAATAATGGAATTCGCAGAAAAAGAGCTCCCGAAGCTGCTAGGTATGGCTGAATCAGATATCCCATGTATTGCAGAAAGAGCGCACCGCGTGGGTCCTTTACCCCCCAATAATGGGCAAAAAGCCTTATCTAGACAATTGATGATTAAATATCTTAACTTCAAGGACAAAACCCTTATCCTTAAAGCCTACAGACAAACAAAGGAACTAGTCTATGAGGGATCCAAGATACACTTATTTCAAGACTACTCAGCCGAAGTGGCAAAGAAGCGCAGAGAATTATCTCCCTATTGTAGGAAACTTTTGGAAAGAGGTGAATCAGTGTCCCTCTTGTATCCAGCAAGACTCAGGCTACAGACCCCTCAGGGTCCGAGATTTTTTGAATCTACCACGCAGTTGCGTGCTTTTATGACCTCACGAAACCCATGCAGAATGGATCAAAATGAAGCAGATGGAATAGAGGAGGAAGAGAATCCTTGAAGCCACAGTAGCACTCTCTATGTGATTTGAACTGTGTGGGATCTAAGACCCCTCGCTGCATTTGTTATTATTCTTGTTTGCAGGGACATGATAGAGGAATGGAGGCTAAGGACATATCTTAACAATGATTGCCAATAATTTTGTTCAATTTTATTTTCCAAGTCTGTTAGGGACTCAGCACAACTCAACCTTTCCTGTTCCTAAAGGGAGAGGACCCCAGGGTGTCAGGACCGTAAGTAGTGAAAGTGAACGCACACACAAACGTTTAACACATTGCCCGTAGGTAGCACTGAGCCAGTATACCGTAGTAGTCTCTACCATATAGGTTGCCACATAGGGATCCCCCCCACTATACTATCATTGAGGATGGGACTACATATTATCTCATGGAACGTAGGGGGAATCACATCTCCATTGAAAAGAAAGGCTATATTGAAGTACTTAAAATCTAGAAAGGCTGACATAGTGATCCTTCAAGAAACCCATCTGAAACCCATAGAGCATCAAAAGTTAAAGCAGGGATGGGTAGGTGAGATTATCTATACTAAATATGACAGCAACAGAGCTAGGGGTGTAGCGATCCTCTTCCGCAAGAATTTAGACTACAACATAACCCACACTGTGTTAGATCCCCAGGGACGATATATCTTACTCAAGCTCACAGTTGAAGGTACTCCAATGCTTCTAGGTGGGGTCTATGGGCCCCACACACATAAGTCAGCCTTCTGGAGTGAACTTAGGGTACAATTACTGAAAATTGCAGATGTCCCTATAGTTCTTGGTGGGGATTATAATATTGCGCCGCAGACCCCTGCTGACAGATTTCACAATCCACTACACTCACAGATAGGTCGCAGCACAAATCTTAACGCTAGGAGAGACACAAATCTGCTTTGCAGGTTTCGAAATGCTCTTCTCCTCACGGACATCTGGAGAGATAGGAACCCAGAGGTCAGGAGTTTTACTTGCGCCACTCCGGCAAAGGACACTCTGTCCCGCATTGACTATTTTTTTATTTCAGGGTCCATGAACTCTAGGGTCAGGGACGCGGGAATAGATGATCCAGTTCTCTCAGATCATGCCCCAATCACACTAAAGCTACAACTAGGGCTAGTCAGGCCTCTCAGTACCAGATGGTTATTCCCCAAGTATCTGCTGCATGACGATAATTTTAGGAAGCATCTTATAGGGGAGTGGCTAACGTACGCTGAAACAAATCAGGGACATAGGAACAATTCTGTATTGTTCTGGGAGGCAGCGAAGGCAGTGTTGAGAGGCTCTACGACGTCTTATGTCATAAATTTCAAAAAGAAAAAGCAGGTCAGGGAAGAGCTGCTTCTTAAGCAACTTTTAAATGCCAGAAATAGATATTTGCGTAACCCTACAACAGCGAACAGACTCAAATATCAAGACACCAAAGCACACAGAGACACATATCTAACTCAAAACGCAGCAAGGGACGCCACAAGGTTACAAGACAGGTACTACCGCTATGGCAATAAAACAGGAAAGATGCTGGCCAGACTGACCAAACTAAATAATGGTTGTAACACAATACAGGCTATTAAATACAATGACATGGTCTATACCGACACAGCAGGAATACAGAGGGTATTTACACAATTCTACTCAAAACTATACACCATGAGGGAGGTTGACACAAACACTCAGGAAAATTTCTGGAGAGACATTCCTCTGCCCACATTAACAGAACCCCAGCGGCAAGCGTTAAATGCAAACATAGCCCCGAGTGAGGTACTTGCCTCTATAGGGAGGCTTCCCCTAGACAAAGCCCCGGGACCCGACGGCCTACCCGGGGAGTTCTATAAAATACTTGGACAAGAAATAGCCAGCCCATTGGCTAGGTTGTTCAACGGTATTCTGCAGGGCGAAGCCAGTATGTCGCAATGTACAGCCAGTATGAAGGCAATGTACACTAGCCCCCAGGCTGCGGTATTGGTGAACGGAATGCAATCCCAACCATTTGCCTTGAATAGAGGAACGAGACAGGGGTGCCTGCTCTCGCCTCTTTTGTTTGACCTGGCCTTGGAGCCTCTTGCTGTAAAGATCAGGCATACTACAAAAGGGCTCAAAATAGGAGACAAGACATTGCATTTGTCATTTTTTGTGGATGACATGATATTGTACATCCAGGACCCCAGACTTAATATCCCACTACTAATGGACATTGTTAAAGACTTCGGCCTTATCTCTGGGTATAAAGTCAACACCGATAAAACGGAGCTAATATGGCTATCATATGCTAACGATATACCAGACCTCCACTATGACTTCCGAGTAGCGGGCAATACCTTTAAATATTTAGGAGTTAAACTATCACGAAATCCGGTGAACTGGTATGACATAAATTACGCACCCCTGAAAAAAGGAGCCTTGGATCTGACCAAACACTGGGTGGGACTACCACTGACTGTATCAGGCAGGATAGCCCTCATTAAAATGGTTTTATTTCCCAAACTGATCTACGTAATGCAGATGCTGCCATTACTCAAAAGGACTTGCTATATTGGAAGTCACTCTTCCTGTCCTTCATTTGGGCTGGGAAAAAGCACAGGATCCATTATAGTAGAATGGTAAGCACAGTTCCCTCGGGAGGTATGGCGGTCCCAAATGTTGAGCTATACTGCTGGGCGGCACAGGCGAAATACGTCCTGGACTGGTTGACGGAAAACAGTCACTTCACAATCCCTGAACTAGAGCGACATGTGGTTCAGCCCTGGTCGCTTTCTGCTCTCCCACATCTGAGGGCTGATAAGTTAGAAAAGTTATTGTTGCCTTATCCCCTCCTGTCACAGCCTCTGCAGGCTTGGAGAAAACTGTGCAGTAGGTTAAAATGCAGCCATGAAATCTCGAAGTACATACCCTTGCAGGGGAATCCACTTTTCGTGCCAAGTTTAACCACGCAGGCTTTTAAAACTTGGAAGTCCTTGGGACTGGACAGAGTGTCCAAGATGTTGGATGGTGCTGGCAGAACTATATGTACTTTCTCGCAGCTCCAAACGACCTACAATCTGCCCCGTACGCACCATTTTGCCTACCAACAGGCTAGGCACTATGCATCAGAGTTGGTTAACTCTGATGCATAGTGGCGTTCATCAACTCTGCAGTATATACTCTCAGGGTTGCACTTCTATCTCCCCGGTATACAAGACACTGTTGGCCCCTAATAACGAACACACACTGGAATATTTAGGGAAAAAATGGACAGGGATTCTGAATGCTCCTATTACCAAAGGGCAGATTCAAAGTAGCATTGAAAATGTTCGGAAGGCCACTCTGGCGATGAATATCAGAGAATCTCACACTAAAATCCTGCAGTCAGCCTACGTGACTCCGAACCACTACAAGAAGTGGGAAAGAGATCACACAGGGAACTGTCCGAAATGCTCTAAAGCACAGGCAACCTTGCTGCACATGATATGGGAATGCCCCAGATTGACAAAGTTTTGGGGGATGATTTGTTTTTGGCTACGTTCCCTAAACATACAAGTGACAACGCTTACACCGCAAATGATCATATTCCTGGATACGCCAGGGCTGCCCAGAAGTCAGACAACCTTTATACACAATGTCATTCTCCAAGCAAGAAAAATAATCTTGAAATATTGGATAGATAGACGCGCCCCTACCCTATTGCAGCTAAAAACTGAGATACATTCACAGCTGATACACGAACAGGTAGACACCATGGGAGATGTGGCCAATCGTATGGCACGTTTTATGAGAAAATGGGACTCTTATCTACACTCACTGCATGCCTCGCAATTGGCGAGAATTCTATACCCCATACGCAATTCTGAATATCTCTTGGAAGCTCAGTTGCGAGGAGAATGGAAGGTAGATTTTGATGAACAGTAAATAGAGAGGTATTACCTCTTTAGCGGAGGGGGAGATGTGAATAAGGCAGGGGGGACTGACACCCTGGGGGAGTAGCGATAGCCGACTGGCTGAGAAACGGAGGAGGGGGGAAAAGGGGGGGGGGGGAATTGATTAACAAAAAAAAACTGTGAGAGACATGTCATGTTGATCTAAAACTAATTGTTTACACAGTACCAGTATGATATTCTGTAACCATGTTTGATGCTGTTATTCCTGATGATATTTGACCCCCGGAAACTGGGGAATGTTTTATTTTTCTCTTGCTTTGATTTATGTTATGTCTCTTCACAGAATAAATAAAGGATTTAAAAAAAAAAAAAAGAATGCAGCTTCCAAATGAATCTAAAATGGATGCTGTCCAGGAGGTGGGAGGGTCTGGGAGGGAGTGTCTGCCGCTGATTGGCTGTAATGTGTCTGCTGACTGTGAGGTAAAGGGTCAAAGTTTACTCAATGATGAAGAATAGGCACTGAAACGCACACTACTGTTACACCAGATATGAGTTGCACTGGGGTGACACTGTGCCCTGACAGGCAGGCCCTGAAACGCACACGTGTGAAGGAAACTGACTGCTATTATTTAACACAGTCAAAAAAGTGTTGGTTTTTTTTTAAATCTACACTACTGTTACACCAGATATGATTTGCACTGGGGTGACACTGTGCCCTGGCAGGCAGGCCCTGAAACGCACACGTGTGAAGGAAACTGACTGCTATTATTTAACACAGTCAAAAAAGTTTTTTGTTTTTTTTTAAATCTACAATACTGTTACACCAGATATGAGTTGCACTGGGGTGACACTGTGCCCTGGCAGGCAGGCACTTAAAAGCACACGTGTGAAGGAAACTGACTGCTATTATTTAACACAGTCAAAAAAGTGTTGTTTTTTTTAAATCTACACTACTGTTACACCAGATATGAGTTGCACTGGGGTGACACTGTGCCCTGGCAGGCAGGCAGGCAGGCATGCCCTGAAACGCACACGTGTGAAGGAAACTGACTGCTATTATTTAACACAGTCAAAAAAGTTTTTGTTTTTTTAAAAATCTACACTACTGTTACACCAGATATGAGTGGTGGCACTGGGCAAGTGGGCACAGTATACGCTGTGAGCCTGACACACACACTGGCAGGCAGTCAACTGCAATTAGATTACACAGGTAAAAAAAAAAAAGCAGACTGATGTTCTAGCCCTAAAAAGGGCTTTTTGGGGTGCTGTCCTTACAGCAGAGGTCAGATGAGTCCTTCAGGACTGTAGTGGAAACTGAATACACTAGCCTAGCTATCAATTTCCCTATTAAATCAGCAGCATCTACACTCTCCCTCCTCTCACTAAGAATGCAGCTTCCAAATGAATCTAAAATGGATGCTGTCCAGGAGGTGGGAGGGTCTGGGAGGGAGTGTCTGCCGCTGATTGGCTGTAATGTGTCTGCTGACTGTGAGGTAAAGGGTCAAAGTTTACTCAATGATGAAGAATAGGCACTGAAACGCACACGTGTGAAGGAAACTGACTGCTATTATTTAACACAGTCAAGAAAGTGTTGCTTTTTTTAAATCTACACTACTGTTACACCAGATATGAGTTGCACTGGGGTGACACTGTGCCCTGGCAGGCAGGCCCTGAAACGCACACGTGTGAAGGAAACTGACTGCTATTATTTAACACAGTCAAAAAAGTGTTGTTTTTTTTTAAATCTACACTACTGTTACACCAGATATGAGTTGCACTGGGGTGACACTGTGCCCTGGCAGGCAGGCCCTGAAACGCACACGTGTGAAGGAAACTGACTGCTATTATTTAACACAGTCAAAAATTTTTTTTTTTTTTAAATCTACACTACTGTTACACCAGATATGAGTTGCACTGGGGTGACACTGTGCCCTGGCAAGCAGGCCCTGAAACGCACACGTGTGAAGGAAACTGACTGCTATTACTTAACACAGTCAAAAAAGTGTTTTTTTTTTTTAAATCTACACTACTGTTACACCAGATATGAGTTGCACTGGTGTGACACTGTGCCCTGGCAGGCAGGCAGGCAGGCCCTGAATTGCACAACTGTGAAGGAATCTGACTGCTATTACTTAACACAGTCAAAAAAGTGTTTTTTTTTTTAAATCTACACTACTGTTACACCAGATATGAGTTGCACTGGGGTGACACTGTGCCCTGGCAGGCAGGCACTTAAACGCACACGTGTGAAGGAAACTGACTGCTATTATTTAACACATTCAAAAAAGTGTTTTTTTTTTTTAAATCTACACTACTGTTACACCAGATATGAGTTGCACTGGGGTGACACTGTGCCCTGGCAGGCAGGCAGGCATGTCCTGAAACGCACACGTGTGAAGGAAACTGACTGCTATTATTTAACACAGTCAAAAAAGTTTTTTTTTTTTTAAATCTACACTACTGTTACACCAGATATGAGTGCTGGCACTGGGCAAGTGGGCACAGTATACGCTGTGAGCCTGACACACACGCTGGCAGGCAGGAAACTGCAATTAGATTACACAGGTAAAAAAAAAAAAGCAGACTGATGTTCTAGCCCTAAAAAGGGCTTTTTGGGGTGCTGTCCTTACAGCAGAGGTCAGATGAGTCCTTCAGGACTGTAGTGGAAACTGAATACACTAGCCTAGCTATCAATTTCCCTATTAAATCAGCAGCATCTACACTGTCCCTCCTCTCACTAAGAATGCAGCTTCCAAATGAATCTAAAATGGATGCTGTCCAGGAGGTGGGAGGGTCTGGGAGGGAGTGTCTGCCGCTGATTGGCTGTAATGTGTCTGCTGACTGTGAGGTAAAGGGTCAAAGTTTACTCAATGATGAAGAATAGGCACTGAAACGCACACGTGTGAAGGAAACTGACTGCTATTATTTAACACAGTCAAGAAAGTGTTGTTTTTTTTAAATCTACACTACTGTTACACCAGATATGAGTTGCACTGGGGTGACACTGTGCCCTGGCAGGCAGGCCCTGAAACGCACACGTGTGAAGGAAACTGACTGCTATTACTTAACACAGTCAAAAAAGTGTTTTTTTTTTTTAAATCTACACTACTGTTACACCAGATATGAGTTGCACTGGTGTGACACTGTGCCCTGGCAGGCAGGCAGGCCCTGAATTGCACAACTGTGAAGGAATCTGACTGCTATTACTTAACACAGTCAAAAAAGTGTTTTTTTTTAAAATCTACACTACTGTTATACCAGATATGAGTTGCACTGGGGTGACACTGTGCCCTGGCAGGCAGGCACTTAAACGCACACGTGTGAAGGAATCTGACTGCTATTACTTAACACAGTCAAAAAAGTGTTTTTTTTTTAAATCTACACTACTGTTACACCAGATATGAGTTGCACTGGGGTGACACTGTGCCCTGGCAGGCAGGCAGGCATGCCCTGAAACGCACACGTGTGAAGGAAACTGACTGCTATTATTTAACACAGTCAAAAAAGTTTTTTTTTTTTTAAATCTACACTACTGTTACACCAGATATGAGTGCTGGCACTGGGCAAGTGGGCACAGTATACGCTGTGAGCCTGACACACACGCTGGCAGGCAGGCAACTGCAATTAGATTACACAGGTAAAAAAAAAAAAGCAGACTGATGTTCTAGCCCTAAAAAGGGCTTTTTGGGGTGCTGTCCTTACAGCAGAGGTCAGATGAGTCCTTCAGGACTGTAGTGGAAACTGAATACACTAGCCTAGCTATCAATTTCCCTATTAAATCAGCAGCATCTACACTGTCCCTCCTCTCACTAAGAATGCAGCTTCCAAATGAATCTAAAATGGATGCTGTCCAGGAGGTGGGAGGGTCTGGGAGGGAGTGTCTGCCGCTGATTGGCTGTAATGTGTCTGCTGACTGTGAGGTAAAGGGTCAAAGTTTACTCAATGATGAAGAATAGGCACTGAAACGCACACGTGTGAAGGAAACTGACTGCTATTACTTAACACAGTCAAAAAAGTGTTTTTTTTTTTAATCTACACTACTGTTACACCATATATGAGTTGCACTGGGGTGACACTGTGCCCTGGCAGGCAGGCACTTAAACGCACACGTGTGAAGGAAACTGACTGCTATTATTTAACACAGTCAAAAAAGTGTTGTTTTTTTTTTAAATCTACACTACTGTTACACCAGATATGAGTTGCACTGGGGTGACACTGTGCCCTGGCAGGCAGGCCCTGAAACGCACACGTGTGAAGGAAACTGACTGCTATTATTTAACACAGTCAAAAAAGTTTTTTTTTTTTAAATCTACACTACTGTTACACCAGATATGAGTTGCACTGGGGTGACACTGTTCCCTGGCAGGCAGGCCCTGAAACGCACACGTGTGAAGGAAACTGACTGCTATTACTTAACACAGTCAAAAAAGTGTTTGTTTTTTTTTTAAATCTACACTACTGTTACACCAGATATGAGTTGCACTGGTGTGACACTGTGCCCTGGCAGGCAGGCAGGCAGGCCCTGAAACGCACAACTGTGAAGGAATCTGACTGCTATTACTTAACACAGTCAAAAAAGTGTTTTTTTTTTAAATCTACACTACTGTTACACCAGATATGAGTTGCACTGGGGTGACACTTTGCCCTGGCAGGCACTGAAACGCACACGTGTGAAGGAAACTGACTGCAATTATTTAACACAGTCAAAAAAGTGTTTTTTTTTTTTAAATCTACACTACTGTTACACCAGATATGAGTGGTGGCACTGGGCAAGTGGGCACAGTATACGCTGTGAGCCTGACACACACGCTGGCAGGCAGGCAACTGCAATTAGATTACACAGGTAAAAAAAAAAAAGCAGACTGATGTTCTAGCCCTAAAAAGGGCTTTTTGGGGTGCTGTCCTTACAGCAGAGGTCAGATGAGTCCTTCAGGACTGTAGTGGAAACTGAATACACTAGCCTAGCTATCAATTTCCCTATTAAATCAGCAGCATCTACACTGTCCCTCCTCTCACTAAGAATGCAGCATCCAAATGAATCTAAAATGGATGCTGTCCAGGAGGTGGGAGGGTCTGGGAGGGAGTGTCTGCCGCTGATTGGCTGGAATGTGTCTGCTGACTGTGAGGTAAAGGGTCAAAGTTTACTCAATGATGAAGAATAGGCACTGAAACGCACGCGTGTGAAGGAAACTGACTGCTATTATTTAACACAGTCAAGAAAGTGTTTTTTTTTTTAAATCTACACTACTGTTACACCAGATATGAGTTGCACTGGGGTGACACTGTGCCCTGGCAGGTAGGCCCTGAAACGCACACATGTGAAGGAAACTGACTGCTATTATTTAACACAGTCAAAAAAGTGATGTTTTTTTTTTTAAATCGACACTACTGTTACACCAGATATGAGTTGCACTGGGGTGACACTGTGCCCTGGCAGGCAGGCCCTGAAACACACACATGTGAAGGTAACTGACTGCAATTATTTAACACAGTCAAAAAAGTTTTTTTTTTTTAAATCTACACTATTGTTACACCAGATATGAGTTGCACTGGGGTGACACTGTGCCCTGGCAGGCCCTGTAACGCACACGCGTGAAGGAAACTGACTGCTATTATTTAACACAGTCAAAAAAGTGTTGTTTTTTTTTTTTAAATCTACACTACTGTTACACCAGATATGAGTTGCACTGGGGTGACACTGTGCCCTGGCAGGCAGGCCCTGAAATGCACACGTGTGAAGGAAACTGACTGCTATTATTTAACACAGTCAAAAATGTGTTGTTTTTTTTTTTTAAATCTACACTACTGTTACACCAGATATGAGTTGCACTGGGGTGACACTGTGCCCTGGCAGGCAGGCAGGCATGCCCTGAAACGCACACGTGTGAAGGAAACTGACTGCTATTATTTAACACAGTCAAAAAAGTTTCTTTTTTTTTAAATATCTACACTACTGTTACACCAGATATGAGTGGTGGCACTGGGCAAGTGGGCCCAGTATACGCTGTGAGTCTGACACACACGCTGGCAGGCAGGCAACTGCAATTAGATTACACAGGAAAAAAAAAAAAGCAGACTGATGTTCTAGCCCTAAAAAGGGCTTTTTGGGGTGCTGTCCTTACAGCAGAAGTCAGATGAGTCCTTCAGGACTGTAGTGGACACTGAATACACTAGCCTAGCTATCAATTTCCCTATTAAATCAGCAGCATCTACACTGTCCCTCCTCTCACTAAGAATGCAGCTTCCAAATGAATCTAAAATGGATGCTGTCCAGGAGGTGGGAGGGTCTGGGAGGGAGTGCCTGCCGCTGATTGGCTGTAATGTGTCTGCTGACTGTGAGGTAAAGGGTCAAAGTTTACTCAATGATGAAGAATAGGCACTGAAACGCACACGTGTGAAGGAAACTGACTGCTATTATTTAACACAGTCAAAAAAGTGTTTTTTTTTTTAAATCTACACTACTGTTACACCAGATATGAGTTGCACTGGTGTGACACTGTGCCCTGGCAGGCAGGCCCTGAAACGCACACGTGTGAAGGAATCTGACTGCTATTATTTAACACAGTCAAAAAAGTGTTTTTTTTTTTTAAATCTACACTACTGTTACACCAGATATGAGTTGCACTGGGGTGACACTGTGCCCTGGCAGGCAGGCAGGCAGGCATGCCCTGAAACGCACACGTGTGAAGGAAACTGACTGCTATTATTTAACACAGTCAAAAAAGTTTTTTTTTTTTTAAATATCTACACTACTGTTACACCAGATATGAGTGGTGGCACTGGGCAAGTGGGCACAGTATACGCTGTGAGCCTGACACACACGCTGGCAGGCAGGCAGGCAACTGCAATTAGATTACACAGGTAAAAAAAAAAAAGCAGACTGATGTTTTAGCCCTAAAAAAGGGCTTTTTGGGGTGCTGTCCTTACAGCAGAGGTCAGATGAGTACTTCAGGACTGTAGTGGAAACTGAATACACTAGCCTAGCTATCAATTTCCCTATTAAATCAGCAGCATCTACACTGTCCCTCCTCTCACTAAGAATGCAGCATCCAAATGAATCTAAAATGGATGCTGTCCAGGAGGTGGGAGGGTCTGGGAGGGAGTGTCTGCCGCTGATTGGCTGGAATGTGTCTGCTGACTGTGAGGTAAAGGGTCAAAGTTTACTCAATGATGAAGAATAGGCACTGAAACGCACGCGTGTGAAGGAAACTGACTGCTATTATTTAACACAGTCAAGAAAGTGTTTTTTTTTTTAAATCTACACTACTGTTACACCAGATATGAGTTGCACTGGGGTGACACTGTGCCCTGGCAGGCAGGCCCTGAAACGCACACATGTGAAGGAAACTGACTGCTATTATTTAACACAGTCAAAAAAGTGATGTTTTTTTTTTAAATCGACACTACTGTTACACCAGATATGAGTTGCACTGGGGTGACACTGTGCCCTGGCAGGCAGGCCCTGAAACACACACATGTGAAGGTAACTGACTGCAATTATTTAACACAGTCAAAAAAGTTTTTTTTTTTTAAATCTACACTATTGTTACACCAGATATGAGTTGCACTGGGGTGACACTGTGCCCTGGCAGGCAGGCCCTGAAATGCACACGTGTGAAGGAAACTGACTGCTATTATTTAACACAGTCAAAAATGTGTTGTTTTTTTTTTTAAATCTACACTACTGTTACACCAGATATGAGTTGCACTGGGGTGACACTGTGCCCTGGCAGGCAGGCAGGCATGCCCTGAAACGCACACGTGTGAAGGAAACTGACTGCTATTATTTAACACAGTCAAAAAAGTTTTTTGTTTTTTTTAAATATCTACACTACTGTTACACCAGATATGAGTGGTGGCACTGGGCAAGTGGGCCCAGTATACGCTGTGAGTCTGACACACACGCTGGCAGGCAGGCAACTGCAATTAGATTACACAGGAAAAAAAAAAAAGCAGACTGATGTTCTAGCCCTAAAAAGGGCTTTTTGGGGTGCTGTCCTTACAGCAGAGGTCAGATGAGTCCTTCAGGACTGTAGTGGAAACTGAATACACTAGCCTAGCTATCAATTTCCCTATTAAATCAGCAGCATCTACACTGTCCCTCCTCTCACTAAGAATGCAGCTTCCAAATGAATCTAAAATGGATGCTGTCCAGGAGGTGGGAGGGTCTGGGAGGGAGTGCCTGCCGCTGATTGGCTGTAATGTGTCTGCTGACTGTGAGGTAAAGGGTCAAAGTTTACTCAATGATGAAGAATAGGCACTTAAACGCACACGTGTGAAGGAAACTGACTGCTATTATTTAACACAGTCAAGAAAGTGTTGTTTTTTTTAAATCTACACTACTGTTACACCAGATATGAGTTGCACTGGGGTGACACTGTGCCCTGGCAGGCAGGCCCTGAAACGCACACGTGTGAAGGAAACTGACTGCTATTATTTAACACAGTCAAAAAAGTGTTTTTTTTTTTAAATCTACACTACTGTTACACCAGATATGAGTTGCACTGGGGTGACACTGTGCCCTGGCAGGCAGGCCCTGAAACGCACACGTGTGAAGGAATCTGACTGCTATTATTTAACACAGTCAAAAAAGTGTTTTTTTTTTTTAAATCTACACTACTGTTACACCAGATATGAGTTGCACTGGGGTGACACTGTGCCCTGGCAGGCAGGCAGGCAGGCATGCCCTGAAACGCACACGTGTGAAGGAAACTGACTGCTATTATTTAACACAGTCAAAAAAGTTTTTTTTTTTTTAAATATCTACACTACTGTTACACCAGATATGAGTGGTGGCACTGGGCAAGTGGGCACAGTATACGCTGTGAGCCTGACACACACGCTGGCAGGCAGGCAACTGCAATTAGATTACACAGGTAAAAAAAAAAAGCAGACTGATGTTTTAGCCCTAAAAAAGGGCTTTTTGGGGTGCTGTCCTTACAGCAGAGGTCAGATGAGTCCTTCAGGACTGTATTGGACACTAAATACACTAGCCTAGCTATCAATTTCCCTATTAAATCAGCAGCATCTACACTGTCCCTCCTCTCACTAAGAATGCAGCTTCCAAATGAATCTAAAATGGATGCTGTCCAGGAGGTGGGAGGGTCTGGGAGGGAGTGTCTGCCGCTGATTGGCTGTAATGTGTCTGCTGACTGTGAGGTAAAGGGTCAAAGTTTACTCAATGATGAAGAATAGGCACTGAAACGCACACGTGTGAAGGAAACTGACTGCTATTATTTAACACAGTCAAGAAAGTGTTGTTTTTTTTAAATCTACACTACTGTTACACCAGATATGAGTTGCACTGGGGTGACACTGTGCCCTGGCAGGCAGGCCCTGAAACGCACACGTGTGAAGGAAACTGACTGCTATTATTTAACACAGTCAAAAAAGTTTTTTTTTTTAAATCTACACTACTGTTACACCAGATATGAGTTGCACTGGGGTGACACTGTGCCCTGGCAGGCAGGCCCTGAAACGCACACGTGTGAAGGAAACTGACTGCTATTACTTAACACAGTCAAAAAAGTGTTTTTTTTTTTAAATCTACACTACTGTTACACCAGATATGAGTTGCACTGGGGTGACACTGTGCCCTGGCAGGCAGGCCCTGAAACGCACACGTGTGAAGGAAACTGACTGCTATTATTTAACACAGTCAAAAAAGTGTTGTTTTTTTTAAATCTAGACTACTGTTACACCAGATATGAGTTGCACTGGGGTGACACTGTGCCCTGGCAGGCAATGAAACGCACACGTGTGAAGGAAACTGACTGCTATTATTTAACACAGTTAAAAAAGTTTTTTTTTTTTTTTTTAAATCTACACTACTGTTACACCAGATATGAGTGGTGGCACTGGGCAAGTGGGCACAGTATACGCTGTGAGCCTGACACACACGCTGGCAGGCAGGCAACTGCAATTAGATTACACAGGTAAAAAAAAAAAAAGCAGACTGATGTTCTAGCCCTAAAAAGGGCTTTTTGGGGTGCTGTCCTTACAGCAGAGATCAGATGAGTTCTTCAGGACTGTAGTGGAAACTGAATACACTAGCCTAGCTATCAATTTCCCTATTAAAGGGCCATAATACCCAAATGTTTAAACACTTGAAAGTGATGCAGCATAGCTGTAAAAAGCTGATTAGAAAATATCACTTGAACATCTCTATGTAAAAAAGAAAGATATTTTACCTCAAAAGTTCCTCAGTAGCCACCTCCCATTGTAAAGGATTTCTAAGCAGCATTTTAGTGTGTTTGTCCTGGGACATCTGAAGGGACTAGCATCGTGCACGCTCATATTATTTCACCAATCAGGTAACGGAAGCTTACTATGAAATCTCATGAGAGTTAAGTCAAATCTCATGAGATCACAGTAAGAGTTCATGACCTCAGCACTGCTGATGCTGATTGGCTGCTGTTCATTTCTTCATTTTTTTAAATTTTTTTACCTGCAGCTGGGAGCAGCTGAGTATAACTTTTTACACAGAACTTACTCTGCTGAGCTGAGGAAATTGTGAGGTAAAATATCTTCATTTTTTACATAGAGATGCTCAGGTGATATTTTCCTCTCAGCTTTTTACAGTTATACTGCATCAGTTTCAAGTGATTTAGCATGTGAGTATTATGTCCCTTTAAATCAGCAGCATCTACACTGTCCCTCCTCTCACTGAGAATGCAGCTTCCAAATGAATCTAAAATGGATGCTGTCCAGGAGGTGGGAGGGTCTGGGAGGGAGTGTCTGCCGCTGATTGGCTGTAATGTGTCTGCTGACTGTGAGGTAAAGGGTCAAAGTTTACTCAATGATGAAGAATAGGCACTGAAACGCACACGTGTGAAGGAAACTGACTGCTATTATTTAACACAGTCAAGAAAGTGTTGTTTTTTTTAAATCTACACTACTGTTACACCAGATATGAGTTGCACTGGGGTGACACTGTGCCCTGGCAGGCACTGAAACGCACACGTGTGAAGGAAACTGACTGCTATTATTTAACACAGTCAAAAAAGTGTTGTTTTTTTTTTAAATCTACACTACTGTTACACCAGATATGAGTTGCACTGGGGTGACACTGTGCACTGGCAGGCAGGCCCTGAAACGCACACGTGTGAAGGAAACTGACTGCTGAGAAACGGAGGAGGGGGGAAAAGGGGGGGGGAATTGATTAACAAAAAAAAACTGTGAGAGACATGTCATGTTGATGTAAAACTAATTGTTTACACAGTACCAGTATGATATTCTGTAACCATGTTTGATGCTGTTATTCCTGATGATATTTGACCCCCGGAAACTGGGGAATGTTTTCTTTTTCTCTTGCTTTGATTTATGTTATGTCTCTTCACAGAATAAATAAAGGATTTAAAAAAAAAAAAAGAATGCAGCTTCCAAATGAATCTAAAATGGATGCTGTCCAGGAGGTGGGAGGGTCTGGGAGGGAGTGTCTGCCGCTGATTGGCTGTAATGTGTCTGCTGACTGTGAGGTAAAGGGTCAAAGTTTACTCAATGATGAAGAATAGGCACTGAAACGCACACGTGTGAAGGAAACTGACTGCTATTATTTAACACAGTCAAGAAAGTGTTGTTTTTTTTTAAATCTACACTACTGTTACACCAGATATGAGTTGCACTGGGGTGACACTGTGCCCTGGCAGGCAGGCCCTGAAACGCACATGTGTGAAGGAAACTGACTGCTATTATTTAACACAGTCAAAAAAGTGTTGTTTTTTTTTTTAAATCTACACTACTGTTACACCAGATATGAGTTGCACTGGGGTGACACTGTGCACTGGCAGGCAGGCCCTGAAACGCACACGTGTGAAGGAAACTGACTGCTATTATTTAACACAGTCAAAAAAGTTTTTTTTTTTTTTTTAAATCTACACTACTGTTACACCAGATATGAGTTGCACTGGGGTGACACTGTGCCCAGGCAGGCAGGCCCTGAAACGCACACGTGTGAAGGAAACTGACTGCTATTATTTAACACAGTCAAAAAAGTGTTTTTTTTTTTTTTTTAAATCTACACTACTGTTACACCAGATATGAGTTGCACTGGGGTGACACTGTGCCCTGGCAGGCAGGCCCTGAAACGCACACGTGTGAAGGAAACTGACTGCTATTATTTAACACAGTCAAAAAAGTTTTTTGTTTTTTTTAATCTACACTACTGTTACACCAGATATGAGTTGCACTGGTGTGACACTGTGCCCTGGCAGGCAGGCAGGCATGCCCTGAAACGCACACGTGTGAAGGAAACTGACTGCTATTATTTAACACAGTTAAAAAAGTGTTTTTTTTTTTTAAATCTACACTATTGTTACACCAGATATGAGTGGTGGCACTGGGCAAGTGGGCACAGTATACGCTGTGAGCCTGACACACACGCTGGCAGGCAGGCAACTGCAATTAGATTACACAGGAAAAAAAAAAAGCAGACTGATGTTCTAGCCCTAAAAAGGGTTTTTTGGGGTGCTGTCCTTACAGCAGAGGTCAGATGAGTCCTTCAGGACTGTAGTGGACACTGAATACACTAGCCTAGCTATCAATTTCCCTATTAAATCAGCAGCAGCTACACTGTCCCTCCTCTCACTAAGAATGCAGCTTCCAAATGAATCTAAAATGGATGCTGTCCAGGAGGTGGGAGGGTCTGGGAAGGAGTGTCTGCCGCTGATTGGCTGTAATGTGTCTGCTGACTGTGAGGTAAAGGGTCAAAGTTTACTCAATGATGAAGAATAGAGGGCGGATCGATCGGGCGATTGAACATGCTATGTTCGCCGAAAACTATTCGCCGGCGAACTATTTGCGACATCACTAAGCATAAGCCATTTTCGGAATCCCCCTGGATGGCAGGTTGGTGAAAGATACTTTCACCACCCTGCCATTTTTCAAGTCCACCTGGATGCAGCCTCTGAATCCATGTTGATTCCGAAAATGGCAGGGTGGTTCCGTCACCACAATAGACTGCCCTTCCGAAAATGGCAGGGTGGTTCGGTGGTTCCATCTCCACAATAGACTGCCCTCTGGGCAGGCTTTCCCACTAGTGTTTAATAATGGAGAAGTTTTTGTGGCAAAATGAAAAGAATATGGTATATGGCAAGGGGTGGGGCAAGGGAGGGGTTAAAAATGTATGTGTGTATATATATGTTTGTGTGTGTGTGTGCATTTTTGTGCTCCTCTTGTATATAACAGTGATAAAGTAATATATTAATACATGTTTTACATTTGTATGCAAACAAATTTGTCTAGAAGCAAATAAAAGCTAAACAATAGTTACACAAATTGTGGTATATAAGTATGTGTACACAGCTACAGTATTATACACGTATATATTAAATACAAAGTAGGATATTGTTGAAAAATAATAACAGCTCCTCATAAAAAGAAAGTTGGTTGTACACAAAGGTTTGTGCAGGCTATCTCTCTACTAACATATTGCTTGTGTGGTTTAGATCTGTCTGAAAGAGCCCTTTGATGAATCCCATTTAAATTATAGTTCAGCTAAAATATAGCTAAATTGAGAATATGCTAGGTGACAACTCTTCCCCCCATAGTCAGGTGTAGTGAAGAATGTATCATACACTCCATGCAAATGTTCTGTTAGTAGTAAGAAGCTACACATGTCGTCAAACTTAATTTGACAGGTGTCACGCCCCTTTTTATGTAAATCCCCGCCCCTTTCACACCTAAGTCTCCGCCCATTTTCCCGCCCCTAGAATCCGCCCCTTTTTAATATTGATAATGATTTTGATATGGTAATGATACCGTTGCGTAATAAATAAAATGTATTTTTATTGATAGCAATGCTTTTGATACGGTAATTATATAGTTGCGTAATAAATAAAATGTATTTTTATTGAATAATTGTTTTATGACTGAGCGTAATGTTTTTACTTTGCAGGGGTATATGTAATAGCCAATAGGTTTTGTAGTCAATATTTTTAATACGTTTTATTTACGTTTAAGGCTATGGGCATGACAAAGAGGTAATAAACATGTTCGGACTTGCCCGCAGTACAGAATTCCTTTACTAGGGGCAAGTCAGAACATGTCGAACCAGTAGAGTCATGTTCTGTCTTGTCGCTAGTAAAGGAATTCTGTTTTGCGGGCAAGTCCGAACATGTTTATTACCGCTTTGTAAGTAATTTTGTGCGCATGCTTTTTTAGGCGCCTGTATTTAAGAGAGTACAATTGTGTAAGCTATTACTACAGATTAATAGTTTAAATAATAGAATAATTTAACACAGACACAAATACAAATTTCAATAGTTTTATTATGGAGAAAAAAACATTTAAACAATAACAAGCTTACAAAGATAATACAAAATAATAATAAAAAAAAAACATTTAAAACTCAAGCATTTATTTACATGTTTAACCAAGTAGTCGGCTGTATAAGTCTACCAGTTCTTTTTTTAGGTAGTAAATAACCATGAGGACTTGTTAGACCAGGGGGGCTTAGTGAGCTGGACCTTAAAAAGAAGGCTCCCTCATCTCTTTCTTGTGAAGGGTTTTGAACATTAGTTGCTGAAGTCTCATTTAACATCTTTAAACCATCAAGGTTTTCCCTGATTGTTGTATTACCAACAACACTTGATGGGATGTTCAGTTCAGCCATTGCACTCAGAAATGTATTCCAACCTTGGGGTGTCTTCCTAATTGTAACATTATTATTTTGTGTAACACCACGCACCAGATCCAGTATATTTGACCCAGGCACAACACGCTCTTTGTATACAAATTCTCCTTTGTCATTCCACCCAGCAACGTGTTTAGCCTGAACCATTTAACTGAGTAGAAGCTCAGCATTCTTTTTAAACCGGGCATTTACACTACTAACCACTTCACGAATTATAGTATTAGTTTCTGTATCTGTAGTATGTAAAGTCTTTTCTTCTGGTGGTGGATTAACAGGCGGCATTAACAGCTTTAAACTCATTTTTTCCCCCTCATTTTGTTTAGCACTCACCAAGTATTTTTGCAACACAGTTGTATACCTCTTTATTTTTTCCCCATCAGATAAACCACTCTGCAAAATAGAAGTCATTTCTGCATCCAAGTTTTGCACCACTGACTCCCGAGAATTTGCTACAGAATTTGTTATATTTTGTAAACGGTCCATATCTTTTTTAGGAACAAGATACATTTTCTCACTATAATCCATTAGCGGTTAGTCAAAAGACCAGTTAGCAATGGTATTGCAAAACCAAGCAGCGACCCAATAAATCCTCCAGACTGTTTCACTAATCGTTTCTTTTTAACAATAGATATTTTTTTGTTGCTCAAAGTTTTTATAATTTTGCGCCACTTTTTAAGTGCTCCTATTTGTCTAGTCGATAAGGGTATTTTACCTTTTAGAGTATTAAGCGCAATCTCACATATCGTAGTGACTAGATCATTAGATGCTGACCCCAAAATCTTTTTTCTTTTAGCTGCTGATGCACTCAATAAAGCTTTTAAAGCGGGCCAATTGCGATGGAGTCTTTTAGACATTTTTACACCTCGTCAGTTACTACAATAAATGACTAAAGGCGTCAATTCTATCTCTTTTTAGTGTTTTTTTTAAAGATATACACAGCTGGTAATTCAGGGGGAAAGATACCGGTTCTTAAACGGTATTCATCAGGTGTAGTAGATCTTAAATCAACTAATAAATAACCGTAAGGTTTACTTGTGACATCTTCAAAAGACTCTAAAAAAAATTGTGATTTACCAGGATACATTTGGCGGGCTAATGTTGTAATTTGTAACTTATCCCTAGGATTTTTAAAAAGGACCATATATTTAGTATTTAAATTAATTGTTCTGCTTTTTTTACCCTGACAAAATACGTTCTGTACAAGGTACATTATACTTAGATTTCTGTGATGTACATACTTGGTGAATGCCTTTTCAATTTCAGAACTATCACTCGCAGCATCCATCAAATCATCAACAACAGCCAGATTAATTTTTCCAATGGGGAAAAGTGTATCATCATTAAAAGTGTCTGGCAAACCTTCTAAAAATCTTATATGAGGCACTGTGAGTAATAGTTCGTCATACATTTTTTGCCAGCATGCATAAAACCACACAATATTGTCAACCCGATGTGATAAAAGTGTACCAGCATTTTGTAGTAATTTTTTGACAAAAAAACTTTTTCCTGAATTAGAAGGCCCGGCCAAAATGCATGAAAATGGATGTTGTAGTCTGACGTCCATAGCTTAATAACCAAATGGTAGAGTTGTGAAGGCCTCTGTCAGTTGTCTCTTAGTATATACACACTTTTGAGTTTTCTGTAATTGTCTTGTCTCTATTTGCCAGTACCTTTTATTTCTCACAATACCGTTGTGTCGAACTATAATTTTTTTCTGTTCGTCAGGGTGCAAGGGATAGTCCAATACTAAATCTTTTAAACTGTCAAAGTTTACTAATTGTACATTAGCAGCATTTAGTGTGATGCCTTTAACTTTTATACATGTTTTACCCGTTGTCAGTCTATAGCCATAGGTTTTTGGGCCAGCCGAAACAAATTCTGTGATGTGTGTTTCAGAGGGTAATTCACTAGTCAGTTCCCCTAAATAGTCACCCAAAGGAGGCGTCCAGTCACCGGGGCTGCTGACAAAAATTACAGAGTCAGTGTCGTGGTAGAGACAACGTTCTTGCAGTCTGTCTAAAAGGTTGTACAGTTCCAGTCGTGCATAGGCGGTGGTGAAACAAGCTATGAAAATGTTTGTGTTACGTGCTAATGTGTGAGAATCCTTAGTGTATTTCCAACTGACCATAGCGGTGTCATCGTCTAAGAAATTTAAAGATGACACCGCATACTTTGGTAGAAACACATAACGAAAAAGCTCGTCAGGGTCAGTTACAATACTTGTATTCTGCAAATTGCTTTTTTGCCCACATTTACCCCATAAAGAATTTAGAAAAAGTTTGGAAATTTGTCTCTTTGCCGGATTGACCTTTATTTCATGCGGTCTCAGTGTGACACCCTCTTTGTCAAAGTAGTCAGATATATATTTTTGTTTTTTACCCTCGTCTGTACACCAATCAGGGTAACCTGATGCCTCCTGTTTGTCCCTGAGATGTACCTTGATGTATTCTGTGAATAATGCGCCTGTGTGCTGTTCAAAATGCCAGACTTCAAATATTTTACACAACTTGTACCCTTTCTCCAAAGCCTTTGCTATTTCAACCGTACACCATGTTCCTGTCAAGGCCCGCTCTTCCTCAGTATGCTCGCAAGGTGTCAGTTGGTTGGTGCTGGCACATGCGCGGCATAACGGGAACATCAGTTTGCCATTCATTTTTACAGGGAGTACAGGAAAGAACAAAGTTCTTGGGGGATAGACTTTTACTTTAGCAACACCAAAATAATTGTCAAAAGGTTTAAAATCATCATAAATAATGACAGGGTGACCAATTGGGTATGTTTTTGTTTTGTTAATGAACGGGTATAGGCTGGTGAAATCATAATAATGTATGCGTTCTTCAGGAGTTGTTTTATGGTACAATTTAATAGCATTTGTTCTACAACCATACAGAGCATCTCTTGGATTCAGGGGTTGTGGAAAATTACTTTCAAGAATAAAGCCCTTTACATCTTCGTCTGATTCTAGCATAGCATTCCACTCATGCTCCCACATTTCGCGGACGTTGTAACCACGTTTTTTAAGGCAATGTGTTTTAAGTATCGTTTTATGATACAACTGACCATAGGTAGAACCTGTGACAGTATTTGAATCTTGTGCATTGTAACACAAAGGGCAACCATGGTAAAAACAGCCGTGAAATTCAAAAGCAGTGTGTACATCAGCTATAAAGGCATAACCATCTAAAAAGTAATTATCCACCCTCTTCTCACCACCTCTTAAAGCATGTTGTATGGTGATACCCTCTTTGTGAGCAACATACATTAACCACTGTATAGCGGGTGTAGAAAAACGTTTTTGCTGTGTGTGGTAATTATCAGGCGGTACTACAGCTATTGTGTTTTCGGGCAAAAATTTAAATTTATACATGGCCATGCATACAGATGCTAATGTTGTGAGTTGGAAGGGATCAACATCATAGGTAACTTCTACAGGGGGTTCATTTTTTTTATGTTTAAGCAACTTTTTCTTAGTCATGGCCATTACGCTCTTTCTAAAACACTTGCACGCCTCTTTTAAAATTTTGACATCTTGTATGCAATATTTTTTTAACTCATCCTGAAAATTAAATTCCCTGTCTTTGTTGTCCTGATACCAATTCATGAACTCTGATTTTTCATCAGGCATCATGTGTTCATAACCATAATCTTCTACAGGAGGCATTGGGCCTATATAATTTTGATTCTGCACGGTGTTAAAAAAGTGTGGAAAATGCCCTTTACACTCCTCAAAACCTAGAGCTTTTGGTAACTTGCTGAGTTTCATGGGGAGGAAGTTCAGTGAGTCAATAAACCGTATACCTAAATCTTTCACCGTTACACACAATAGTTTACCACCCTGAGCGAGTAAATCTATCTTTATCTTTTCCTTAAGCAGTTGTTGTACCACAAAATAGGAGTCATAACGGCCGGCATTATGTGCAATAAAGGTAAAACCAGAAAATCGCTTGTCTATGAATTTTATCACAAAATCCGCAAGGCATGTTAGACCACTGAATTCCCAACATTTTTTATCACTCCCTAAAGATATGGCGTATGCGTAATTAGGGATGTGTATGCCTGTCTCCTGCATGCACTCAAAATCATAAAAAATGTAGTCATCTGACTCATCAGGACATTTAAGTGGTCGCAAGTAACACAAATGCCCTTCAAATGTTGTAATATATTCATAACAACCTCTGCACTGAAAGCCTCTACACTCAGCAAAATCATGAGATTCACCAACATAACAACCACACTTGTCACAATATATTTTACTTAGACAATCTATTTTTTTAGACCGCGCCAGTTTCATATGCGTTAGTAAGCAATCCTTTGACCGACAAAACGTCCGGCATTTAGGACATCTAACCAGCTCAGAAGCAATTTCTACACAATTCTTTCTGTGACAAGCCCTGCAAAAATACATGCACGAGTGGTTACCTTTATGATAGAAAGGTGTGTGGCAGTATTCACAAAAATATGATTCACCTAGGAATGCTTTTATATCTTTGACACCGTAGTAATGATTTTCATGATGAAAAACATATACAACGGTGTCTTTGCACAATTCATCAGTCTCATAATATTGCCATGACCCGCGGTTGTGGTATAACACCTTTATAGTTATATTTAAATGATTTTCAAAAGCTGTTATATCATTAAAGCTAACTAAGCGGTCATCTGCAATACCTAAAACTTTGTGAATAGCTCTAGCCCTTTCAATTAGCACAGAGTCTGCAACATCTACCTTTTCCAAAATAGCACAAACACTAGCCGCCAGACACAAATTATTATTATAATTATTAAAATCAAACAAATGCCGTCTTTTAGTACCAATAACACAACTGTACGGTGTAGATCTCAGGCGTCTACGGTTTACCACACCACCAGCTCTATTGCTAACAATTAAGACAACAAGTCTTAAACTACCATCCCCCAAAAACTCAGCATTACTCTGTAAAAGATTAGCTATATCGTTCAAAAAACTCTCAGCATTTAAGTTATCCCTAAAATAGCGAATGGAGTATAAAGGGTTATTCATTCCACCACCCTCTAATCTTAGTTGTACCATATCCTTTTTTTTGTGCATGAGTACATCTCTCTCTCTATTTCTCTCTCCCTCTTTGTCTGTGTGTGTGTATATATATATATATATAGATTATTTGTTTTTTGTTGTTTTTTTTGTGAGTGAATACATCTCTCTCTCTATTTCTCTCTCCCTCTGTGTCTGTGTGTGTGTGTGTGTATATATATATTATTTGTTTTTTGTTGGTTTTTTTTGTGTGTGAATACATCTCTCTCTCTATTTCTCTCTCCCTCTGTGTCTGTGTGTGTGTGTATATATATATTATTTGTTTTTTGTTGGTTTTTTTTCTGTGTGAATACATCTCTCTCTCTATTTCTCTCTCCCTCTGTGTCTGTGTGTGTGTGTATATATATATATTATTTGTTTTTTGTTGGTTTTTTTTCTGTGTGAATACATCTCTCTCTCTATTTCTCTCTCCCTCTGTGTCTGTGTGTGTGTGTATATATATATTATTTGTTTTTTGTTGGTTTTTTTGTGAGTGAATACATCTCTCTCTCTATTTTTCTCTCCCTCTGTGTCTGTGTGTGTGTGTATATATATATTATTTGTTTTTTGTTGGTTTTTTTGTGAGTGAATACATCTCTCTCTCTATTTCTCTCTCCCTCTGTGTCTGTGTGTGTGTATATATATATTATTTGTTTTTTGTTGTTTTTTTTCTGTGTGAATACATCTCTCTCTCTATTTCTCTCTCCCTCTGTGTCTGTGTGTGTGTGTATATATATATTATTTGTTTTTGTTGGTTTTTTTGTGAGTGAATACATCTCTTTCTCTATTTCTCTCTCCCTCTGTGTCTGTGTGTGTGTGTATATATATATTATTTGTTTTTTGTTGGTTTTTTTGTGAGTGAATACATCTCTCTCTCTATTTCTCTCTCCCTCTGTGTCTGTGTGTGTGTGTATATATATATTATTTGTTTTTTGTTGGTTTTTTTGTGAGTGAATACATCTCTCTCTCTATTTCTCTCTCCCTCTGTGTCTGTGTGTGTGTGTATATATATATTATTTGTTTTTTGTTGGTTTTTTTGTGAGTGAATACATCTCTCTCTCTATTTCTCTCTCCCTCTGTGTCTGTGTGTGTGTGTATATATATATTATTTGTTTTTTGTTGGTTTTTTTGTGAGTGAATACATCTCTCTCTCTATTTCTCTCTCCCTCTGTGTCTGTGTGTGTGTGTATATATATATTATTTGTTTTTTGTTGCTTTTTTGTGTGTGAATACATCTCTCTCTCTATTTCTCTCCCTCTGTGTCTGTCTGTGTGTATATATATATTATTTGTTTTTTGTTGTTTTTTTGTGAGTGAATACATCTCTCTCTCTCTATTTCTCTCTCCCTCTGTGTCTGTGTGTGTGTGTATATATATATATTATTTGTTTTTTTGTTGTTTTTTTTTTGTGCATGAATACATCTCTCTCTCTATATTTTTCTCTCTTTCTCTCTGTGTGTGCATGTGTATATATAACTTTGTCTTGTCCAGGCATTTTGAGTACCTAGCCTGTGTGATATATCAGAAGACAGTGCCAGAAGAAAGTAGAAAAGTATATACTTAAGTATGTGTGAAGATAATGTGTTTTAAACTACAGTTTAGTATGTTTAAGGCCGTGTCTGTTTTCAGCTTTGTCTTATGCCCCTAGTACGGAATTCTGTACTGCGGGCAAGTCCGAACATGTTTATTACAGCTTTGTCTTGCCTGTATCCTTAAACATAAATATTTAAAGGGTATTAAAAATATTCACTACAAAACCTATTGGATGTTACATATACCCCAGCAAAGTAAAAACATTACGCTCAGTCATAAAACAATTATTCAATCAATAAAAATGCATTTTATTTATACCGCAACTATATATTTACCATATCAAAATCATTGCAATCAATAAAAATACATTTTATTTATTACGCAACTGTATCATTACCATATCAAAATCATTATCAATATTAAAAAGGGGCGGATTTTAGGGGCGGAAATATGGGCGGAGACTTAGGTGTGAAAGGGGCGGGGATTTACATAAAAAGGGGCGTGGCACCTGTCAAATTAAGTTTGACGACTTGTGTAGCTTCTTACTACTTCTGTTTAACAAGTTTTTTTATTTGTTAAAGTATTTAATTTCCTTTAATTTTTTTATTGTTATATGTTCTACCTATTACAATGGTCCAATCTCAGACTTTGTACATTTTCATGCTAAACTGAATGTTGTTATATCCCTTTCCTACACAACAGAATGGATAACACACCGACAACTATTCATTTTATTTCCCACAATGCAAAAGGTCTTAACAGCCCTTATAAAAGATCACTAGCTCTAAGGGACTATAAGAGAATAAAAGCAGATATCCTATTTATACAGGAGACACACTTTAAAAGGGGATTTGAGCCCAGGGTAGGCCTTAAAAAGTTTGGTGAGGTCTATCTATCATCCCATACCACTAAGCATAACGGAGTGGGGATTTTGATAAATAAAAATTGCCCTTTCGTGAATCCTCAACACATAAAGAATCAGCACTGCAAAATCTGTTGGCGCTCTACAAATAACCGATAATAATAATAATAATAAAGAGGGAAGATATATTATTTTGGTTGGATTCCTATACCACAAACCCATAACACTTGTAAATATCTATGCCCCCAATGTCGACCCCACCCCCTTTTTTCTCCAACTTAACAAAAAAGTCTAGAGGTATCTAAAGGTAGTATAATCTTGGGAGGTGATTTCAACCTTGCGTTCGACCCGGTCCTAGACTGCTCTACAGGTATGTCCTCTGTGCCTTGCAGAACATTAAAACAAGTTAAACTATCCCTCTCACAATTGGCACTACATGACACTTGGCGACTTCAACACCCTGAAAAAAAAGACTACACGTTCTACTCACATACGCACCACTTATACACAAGAATTGACTATTTCTTTTTAGATATCACCAGCTTATCATACATTACTTCCACTGACATTCTTCCTATTACCTGGTCAGATCACTCCAAAATTAGTTGCCAACTCAAATGACCTACATCGATACCTTCTAACGCCAATTGGAGATTTGACTACTCTCTTCTTAGAGACCTCCTGATGTTCATCCAGGTCCAAAAATCGTTAATTGACTATTTCTAAAGGAACAATACCCCAGACATAGATATACATAATATTTGGAACGCACACAAATGTGTAATCGCCCTTAAAGCCGCTAAGCGTAAGCAACAGAACAATTATCTTAACTCCCTTTTAGAAGACATAGCGAAACTACAAGATATACATAAACTATACCCAACTAACATCTCACTACTAGAAAGTATTACACATAAAAGAAGTCAGCTCAGCCTTTTTTTGGGCACAGAAGCTAAAAAATGAGCCCTGTTTCTCAGAAAAGTGTATTATGAGGGGGCCAATATACAGGGGAGAATGCTGGCGTGGCAGCTTAAGCGAAAAACAAATAGACAATATATAATGAAGGTACGCGAAGACACAGGGGTCTTAAAAGCTACCACTGCTGACATAACACAAGCATTTAAAGATTACTATGACAAACTATATAATATAAGTGACACTACTGACCCCAACCCTAAAGAAATAGTAGACTATCTCTCTACCTTAAATCTTCCCAAACTATCCAAAGATCAAAGTGATGAACTAGACGCACCATTCTCTGAGGAGGAGCTCCTTGAATCTCATCTCTCCCTGCAGGCAAAGCTCCAGGCCTGGATGGTTTTGGTAACTCCTATTATTCGCAATTCAAAGAAATCCTATCCCCTATTCTATTAACATACTACCAGAGCATAGATCAAAATGAAGGGTTTTCTCCGTCCTCTCTTCAGGCGCACATTTCAGTAATACTTAAACCCAACATATTACCCGACCAAGTAACTAACTACCGCCTGATTTAGCTCATTAATACGGATATTAAGATCTTCGCGAAAATAATAACGAACCGGTTAAATCAATTTCTCCCCAACCTTATACACAACGACCAGGTAGGCTTCATGCCTGGCCGCGAAGCGAGAGACAACATGGTTCGAAATATACACCTAATTTGGCACATTACAAATACAAATATCCCTTCAGTATTAATATCAACAGATGCGGAAAAGGCCTTCGATCGCATTAATTGGTCATTTCTGAAGGCATGCCTGGAGGCATTTGGCCTCAGCCCCATTATAATAAAATGTATATTTGCAATGTATAAATCGCCCGGTGCCCACATCTTAGTTAATGGTACATTATCGAACCCTATAGAGATAAAGAATGGAACATGTCAGGGCTGCCCACTTTCTCCCCTACTCTTCGCACTATTTATAGAAACACTAGCTACCAAAATTAGAAACAACTCAGAAATAACAGGAATCACGATAGGTTAAGAAATTTTTAAGTTATACCTATTTGCCGATGATATCCTTCTCACCCTGACTAACCCAGAAAAATCTATACCTTTGCTACTGATGGAATTCTCCACCTTTCAGAAACTAACGAACTTTATGATAAACCAGAACAAATCTGAAATAATGGGTTTTAACTTACAGGAGAGTTCAGTTAAATCAGTTAAAAATAGCTGCCCTTATAATGGTGTAAGGGATCAATGAAATACTTAGGTATATACCTACCTGTCAGGATTCTTCACTAACTGTGTTTACCTTTAATTCTCAGCCTTCAACAGTTTAGCCCTGCCCACAGAATCTTTAAATTCACCTGTTCTCCTAATGGCCAGTGCTTAGTATTCTGTTGTTTGCACTGAACAGCTACTGCTCATACTGAGCCTGACTTATTGCTTTCGTGGATTACTTCAACCTCTAATATTTGTCCTTCTGGATTACAAATAACCTTGCGTTATCTCAATAACGCTCATATCTATTCAGCCTGCATTTTCTGTGTCTATATACTATCTGAGGAGTCATACGCCTTGTATTGCGGTACTTGCCGTTTACACTCCTATCCAACTCTAAGTGAATTCGCTACACTCTCAAGCTGCCAGCGGTCTCCGCTAGAACTCTCCTACTTACCACCGGACACTTATTACTGCCTGGCTTTCAACCGGTCTCCAGGTAGCAGCACTGGTATAAGCAACCGGGACTCAGTAGCGGCTGCGCTGTCAATCATCCAGCATGTCACTGTGTGACTCCTCCTCCGGCTTCTGCATTCCAGCTCCTCCGTGCTGCGTGAAGCAGTTGAAGACTGCAGGTAAAGGATTTCACTCTCTTTCCTTACTACAGTGAGTTGAACGGATTGCCTATATGTTAGACAAAGAGTGGGGCTTTCTCCTATATGAACTATCTCTTGGTCAAGGCTACTAGAGACTTTTTGTTAACTACTCAGATACCATTACAAAACTTTAAGCACCTGATGAACTTTAATAGGGACCCAACTAATTAACTAAAGATTCTATTTAAGTTCTCATATTCACCTAACCCTGTGATACATAATCACTGGGTCCAGAGTCATACTAATTCTCTCCTCTATCTGTGCTGATATCACTGAGTTCCCATAGTGATACCATACAGAGGGGTGAAACATTTCATTAATTTAATTTGTACTTCTGCAGTTGTGTTCCATATAGCTACTAAACTCAGAGCAGCATTACATAATACTAAGCCTTGAAAGATAATGGAACCAGCAGAACTCCCGCAAGTTGTTTACAATTTGTCACAGAAAGTGGATCAAATTGCTCACGCTGTCAGAGAACTTCAGATAGAGAATAAGACACTGAAATATTTAATAAAGGACTCCATAGCAGTCAAATCTGCTCAAGAGACTTTTCTGGAACCACAAATTTCACTCCCAGAGACCTTCAGTGGCAACAGACGTTCATATAAACAATTCAAAAACGCCTGCCATTTGTTGTTCACATTAAGACCTTAGAGGACCACATTAAACATCTCCGCTGGGTACTCTCACGACTCCGTTCTCACAAGCTTTATGCCAAGCCCGAAAAATGTCAGTTCCATTGTACAGAAATATATTTTCTTGGTTATGACATCTCCCCTGAAGGTATAAAGATGCAACATAAGAAGGTTGATCAGTATTGGACTGGCCTCAACCATCCAATAGGAAGGATCTACAATGTTTTTTAGGCATCTCCAACTACTATCAAAAATTTATCAAGGGATTTTCCAAGTTAGCAAGACCCCTGACTCAACTCACATCCCAGTCAAAACCATTCACTTGGACTAAGAAAGCATCCACAGCTTTTGAATTTCTAAAGACCAGTTTTTCCACAGCACCTATACTACGGTTCCCTGATGCAACTTTACCTTATACCCTTGAGGTCGATTCATCAGACTTCACCATTGGAGCTGTCCTCTCACAACGACAATCCATGACGGAACCTCTACATCTGTCTCATATTTCTACAAGATTATGTCTCCGGCGGAGATGAACTATACTATTGGTGACAAAGAACTTCTCGCCATTCGTAGGGCTTTAGAGAATTGGAGGCACTTATTGGAAGGAGCTAAATATCCTGTCACCATCTATATGGATCATAAAAACCTCCAATACCTCCAGAACAACAAGACCTTATCTGCGAGACAGGTTCGTTGGAGCCTCTACTTTGCCAGGTTTGATTTCATCATTCTATACCGACCAGCCAGCAAGAACGGGAAGGCTGATGCTCTCTCTAGGAGAGATAAAAGACCATCTTCATCTCCAGAAAACCAATTAGTGATTCCCGAAGAGCGGTTCGTAGGCCTCGCTACGCATCTACTATCCGAGGTAAGGAGACATCAAAGGCAAGATAACGAAGTCTCAGGATACCAACAAGAGCGAAAAGATGGGTTGTATTATCACAAGGATAATCTTTACATACCCCAAGCACTGAGGACACAGATTTTAAAATACCATCATGACATCCCGATGTCAGGTCACCCTGGGGTCACATGTACCTTGGATTTACTGAATAGATCTTACTGGTGGCCTGATATGAAACAATCAGTCAGAGACTACATTAGCACCTGCTCCACCTGTGTTACCTCGAAAAACGAAAGGTTAAAACCTTATGGATTACTAATCTCTCTCCCCATCCCTAGCCGTCCCTGGGAACAGTTAAGTATGGATTTCATAGTTGAACTACCCCTTTCACAAAAACAGAACACCATACTCGTCGTAGTGGATATGTTCACCAAGATGGGACATTTCATCCCCTATCATAAGATTCCTTCATCATCAGAAACAGCACGTCTTTTTATAGACAATATCGTTAAATTACATGGCGTACTTACTAAAATAATCACTGACAGAGGTAAGCAATTCACCTCTCGGTTTTGGTCTACTTTGACCAAACTCTTCCAAGTAGATCATCGGTTCACAACCGCTTACCATCCCCAAACAAATGGGCAGACGGAACGATTGAACCAATGGCTCGAGGAATATCTTCGTTGTTTCTGTTCCTATCAGCAAGACCAGTGGATGTCCTTCTTACCCATGGCTGAATATGCCTACAACAACTTAACCAGCTCATCCACTAAACTATCGCCATTCTTTGCGAATTACGGATTCCACCCTGCTCTATTTTTAAACCCTACCTCGACTACTGACTCACCCAAGTTAGATGACTTTCCCAACAGGATTTTAGACAACTTTGATTTCATCAAACGGAATATTCAGAATGCACAGGCTAACCAAAAAAGATACTATGACCTAAGGAGAAGAACTCCCCCCAGCTATTCCATAGGGGACAAGGTTTGACTTTTCACGAAGAACTTAAAACTTCAAGTACCTAGTAAGAAACTTGCCAGGAAGTTTATCGGTCCTTTTGAGATCAACCGCATAGTCAACCCTAATGCTGTCACCTTGCAATTGCCCCCTAGAATGAAGGTTCACCCCACGTTTCACGTCTCTCTTATCAAACCTTACATCGGTATTAGACAACAAGAACCTGTTTATGCAGAGACCACAGTTTCGAACAATACCGATGTATACGAAGTTCATTCCCTACTGGACTCCCGTTAAAGGGCTTCTGTACTGCAGTATCTAATCCACTGAAAAGATTATCCATTGGAGGAAGACTCGTGGGAGGCTGCTTCAGACATTTATGCCCCTAGGCTCATTTCTGCTTATCACAGTCGATACCCAGATAGACCTCGACCTCAAGCTGTGGGACAGCTTGTTTGAGGAGGGGGTGATGTCAGGATTCTTCACTAACTGTGTTTACCTTTAATTCTCAGCCTTCAACAGTTTAGCCCTGCCCACAGAATCTTTAAATTCACCTGTTCTCCTAATGGCCAGTGCTTAGTATTCTGTTGTTTGCACTGAACAGCTACTGCTCATACTAAGCCTGACTTATTCCTTTTGTGGATTACTTCAACCTCTAATATTTGTCCTTCTGGATTACAAATAACCTTGTGTTATCTCAATAACGCTCATATCTATTCAGCCTGCATTTTCTGTGTCTATATACTATCTGAGGAGTCATCCACCTTGTATTGCGGTACTTGCCGTTTACACTCCTATCCAACTCTAAGTGAATTCGCTACACTCTCAAGCTGCCAGCGGTCTCCGCTAGAACTCTCCTACTTACCACCGGACACTAATTACAGCCTGGCTTTCAACCGGTCTCCAGGTAGCAGCACTGGTATAAGCAACCGGGACTCAGTAGCGGCCGCGCTGTCAATCATCCAGCGTGTCACTGTGTGACTCCTCCTCCGGCTTCTGCATTCCAGTTCCTCCGTGCTGCGTGAAGCACCTGATGAACTTTAATAGGGACCCGACTAATTAACTAAAGATTCTATTTAAGTTCTCAAATTCACCTAACCCTGTGATACATAATCACTGGGTCCAGAGTCATACTAATTCTCTCCTCTATCTGTGCTAATATCACTGAGTTCCCATAGTGATACCATACAGAGGGGTGAAACATTTCATTCATTTAATTTGTACTCCTGCAGTTGTGTTCCATATAGCTACTAAACTCAGAGCAGCATTACACTACCAGATAATTTGACAAGATATTTCAGACAAATTACCTCCCGATCAAATCAATAATCATGAGGAACTTATCTTCCTGGGGATCAAAAAAACTATCCTGGTGGGGGCAAATTAACACTTTAAAGATGAATACCTTCCCAAGACTCCTCTATATAATGGAAGCGTTACCAATCCCATTACCTCCTAAATACCTCTCCCAGATACATAATTTATTTAGCTCTTACGTATGGCAAAAGAAACCACCAAGACTCAATAAGAGCACTATGTTCTTGTCGAGATCTCATGGTGGCCTGGATGTACCCAACCTAGAGGCATATAGAAGCTCTATATTTCTACAGAGGATTCTAGACTGGAGGGTGGGTGAAACACAGAGGAGGTGGGTGAGACTTGAACAATATTTAGGACCTGACCTACCATTGACTAATCTATGCTGGAGACCTGACTTCAATGAAACAGCTAGATCGATAACTAACCCAATCACAAAGGAAACTGCATCTCAATGGAATTTAGCCTCTGTACACTACCCATACCTATCTTCTAACCCGGGTCCCTTAACTTTCCTCCTCTACAATACTGATTTCTATATCTCACCCCTAATTAACTCAGACACCATAGACTCAACGACCCGAGACATTTATATCCACCATGTAACCGTTAATTAAACAATATGCACGCAAGATCAAATAATTGACAAAGGCTTCAACTGGGCGAAAAATTGGTACGAAAAATTGGTATTCCTATAGAAGACTGCATAACTACATATACACGCATAAACATAAAAATAACATAGTTTGTTCCCCACTAATATTGAGAAATTATTGCTTATGAGCTCCCCAGTTAAGCACTCCCTTTCCATCATCTATAAAATTCTTACTCAACCCTCCCCAGGTAATCTGCCATACTCGGTCGAGATGTGGGAAAGAGAACTAGGCACAATTATCCTCCCGCAACCTGCGTCCAACATATTTATGAATACCAAAAAATCCTCCACCTCAGCTTCTATCCTAGAAACTAACTATAAAATTCTGCACTGCTGGTATTTAACCCCCAGAAGACTCCACCGTCTATATACTAAAGTTAGCAATAAATGCTGGAGATGCTGGCATGTGGGGAGCGGAATGGGACACATGTAGTGGTGGTGCTCACGTTTAAATCACTATTGGTATGAGATAATACACGAAGTAGAACATATTTTAAAAATAACTATTCCACCAGACCCTTTGATCTAGCTACTAAATAAGTCTTTCCAACTACCTTCCAAACAACTTCTCCCCCTATTTCGTATATTTACCAACAGTGGCAAAATGTTAATAGCAAAAAATTGGAAGTCAAAGGAGATCTCTTCACTGGCGATGTGGAGGGACAAGGTCACTGAGTTGTTGGAGCTGGAGGAATACTCAGCTTAAAAGAATAGTTACACTGAAAGCTTTACAATGCTACAAGCAATTTGGGATGAATACATTAGAAATTCCTCACTTTCTTTAGCTGAACAAGGAAAGTAACGGTGAATAAAAAGATAAAGTTTGGTGGGTTAATATCCAGATGTCAATGTAAAAAACATTATTTGCTGAGATTGGACACATATGCTGATGTAAATTACTGTTATCCTTTTAGTTATACCCTGTTATTTTTGTTTTATGAAAAATCCCAGAGTCTGTATTTTTGTTCAGGAAATGTAATTTTTACTTGTCTTTATGCACAGTCTCCTTTCAATAAAAAAGAATTTAAATAAATTATAGTTCAGCTAACTGCCCCATAACTGTGTGCCATTTGATAAATGGACAGGAAACCTAAAATTTTTATTTCATGATTTATATAGAACATGCAATTTTTAACAACTTTCCAATTTACTTCTATTATCAAATTTGCTTTATTCTCATGTTATCCTTTATTGAAAGAACAGCATTGCACTATGGGCAGCTAGTTAGCCAATCATACGAGATATTAGTGTGCAGGCAGCAATCAGCAGCTAGCTCCCAATAGTGTAGGATATGAGCATATTAACAAGGGATACCAAGAGAACAAAGCACAAATGAAGGTAGAAGTAAATTTAAAAGGGTCACAAAATTACAGACTCTATCTGAATCATGCAAGTTTAATTTTATTTTGATTTCCCTATCCAATTAAAGGGAAAGTCAAGTCATAATTAAACTTTAATGATTCAGATAGAGCAGGCAATTTTAAGCAACTTTCTAATTTACTCCTATTATCAATTTGGTTTTGCTCTCTTGCTATCGTTATTTGAAAAAGCAATAATGTAAGCATAGGAGCCAGCCCATTTTTGGTTCAGCATCTGGGTAGCACTTTCTGATTGGTGTCTAAATGTAGCCACCAATCAGCAAGAGCTACCCAGGTGCTAAACCAAAAATGGGCCAACTCCTAAGCTTACATTCAAATAAAGATACCAAGAGAAAGAAGACAAAATGGATAATAGGAGTAAATTAGAAAGTTGCTTAAAATTGCCTGCACTATCTGAATAATGAAAGCTTAATTTTGACTAGACTATGCATTTAAGTGAAAGAACAAAATCCACTTCACTGAACCAATGAAAAAGTATTATGTATACTGTTCCAGAGTTTTCTACAGTACAAATCATAATAATAAGATGTCATCACTAAATTATAGCATCCTGTATTGAGTCTGTCCTATGTCAATATCTGTTTATGTAATTTAGCTTTTCATTAAAACTGGTCCTACTATATCTTCCATCAATACACATAAACTAAAATAGAGGAAAAATAGATGAAAAACAATGTATCACTGAGGACCCAATTAGTTGCAGTAAATGACGTGCTACTCATTTGGGCTTAGAATAAGCATTTTTAATGATTACATTGCCAATTTGGAGGTTTAGCATTTGTGTCTATGGAGGAAACTGGTTGGGCTGGGATATAGACTCCCTACTGAATAATGTATATAAATGTATTAAGGAATCTGATTAGCAAAAACAACTAGCGACTGAGGTTTGCAGCCAGAGGGCACTCAGCAGTATTTTACAAGTGTTGTATTGTTTCTTTTCCTGAAATTCTTTACTTTTTTAAAGATATTAATTTCTCAAGTCCAAGACACGGCAACTCTGTAAATAACCAGAACTCACCTAAACTCTGTGAGATAAAATCTTAGCTAGGGAAAACTAGGAGAAGATGGAAAATGTATCCAAAGTGAGCACCAGCTTTGTGTTACTTGGTCTTGTGGAAATGGAAAGCTTAAAATATCTGTATTTCTTTTTAGCTCTTATAGTCTATGTAACTATATTATTCTTGTGCACCTTGATTATGTATGCTATTTGGACTGAACACAGCCTCCACGAACCCATGTACATTTTTATATCCAATCTGGTTTTTAATGGCAGCTGTGAGAGCACATCTTTATTCCCAAAGCTAATTAATGACTTGCTTTCTGGAACCAAAAAGGTATCCTTATCTATCTGCCTTATTCAGACATTCTTAATGCAGACCTTTGCCGGTGTTGAAATGTTTACCTTAACCATAATGGCGCACGACAGGTATCTTGCTGTCAATCAACCATTGAGGTATCCCACTATAATGACAAATGAGAAGGCAATGAAGTATATAATTATCATTTGGCTTTTCTCCACTGTACTTACGGTGATACCAATATTACTGACTGCAAAACGTCCTCTGTGTGGACAATACATCAAGAGTATCCTTTGTGACAATATGTCACTTGTTAAGTTGGCATGTGATGATTCATCTGTCAATCATATAGTAGGGGCCATTATTTCTTTTGTACTTTTAACTGGCTGTCTACTAATTATCATATATTGCTACATAAAAACCTTTCTAGTTTGCTTGAAGATTGCTAAAGAGGCATGTCAGAAAGCTATCCGCACACTGGTCACCCACCTTGTCACATTTTCCTGTTTTTTTATTACACTTTTATTTGTTGCTTTCCGTTACAGACTGAACAGTGATAACCTTTCCATAGCTACTCACGTTCTGCTCGCTGTATCTGGTATGGTTATCTCTGCAATTCTAAACCCCATCATATATGGATTAAGGACTGAAGGTCTCAAAATTAAAGTGATACAGAATCTTCAAACAATTGCTGCTTATTTTTAGTTATTGCAAAAATATTTGTAATTTACTAAATATGTTTGTACTTACTGACATTAAGATTCACTGTGCCATTTATGATTTTACAATGCAATGTTAATTACTATCATACCCCAGTCAAAAGAGCATTTAAATTAACTTTATTAAACCAAGCAATATTGGTAGTCAAAAATAAAAAAAATAAAAAAAATTAATGTCAGAATATTTTTGATATTTAGTCATTATATTTATTTATAGTTTATACTACATTATTTATTTTTTCTGTATCAACATATATCAAATATTAAATGATGATTTAAGACTACTTAATATTACTTCATGTTACATTGAATATGATTTTTCTTTTTAAATTAATTACTTGTAATATAGACATGGTATTTTTTATAATTAAAAAATAGTGGCAGACTTCTTAGGACATGCACTGAAAAACTCATGCTCGAAGCCAAAGGTGTGCGAAGTCGACAGTCAGATAACGAAGTCCTTCACTTTATATTTTCTGTTGAAATATATGTGTAAAACACTGTATATATATTGTATTTATACTCTCTCTCTCTCTATATATATATATAATTTATTTATTTTTTCCAATCATAAACCTTGATTTTAAACTTAATATGCATAAATATAGGTGAAATTATTTCTTTGAATATATTTTACGTGTTTTATTATTCATATTTTCAAGCGTTAATACTTAAAGGGACACTGAACCCAAATGGTTTCTTTCATGATTCAGATAGAGCAGGCAATTTTAAGTAACTTTCAAATTAACTCATATTATCAATTTTTCTTCATTCTCTTGGTATCTTTATTTGAAAAAGCAGGAATGTAAGCTTACGAGCAGGCCCATTTTTGGTTCAATACACTGGATAGTGCTTGCTAGGTACATTTAGCCACCAATCAGCAAGCTGTACCCAGGTGCTGAACCAAATATGGGCTGGGTCCTAAGCTTACATTTCTGCTTTTTCAAATAAAGATACCAAGAGAACAAAGAAAAATTGATAATATGAGTAAATTAGAAAGATGCTTAAAATTACTGCTCTATCTGAATCATGAAAGAAAAAAATTGGGTTCAGTGTCCCTTTAACTTCAGATTTACAAAAGTGCTAAATTTTCATTCATTAAAATTATAGGGTGCTCTCAAAAACATGTAGGCTGCTTTAAAGGGACATGAAATCCAATATTTTTCTTGAATGATTCAGATACAGTATGCGATTTTAAACAATTTTCCAGTTTACTGCTATTGTAAAATGTGCTTAATTTTCTTAATATCCTTTATTGAAGGAGCAGCAATGCACTATTGGGACTATGCTGAACGCATCTGGTGAACCAATGACAAGAGGCAGCCACCAATCAGCATTGCTGCTCTTGAGTGAACCTAGATATGCTTTTCAACAAGTGATACAAATATAATAGAGCAAGTTAGATAATAGAAGTACATTGGAAAGTTGTTTAAAATCACATGCTCAGATAGCACCTTTTTCTCTGACACTATACCAGATTATCAGATAGAATTCTATCAGCCAATCGGAATTAAGGTAGGAAAATGAGCTTGCATTCTATTGGCTGATTGGAACAGCCAATAGAATGCAAGCTCAATCCTATTGGCTGATTGGATCAGCTAATAGGATTGAACTTCAATTCTATTGGCTGATTGCATCAGCCAATATGATTTTTCCTACCTTAATTCCGATTGGCTGATAGAATTCTATCAGCCAATCGGAATTCAAGGGATGCCATCTTGGATGACGTCACTTAAAGGAACCTTCCTTCTTCAGTTGGACTTCGTTTGAAGAGGATGCTCCGCGTCGGCTGTATTGAAGATGGACCCGCTCCGCTCCGGATGGATGAAGATAAAAGATGCCGCCTGGATGAAGACTTCTGCCCGTCTGGAGGTCCTCTTCTTCCCGGATCGGATGAAGACTTCTGGCCGTCTGGAGGACCACTTCTGCCCAGTTGGGTGAAGACGTCTCAAGGTAGGGTGATCTTCAAGTTGTTAGTGTTAGGTTTTATTAAGGGGGTATTGGGTGGGTTTTAGAGTAGGGTTGGGTGTGTGGGTGGTGGGTGGGTTTTTAATGTTGGGGGGTATTGTATTTTTTTTTACAGGTAAAAGAGCTGATTACTTTGGGGTAATGCTCCGCAAAAGGGCTATTTGTAATTTAGTATAGGGTAGGGATTTTTATTATTTTGGGGTGCTTTTTTATTTTATTAGGGGGATTAGATTAGGTGTAATTAGTTTTAAAAAATTGTAATTATTTTTTTATTTTCTGTAATTTAGTGTTTGTTGTTTTTCGTACTTTATTTTATTTAATTGTAATTAATTGTAGTTAGTTTAGGTAATTTATTTAATTATAGTGTAGTGTTAGGTGTTATTGTAACTTAGGTTAGGGTTTATTTTGCAGGTCAATTTGTATTTATTTTAGCTAGGTAGTTATTAAATAGTTAATAACTATTTAATAACTATTGTACCTAGTTAAAATAAATATAAAGTTGCCTGTAAAATAAAAATAAACCCTAAAATAGATACAAAAGTAACTTTTATATTGTAGCTATCTTAGGGTTTATTTAACAGGTAAGTATTTAGTTTTAAATAGGATTAATTTATTTAATTGTAGTAATTTTATTAAGATTATTTAAAATTATATTTAAATTGGGGGGGGTGTTAGGGTTAGGGTTAGACTTAGGTTTAGTGGTTAAAAACTTTACTATAGTGGCGGCGATTAGGGGTTAATAATTGTAGTTAGGTTGCGGCGACGTTGGGGGCGGCAGAGTAGGGGTTAATAAATATAATGTAGGTTTCGGCGATGTTGGGGTCAGCAGATTAGGGGTTCATAGGTATAATGTAGGTGGCGGTGGTGTTAATAATAAAATGCAGGTGGCGACGATGTCAGGGACGGCAGATTAGGGGTTAATAAGTGTAAGATTAGGGGTGTTTAGACTCGGGGTTCATGTTAGGGTGTTAGGTGTAGACATAACATTTATTTCCCCGTAGGGAACAATGGGGCTGTGTTAGGAGCTGAACGCTGCTTTTTTGCAGGGGTTTTTTTTTTTCAGCCAGCTCAGCCCCATTGTTTCCTATGGGGAAATTGTGCACGAGCATGTTTAGCCAGCTTACCGCTACCGTAAGCAGCGCTGGTATTGAGGTGAGATGTGGAGCTAAATTTTGCTCTCCGCTCACTTTTTTGCGGCCTACGCCGGGTTTAGAAAAACCTGTAATACCAGCGTTGTCTTAACCCCTTAATGACCGGACCATTTTTCAATTTTCTTACCCTTAATGACAATGGGTATTTTTACATTTCTGCAGTGTTTGTGTTTAGCTGTAATTTTCCTCTTACTCGTTTACTGTACCCACACATATTATATACCGTTTTTCTCATCATTAAATGGACTTTCTAAAGATACCATTATTTTCATCATATCTTATAATTTACTAAAAAAAATGATAAAATATGAGGAAAAAATGGAAAAAAACACACTTTTTCTAACTTTGACCCCCAAAATCTGTTACACATCTACAATCACCAAAAAACACCCATGCTAAATAGTTTATAAATTTTGTCCTGAGTTTAGAAATACCCAATGTTTACATCTTCTTTGCTTTTTTTGCAATTTATGGGGCAATAAATACAAGTAGCACTTTGCTATTTCCAAACCACTTTTTTTCAAAATTAGCGCTAGTTACTTTGGAACCATGATATCTGTCAGGAATACCTGAATATCCCTTGACATATATATATTTTGTTTTAGAAGACATCCCAAAGTATTGATCTAGGCCCATTTTGGTATATTTCATGCCACCATTTCACCGCCAAATGCGATAAAAAAAAAAAGTTCACTTTTTCACAAATTTTATCACAAACTTTAGGTTTCCCACTGAAATTATTTACAAACAGCTTCAGCAATTATTGCACAAATGGTTGTAAATGCTTCTCTGGGATCCCCTTTTTCAGAAATAACAGACTTATATGGCTTTATGGTTGCTTTTTGGTAATTAGAAGGCCGCTAAATGCCGCTACGCACCACACTTGTTTTATGCCCAGGAGTGAAGGGATTAATTAGGGAGCTTGTAGGGAGCTTGTAGGGTTAATTTTAGCTTTAGTGTAATGTAGTAGACAACCCCAAGTATTGATCTAGGCCCATTTTGGTATATTTTACGCCACCATTTCACCGCCAAATGCGATCAAATAAAAAAAATACTTTACATTTTTCACAATTTTAGGTTTCTCACTGAAATTATTTACAAACAGCTTGTGCTATTATGGCAGAAATTGTTGTAAAAGCTTCTCTGGGATCCCCTTTGTTCAGAAATAGCAGACTTATATGGCTTTGGCGTTGCTTTTTGGTAATTAGAAGGCCGCTAAATGCTGCTGCGCACCACACGTGAATTATGCCCAGCAGTGAAGGGGTTAAATTAGGTAGCTTGTAGGGAGCTTGCAGGGTTAATTTTAGAGATCAGCCTCCCACCTGACACATCCCACCCCCTGATCCCTCCCAAACAGCTCTCTTCTCTCCCCCACCCCACAATTGTTCCCGCCATCTTAAGTACTGGCAGAAAGTCTGCCAGTACTAAATAAAATAGTTTTTTTTTTTTTAAATAAAAATAATAAAATATTTTAGTTGTGATCGACCCCTGCCTTAGCACCAACCTCCCTGATCCCCCCTCCAGATCTCTAACCCTCTCCCCTACCTAATTAACGCCATCTTGGGTACTGACAGCTGTCTGCCAGTACCCAGTTTGGCCCCACAAACCAAATTATTTTATTTTTTTATTATTCCTGTAGTGTAGCAGCCCCCCCACAATACCCCCCCTCCCAGATCCTTTTATATGTAAAAAAACCCTTTTTTTTCCCTTTCCTGCCTTCATTGGTGTCAGTGTGGCTAATGCGCGCATGTGCACGTGCACCCCAGTGCGTGCGCGCGCGCATTGTGCACGCGCGTGCATCGTGCACGCGCGCACACGCTCCCTCCTCCCACCCGGACAATGGCACCATCGGCACCATCGCTACCGCTGCAGAGAGGGCCACAGAGTGGCTCTCTCTGCATCGGAGGCTTGTAAAGTGGTATTGCAGGATGCCTCCATATCGAGGCATCACTGCAATACCCTCAGAGCTGCTGGAAGCGTTTGTGATCGCTTCCAGCACTCTGTTAGACAACTGACGTACCAGGTACGTCTATTGTCATTAACAGTTAGTTTTTGCATGACGTACCTGGTACGTCAGTTGTCATTAAGGGGTTAAGTGAGCGGTGAGAAAAAAAGGCTCGTTAGCACCGCAAGCCTTACCGACAAAAAATCGTAATCTAGCCACCAATTTTTATAAAGCACCTTTTTAATTAGCGCAGTAAAACGAAAAAATATGTACATATCATTATGTAAAGACCATGTATAATTTGTCATATGCATAAAACAGCACCTCTTTAGTGACACAGATCAGTGAGATAGGAGACTGCTTTCCTCAGGGTGATTCCTATCCTTATTACTTTCAGTTTTAGCTCTAAGTATTTATCCGGTCTTAACATGCCCCCTTTGTGATCTTGTTGCTCCATTAGTATGTTTGACATCCAGTGCAGCCAATTAACATAACAGCTTCCTTTCCAATATATATATATATATATATTGGTCAGTATTTAGACTTTAGACTTGATAAAGGAAGGAACTCTTCCGAAAGCTTGTCAACTTATAAATGTATAGTTAGTCCAATAAAAAAAGTATCATTGCTCAATGCAGTACTCTTGTTATTTTGATATATATATATTTGTAATGTATATGCTTGGGATCTGTGTATTTTAACCTTTGCTATACCAGTAGTTTATCAAGCAGGCACTGCCACTTTAACACAATTTTTTAAAAAAAATTGTTCCCCACTGCTCCCTATTGTGCCCCGGGCCACTGTTCGGTCTGCCCACCCCTAGAAACAGCCCTGGCTATTGGTAGTTTATTGTAGGCTAGGGTTTTTTTTATTTTGGGTGGGCTTTTTTATTTTGATAGGGCAAATAGATTATGTGTAATTCTTTTTTATTTTTGATCATTTCGTTTGTTATTTTTTTGTAATTTAGTATTTTTTATTTTTTGTAATTAGTTTGTAATTTTCATAGTAGTGTTAGGATTGTTTTCTTTAATTGGTAGTTAGTTTAATTTTAGTTTAATAGTTATATTAGTTTAATTGTTAGTTTTAACTTAGTTTTTTTTTAATTTGACATGTAAGTTTTAATTTAAGATAGTGAAATTGTAATATAAAATTAGGGGGGCGTTAGGTTTAGGGGTTACTAGTTTAAATTAGTTTATTGCGATGTGGGGGGCTTTCGGTTTAGGGATTAATAGTTTAATTTAGTATATTTCATTGTGGGGGGCTTGCAGTTTAGGGGTTAGTAGTTTAATTTAGTATATTTCGTTGTGGGGGGCTTGCAGTTTAGGGGTTAATAGGTTTATTATAGTGGCGGCTGTGTAGGGCTTAATAACTTTAGTATAGTGGGGGCGATGTGGGCGGATGGCAGATTAGGGGTTAATTATATTTAAATAGTGTTTGCGATGCGGGAGGGTAGCAGTTTAGGGTAATAACTTTATTAAAGTGGTGACGATGTCGGGGAGTGGTGGAATAGGGGTTAATACATTTTATTAGCTGCGGCGATGTCGGGAGCGGCATATTAGGAGTTAATAACTTTAATATAGTGTTTGCGATGCGGGAGGGCCTAGGTTTAGGGGTTAATAGGTAGTTTATGGGTGTTAGTGTACTTTGTAACACTTTAGTTATGAGTTTTATGTAACAGTAAAACTCATAACTACTGCTCTCAGATGGCGGTACCGATCTTGTCGTTATAGGATGTAACGCAAGCTTTTTAGCCTTACCGCAAAACTCGTAATGGCTGCTCTATGGAAGTCCCATGAAAAAATGAAATTTTTACGAGTGTGGGACTGACGTTGTGTTACAGGCTAAATGGCTACACTGAAATGGCAATTTTTTTAGTGTTTTAAAGACGAACGCACAACTCGTAATCTACCTGAATGGCAATTAGCAGCTATCAGTCCAAGTATTAAACCAGTGTCTGTCATTACCATCCATAAGGGAATATTATAACAGAAATCCACTAGCCTTTCTTGAAATGACCTTCTATCTTTCAACTTGTTCTGTTTTTGCTCTTTTTGTGAAAAATGCTCAAGGCTTCAACTTTATTAAGACCTTTAATATACTTAAAACTTTTGCTTAGATCATATTTCCTTCTCTCCTCTAACATATACATATTTAGGTCAATGAGTCTATCTTTGTAAGTTGGATTTTTGTAGACCGTATACCGTTTAAGTTGTTCTCCTTTGAACAGAGTCAATTTTATGGTCTCTAGAACTGCAAATAAATTCAAAAGTGGCATAAGACTCTTACTATTCCTGTTGCAAATGACTTTACCTATACAACTAAGCATTCACTGGTCTTGCTTACTGTTATACTGCATTGTTTATCCAATTTTCAAATAATCTGAAATGATAATCCCCGAATGCTTTGCCTCTTTTTATAACAATCAGAAAAAAGATGCAATCACTCAGGTGAACAAGTGTAACATTTGTTGGTATCCACAATCAGTTTAAGCAATAACTTGGTACTTTTCTCCGTAGAACATATTTGCATTCTACGTTGGGTCTTCCCTGTTGCCTATAAATTAGCTCTGCCTCCTGTGTTTTCCTCTCCTCATACCATTTATACAACTTCTGTGTTGTTTTGTTCCAAACCACAGTTTCCACTTATGGTAGATGGACATCTGGAATGCATGATCCATCATATTCTATATAATATATATATCTGGTATATTATATATACTACATATTGTCCTAGATTACGAGTGGAGTGCAAAATTTCGTGTTCACGAGATTGATATTTGTGCTTCACTCAGTAATACCAGCACACATTTGCATTACAAATTAGGCGCTCTTCCATAGGCTCTAATGGGAGCCTCATTCTCATGCTGTGAGACATGACAAAGAACCTAGTTCAACACAGGGGGTAAGTCATGCAGCGTAGGGCAGCGCGTATATAAATAGATACATATATATTTATGTGTTTATATGTGTATATAAGCATATACATACATATATATATTAATAGTGAAAAACACAGTCCCCTTAGACCGCAATGTAAAGGCGCTTTTTAGTTCTATTTTTTTCTAACACCCCACATCCCCTCACTTTAACCCCTTATAACTGCTTTGTGCAGTTTTATCTAAACAAATAAAGATGATATTGTTTAGTTAAAAAAAGAACTATACACTTTATTTGGGGGGCATTTGCGGCACATTTTTTTAATAAACCAGAGGTCTGACCTCTAGTTAATTGCGCTTAGTGCAAAGTGCCTCTGCGAGCATGCGGGAGCATTAACCAGCCACTTGTAATGCCTAATTATATAAAAGTGCACCTGCAAACTGGCAACTTTGCCCCTTTACAGATGCACATTAAAATAGCGCTCCTCTTGTAATCTAGCCCATTATTGGCTGGCAACTTCAGTACCTAGTGCACTAGAAGGGGTATTTTATTGCTGAAGATTCTTTAGTATCTGCTTGAAATATTCATACTCCTGACCAAGGTGTTGATCACAATCTATTGTCCATATTTTTTGGTGGGTATTCAGCCGGAAAGTGTACTTTTCGCTTTGACACAATCATAATAGCATGTTTCCTCTTTTTCTTGGTTATGTGAGTGAGTTTTGCTACGAGGCAAAAAAATCTCTTTTTAACATTTTATTGAGTTTAACTCTTAAATGCACTTGATAAAGCCCTGAACCAGCCTTTATGACATATTGAAAACTATTGCAATACAATTTGTTGCACATGTGCAAAACACATTAAAATGGCCACAAGTTACATTTTAAAGGCATTCTTGCATATCTGCATAAAGGGTCTAGATGCAGTAAAAAAATCCTTCTGATTGGAACAGCCAATAGAATGCCAGCTCAATCCTATTGGCTGATTGGATTAGGGGTTAATAAATGTAGGTAGGTTGCGGTGACATGGGGGGCAGATTAGGGGTTAATAAATAAAATGTAGGTGTTGGCGATGTTGGGGGTGGCAGATTAGGGGTTCATAAGTATAATGTAGGTGGCGGCGGTGTCCGGAGCGGCAGATTAAGGGTTAATAATATAATGCAGGTGCCGGCGATGTCGGGGGCGGCAGATTAGGGGTTAATAAGTGTAATATTAGGGGTGTTTAGACTCAGGGGGTTTTTGCAGCAATTGCCGGGTTTGTAAAAACCCGTAATACCAGCGCTGTTTGTAAGTGAGCGGTGAGCATAAACTGCTCGTCAGCACCGCACAGCCTCTAACGCAAAACTCGTAATCTAGGCGGCATTCTTTTAAAGAAGGGTTAATCTTATACCTCTGTTTTGCCCTCTGCATCTTTCCCTAGCCTGTTCGTTTCATCTTGTAGCTTTCTCTTTTCCTGTGTCTGTTTGTCATAACTATTTCATCTATCTTGATGTAAAAGTTTAAATGACAGAAATAGGTATGGCTACTTGTCATGGTTCTGTTTGGCCTGTTTTCTGCTTTGAAATACACTAAAACACTATTATTGATATTTCTCTATAGATTAGGTTACCCAACTATGGATGCTGACTACATCTGCGTGACAATATCAGTGTATTCATCTATCTAACCATATATTTGCACTGGAGCTTGCCCCATTAACTAACTTCAATAACTTAAGCCACGGTAACCCATTTCTTTCAGCATTCTTCTACAACATTAAATGGACAGTGTACCCTAATTTTTACCACATTTTATATTTTTTTTATAGATAATTTACCTTTATTTCAGCGTTTGAATTAGATGTTTTTGCCAGTGTTATCCCTACCCATGCTAAATGTTTAAATGAATGTTTTGGCTAAAAGCTGCCTAAACATAGCCAGCACAAGACATTACGCTCCCAATGGGGGTTAGGAGAGATAAGTTATAAAATGTTAATTTTTCATTGTTCTCTCTAAGACCCCGATATTAAAAACATCCACATACTGTCGGGAAACTGCATTGATTGCCTTATCGGCATCGCAGACTGATGGTCAGTTGGAATATTAAAAAAAGGGTAATTCCTGAGCGATCCCAGCAAGTGCCAATGTCTCTCCCATTGATGTCAATGGGAGTGCAACGTCACCACCATTTGGCATTTTACTGCCGAGGGGGGCCTTGTTTAAAGTGTGTTTACACGGAGAAAACAGTGCACTCACTGAAACTAAAATTATTTTCAGTGTAGGCACACTTCAAATATTGCCATGGGTAGCTAAGTTTAATTACACTAACTGTCTGAGGCTCTGTTGTCCCGGATGCTACCCTTCTTGCAACATGCACTTCTCTACTTTAAACATATCGATCTTGTGTCAATGTTTCCAAAGCAAAGGGCAGGCTACTCCGACTAGCAGGTCTAGCTAACTCCCTCTGAATGTCTATAACTACACCATGCCTAAGCTACACTCCCCTGCACCACCTCATTACCTCCCACCGACTGCCTACACCTATGTCACGACTAACCTACACACCCTGGAATGCCCAGCTAAGTCCCTAATACAGCCTACACTGACATAATGTTTAACCTACACTCCCTTGTAATGCACATCTAGCTGCCTAACTATAATAAACTATACTATAAGTAATAAACCTATGAAGATATGTTGCTAAAGTTATCATCAATGTTTAAATAATGTGTTACAGAGATGCACTAAAACACCGGTGGCAGATTGTCGTATGACTGGCAAAACCTCCAAAGTCTATCCAGGTTCCTGGAACTCAGTGCTGGACCTGAATTTAGCCCCGGACCGCCGGTGTCGGCCGACTGCCGGAAGACATGCAAAACCGCCTATCTTCTTGCTTGATGCGTTTATTATCGTAAATAAAAATACATTTTTAAAATAGATATTTATGTTATAAAAGAAAGTTGCATTATTTATAATTAGAGTATCACATAACTGCATGCCTGTTATGAAATAAAACAATTGTAACACGAATGCCTTTTGTAACATAAATATTGATTTTAAAATATATATTTATATTTAAAATAAAAAACACAACAATAAAAAATAAATACATATTAATTTATGTACAATAGTTAAAAGAATATGCATCATACATAAGCATGCATAATATTTTAGAAATTGTAGAAAATGCACTATTAACTCCTAAGGTGCCCTAACCTAACCACCTATTTTTCAAGCAAGGAACCCTAATATATAGGGGTACCACATACTTCTGGCTGGTTTCAAATCAGTCACTATTGGATGACTTGAATCAGTCAATAGAAATAACTTTTTAAAATTTAATTCTAATCATCCATAAGCAAAGGATAATTAGAATTAAAATTTACTGTAAAAATGTTATTGCTATTTTATTTATTGTAAAAATTGGAAGTAAGTGGTACCCCTATATATTGGCGTTCACGCTTCCAGGTTTCAATGTATGGCAGAGATCACATGAAGAGGGGGCTCCCTGAAGAGAGTCTAAGAAAAGAAGATGCAGAGTGGAGGAGGCAGAAGACGCCGCAGTGAAGATGGGCCCCAGGCGCCTGGACGAAGATGGGCCCCGTCGGAGACGAAGTCCGTCTCTGCCATGTGAAGATGAGTGCCTGGATCCTGGATGAAGATGGGCCCAACAACGGTTCAAGAGAAGCCGGAGTCCCCATCAGATGTGTGGTGGGTTTTTATTTTTAAGAATATCTTGTGTTATTTTATTTTTTTTCTTAGGCTAGGTTTTCACAGTAAGTTTTATTTTATTTTGTGGGTGGGGATTACTTTAATGTAGGTGGGGTTTTTTCTAACTTTTTTATTTTTTAATGAAAAAGAGCTTTGATCACTTTAGGACAATGCCCTACAAAAGGCCCTTTAAATGGTTATTGTAGTTTAGCTTGGGTTTAGTTTTTTATTTTATTTTAAGTTTTTATTTTATTTTATGGGGCATGTAGTTTAGTGTTGGGTATAATTTTGAAATTTTGGATAATGTAGTGTATTATTTTTTTAACATATTTTTTTTTCATTTTGTGTAACTTAGCTTTTTTGTATTACTTAGTGTGGTTAGTTTAGAGTGGGGTCAGTTTAGAGGGGATGTTAGGTAGAGTAGTGTTAATTTCTTTCGGATTTTTCCTTTTTTATTTATTTTTTTCTATATATTTTGTTAAATATTTTTAACTTGGGGGGGGGGTTTAGTTAGAAGGGGGATTAGGTGTAAGAGTAGGGTTAGATTTAGTTTGGGTTTTTTCGGTTTAGGGTTTTTTCATTTTTAATTTTTTAGTTAGATAGGATAGTTTGTATTTGGGGTTCATGGCAGCATAGGGGGTTAATAGTTAGGACTTGCAATGGTTTCATGGCGGCATAGGGGGTTAAAAATTAGGACTTGCAGTGGATTCATGGTGGCCTAGAGGGTTGAGAGTAAGGACTTGCGGTGGGTTTATGGTGGCATTAGGAGCTAATAGTTAGGAGTTGCGGTGGGTTCATGGCAGCATAGGGGGTAATAGTTAGGAGTTGCTGTGGGTTTGTGGCTGCATAGGAGTTAATAGTTGGCACTTGCTGTGGATTCATGGTGGCATAGGGGGCTAATAGTTAGGACTTGAGGTGGGTATATGGCGGCATTGGGGTTAATAGATAGATACTTGCGGTGGGTATGTGGTGGCATAGAGGTTAATAGATAGATACTTGTGATGGGTATGTGGTGGCATAGGGGTTAACAGTTAGGACTTGTGGTGAGTATGTGGCGGCATAGGAGTTAATAGATAGATAATTGCTGTGGGTATGTGGCAGTTCAGATCTTTTTTAATTTAGTGTTAGTTTGCGCTCATGAGGTACTTCAATTTTTGGGTATTATGAGTAGCAGTTAGGCAGACGGCAATTATTCAAAGGTATTGTTTACTATACATCACCAGTATGGTCGGTGATGCTGGGTGTTGCCTAAGCGTTGAGGTTATGTTGTGAGCTTGGAATATTCCGACAAGCTCGCTCGACATAGCGGCGGATCCCTTTAAATATCTTGCCACCTCGTTGCACTTTCGATCACTGTGGCTTAAGGCCCTAATATTCAAAGGTTCTCCATCTTGGAGAGAAATTGCATTTTAGACTTCACAGGGGCTGAACTCACTGAATATTCAAAAGAAAAAGGGCGTAACTCTCCAGCACCGGGAAATCTCTCTCATTTCTATAGATTTCTATAGAGCACTGCATGATATGAGAGTTTTGTTACACTTCTGTGTTACTTTCACAAATTAGGATCATATTTTGTTTATTACTGTTTATATATACAAATTACATTGCACATTGAATTTGCTACATTGTAAACTAAAACTTACAGTTTCAGAAAGTGGAAGGGAGAAGGCAGTTCCCTGGACTGAACATGGGAGTTCCCAGGGTATATCTGAAGCTCTCTCACAAGTCTTGTGAAATTTTCTAAGCATTCTAAGCTGGTCTCATTGATTTGTATCGCCACTTGTATGCAGGTGAAATTTGCTCAAAATTCATAGACTATTTAAACTAACAGAAAAGTAATATATACTAAAATATAGACAAAAGCAAGTTAAAATGCAGTGAAAAAATTTCAGTTTAATTTGCAATTGATGCAAATGGAGCCTTTGGGGCCCATTTAACAAGCTCCGTAGGGAGCTTGTGGGCCCGTGTTTCTGGCGAGTCTTCAGACTCGCCAGAAACACCAGTTAAGAAGCAGCGGTCTAAAGACCGCTGCTCCATAACCCTGTCCGCCTGCTCTGAGCAGGCGGACAGACATCGACGCAATTCATTGACAGCTCCCTGCTGGCGGCCGATTGGCCGCGAGTCAGCAGCGGGCGGCGTTGCACCAGCAGCTCTTGTGAGCTGCTGGTACAATGCTGAATACGGAGAGCGTAATGCTCTCTGCATTTAGCGAGGTCTTGCGGACCTGATCCGCACTGTCGGATCAGGTCCGCAAGACCTTTAATAAATAGGAGTTCTCCAGTTATCTTCTCTCTCCCATGTGAAATTTTCTATTCCATTGAGCTTCATTACTTTTTATGGAAGACTTTTCTCATCTCCATAGGATTTCCAAGTTCCTTAACTTTTCTTCAAATTCAGTGAGTTCTGCCACTGTGAAGTCTGCTCTCTAATCAGAATTTGTAAAATCACAATCATATTTATTTATTTATTTATAAAATATTTTACCAGGAAAGATACATTGAGATTTCTCTCGTTTTCAAGTATGTCCTGGGTACACAAAACATTGCATTGATACAATGGGTACAATAAAATACAAAACAATAATAATACATGATATATGCAAAAATTTAACATAGAACAGGTAGGAAATATATAATCAACAATGACAGGTGCATTCTGTTTTGAGATATGTAGAGAGGGATCTCTTAAAGGATATTAGGCATGGGGAAGGTTTGAAAGTGTGCGGGAAGTCGTTCCATAATTGTGGTGCTCTTTAGGAAAAGGAGGATCGAGCTGCTTTCTTTTTGTATTGAGGCATGCTAAATAATGTGCTGGTACTGGATCGGAAGTTATAGGAGGTGGGAATAACCGGTGAGAGCATACTGCTCAGGTAGGGTGGGAGCTTCCCAGAAAAGCTTTTAAACACAAGGCAGGAAAGATGGATGGTGTGTCTGGATTCCAGCGACAGCCAGTTTAGTTCTTTTAGCATGTCACAATGGTGGGTCCTGTAGTTACATTGTAGCACAAAGCGGCAGAACGAGTTATACAATGTATTAAGTTTATTTGAGTTTGCATATATACACTGTTGTACACAAAATAACATACAAAATAGAAACTCCAAAGTTTAAATGTAATAAAATGTAATCTGAAGTGTAAAGGGATATAATAGAAAGAACAAAGTGTAAATGCAGCAGAACTCTCATGTCATACAGTGCTATATTGCACTGGGATTGCCTCTCCTTCACATACAGAAATGCAGGGAACACCCCTTGCAGAAGCAAAGCAAAATCTGCCTTTTGAAAATGTCACTAAGGATCTTGTAGTGCTGGAGGATCATTTTATATCTCACCTGAGCAGAGAGGTTTTGAATATCCTAAGGCCTAAGTATTGGGCTTTGGTATACAGACTGTGATAATATAAATAAGCATGTTTGTGTACAGAAAGTGATCAAATAAGGAGTTCTGATTTCCCTGCCAGTGGTTTTTAAAGAACAAAAACAGCTATTTAATATACAAAATTTTACATTAAGAAGCAATTTTTCATATATTGTACACTCTACTGCTGGGATAAAAAGTTATTGAAAAAAAATTAAGGGAAAAAAAATATCACAGTACAATATTACAGTACAATGTCCCTTGAAGGCTTCCTAGTGGGTCATTTTTATCCCAGACGTTTTAATTGGTTAAATCAAACATACAACCTTAGCACCTATGCTCACTTTGTACAGCCACGTTATAACCATGCTTTGATTTACTTTGGACAAATATCGCTTCTGTAAAGGTTTGTGAAAGCCCATGTAAAAAACCTCTTGAAAAGCCTAAAATACTTTCTTTTCTTTTGTTTATATAGACACATTTTTGTGTGTTAGTTTATTTCCCTGTTATATTTGAGTAGTTTTAATAATTTAAATATTTGTTATTCTAATGGATTGGAAAGGCATAGACAAAGCAGTTCTAAATCAAGCCCTAGGTCGTTAGCGTAATTGTTACGGATTACAAGTAGAGAGGTATCAATAGCATTGGGTTCTCTTTTTGGATCTCTGCCTTGTGCAAACAATAACACACAAACCGCAAGACTGCAAGTCGTGCAGCAAATCAATTGCAAAAACACTGTGCGCATAAACAACACAGTTATATTAATATACTTTTAACCTCTGTGATTACCTTGTATCTAAGCATCTTCTGACAGCCCCCTGATCACATGACTTTTTATTAATCTATTGACTTGCATTTTAGCTGTATTGTGCAGAACCCATGGGCGTGAGCACAATGTTATCTATATGGCCCACATGAACTAGCAGTCTCCTGTTGTGAAAAGCTAATACAAAAGCATGTGATAAGAGACTGTCTGTCGTGGCTTAGGAACAGGCAGAAATGTAGAGGTTTAAATGTTATAAAGTATATTAATCTAACAATGTTGGTTGTGCAAAGCTGGGTAATGGGTAGTAAAGGCGTTATCTATCTTTTTAAACAATAAAAATTTTAGTGCAGACTGTCCCTTTAATGGCAAAGGGCTATATTGCACTTATGTATGATTATATATGTATACATATTTAGTAATGTTGTATATGTGTATATATGACTGTAAATAAATATATACACATATACATACATTAATATATATTTATACATATTTAGACATATATATATATTTATATATATATATATATACATATACAGTACATACAAATACATACATTAATATATATTTATACATATTTAGACATATATATATATATATATATATACAGTACATACAAATACATACATTAATATATATTTACACATATTTAGACATATATATACAGTACATACAAATACATACATTAATATATATTTACACATATTTAGACATATATATACAGGGAGTGCAGAATTATTAGGCAAGTTGTATTTTTGAGGATTAATTTTATTATTGAACAACAACCATGTTCTCAATGAACCCAAAAAACTCATTAATATCAAAGCTGAATAGTTTTGGAAGTAGTTTTTAGTTTGTTTTTAGTTTTAGCTATTTTAGGGGGATATCTGTGTGTGCAGGTGACTATTACTGTGCATAATTATTAGGCAACTTAACAAAAAACAAATATATACCCATTTCAATTATTTATTTTTACCAGTGAAACCAATATAACATCTCAACATTCACAAATATACATTTCTGACATTCAAAAACAAAACAAAAACAAATCAGTGACCAATATAGCCAACTTTCTTTGCAAGGACACTCAAAAGCCTGCCATCCATGGATTCTGTCAGTGTTTTGATCTGTTCACCATCAACATTGCGTGCAGCAGCAACCACAGCCTCCCAGACACTGTTCAGAGAGGTGTACTGTTTTCCCTCCTTGTAAATCTCACATTTGATGATGGACCACAGGTTCTCAATGGGGTTCAGATCAGGTGAACAAGGAGGCCATGTCATTAGATTTTCTTCTTTTATACCCTTTCTTGCCAGCCACGCTGTGGAGTACTTGGACGCATGTGATGGAGCATTGTCCTGCATGAAAATCATGTTTTTCTTGAAGGATGCAGACTTCTTCCTGTACCACTGCTTGAAGAAGGTGTCTTCCAGAAACTGGCAGTAGGACTGGGAGTTGAGCTTTACTCCATCCTCAACCCGAAAAGGCCCCACAAGCTCATCTTTGATGATACCAGCCCAAACCAGTACTCCACCTCCACCTTGCTGGCGTTTGAGTCGGACTGGAGCTCTCTGCCCTTTACCAATCCAGCCACAGGCCCATCCATCTGGCCCATCAAGACTCACTCTCATTTCATCAGTCCATAAAACCTTAGAAAAATCAGTCTTGAGATATTTCTTGGCCCAGTCTTGACATTTCAGCTTGTGTGTCTTGTTCAGTGGTGGTCGTCTTTCAGCCTTTCTTACCTTGGCCATGTCTCTGAGTATTGCACACCTTGTGCTTTTGGGCACTCCAGTGATGTTGCAGCTTTGAAATATGGCCAAACTGGTGGCAAGTGGCATCTTGGCAGCTGCACGCTTGACTTTTCTCAGTTCATGGGCATTTATTTTGCGCCTTGGTTTTTCCACACGCTTCTTGCGACCCTGTTGACTATTTTGAATGAAACGCTTGATTGTTCGATGATCACGCTTCAGAAGCTTTGCAATTTTAAGAGTGCTGCATCCCTCTGCAAGATATCTCACTATTTTTGACTTTTCTGAGCCTGTCAAGTCCTTCTTTTGACCCATTTTGCCAAAGGAAAGGAAGTTGCCTAATAATTATGCAAACCTGATATAGGGTGTTGATGTCATTAGACCACACCCCTTCTCATTACAGAGATGCACATCACCTAATATGCTTAATTGGTAGTAGGCTTTCGAGCCTATACAGCTTGGAGTAAGACAACATGCATAAAGAGGATGATGTGGTCAAAATACTCATTTGCCTAATAATTCTGCACTCCCTGTATATATATATATATATATATATATGTATATATATATATATATATATATATACAGTACATACAAATACATACATTAATATATATTTACACATATTTAGACATATATATATATATATATATATATATATATATACAGTACATACAAATACATCTTTAGCAAGCAAGATGTGTCTCAATGTTAAAGCCACTTGACTGCACTTGACTCGCATATGTTTGAGCCCTTATAACTTTTGAGTGCAATTGCGATTTTTAAAGACAATTTGGTATAACAAGTAAATATTTAAAACAACAGTATCTTAACCCGAACAAAACTTTTTTTTAGCGCAGAGCAATAATAGCACTCTCACTGTGCCCGTATTAGAAGAAGTCAGTTAAAGGAACAACATTTTTATTTCACAATTCAGCATATAATTTTAAACAACTTTCCAATTTACTTCTATTATCTAATTTGCTTCATTCTCTTGGTATCCTTTGTTTAAGAAGCAGCAACGAACTAATGGGAGCTAGCTGAACACATCAGGTGAACCAATAAGATGAGGCATATATGTGCAGCCACCAATCAGCTCCCGAGCCTACTTAGGTATCCTTTTCAACAAAGGATACCAATAGAATAAAACAAATTAAATAATAGAAGCACATTTGAAAGTTGTTTAAAATCACATGCACTGAATCGTGAAAGAAAAAAAATGGGTTTACTGTCCCTTTAAGTCTTACACATGTGAAATCCATAATATTGCTTTAAAATGTAGTGGGTTTTTTTTTAGTCCTGAAGTAAATGATTATCTCTTGCTAGTTTGCATAAAAGAACACATGAAAATGCTATAGAAATAAAGGATTTACGTTTTATATAATCGTAATACTTACTAAAGAAGCACGTTTAATAATAAAGAGAAGTTTTTGTCGCAGAATGAAAATAATATGGTATATGGCAAGGGGTGGGTTAAAGATGTATGTGTTTATATATATGTGTGTGTATTGTATTGGGTACTTGTAAAGCACGGCTAATCACCCGTAAGGGTCTCAAGGCGCTGCTCATTTTATCGACCACTGAAGGATGAAAGGCTGAGTGAACCTGGCCGGGGATCAAACTCTCCGTTTACATATGCCGTTTATTAGTAAACGTTTTCGGGGTCTCCCCCGTCCTCAGACCACTTACAGGCATCAATAAAACATCACCTTAAATACCTACTTACCCCCACCGTGAAGCACCGCCATCAGACTCCCAGCTTCCGTGTAGCGCAACTGCGCATGCGCGCCCGGAACTAGGGAGAGCCAACGGGGACAAACTACAAAACAAAAGTGCAAAGTCAAACACCTTAACGAAAACATACAAAAGTGCAGCAATTCACCTACAGCAAAGTAACTAAACTAGGTGCAGTGTTATATATTATTATTTCTGCCTTTGTCTAAGCACACTGTCACTAGAATAGGTCTTACACACCCCTTCTGCTAATTCGTAACATACATATTAAGTGTTTGTCTACATTCTAATCTTTAAAGCAAAATATATAAAGGGGTGCCTAAATGTACTGTATCCACTCATTATGTGGTAAACTAATGCCCTCAACTTGGACTTAAGTACATAGTCAAAAACTGTTACTTCAGTACTCATTATACAAACTTAAAGAAATTAATTAGTCATCTATAGGACACGAATAGACCTGTCAATTCATCTTAACTAAAATGACCTTAAATAGCACATACCATCTACTCCATCTAGCCTAGAGTTTCTTACTTCGGCAAATCTCTCATTGAGCATAGAGTACTGAAGTAACAGTTTTTGACTATGTACTTAAGTCCAAGTTGAGGGCATTAGTTTACCACATAATGAGTGGATACAGTACATTTAGGCACCCCTTTATATATTTTGCTTTAAAGATTAGAATGTAGACAAACACTTGATATGTATGTTACGAATTAGCAGAAGGGGTGTGTAAGACCTATTCTAGTGACAGTGTGCTTAGACAAAGGCAGAAATAATAATATATAACACTGCACCTAGTTTAGTTACTTTGCTGTAGGTGAATTGCTGCACTTTTGTATGTTTTCGTTAAGGTGTTTGACTTTGCACTTTTGTTTTGTAGTTTGTCCCCGTTGGCTCTCCCTAGTTCCGGGCGCGCATGCGCAGTTGCGCTACACGGAAGCTGGGAGTCTGATGGCGGTGCTTCACGGTGGGGGTAAGTAGGTATTTAAGGTGATGTTTTATTGATGCCTGTAAGTGGTCTGAGGACGGGGGAGACCCCGAAAACGTTTACTAATAAACGGCATATGTAAACGGAGAGTGCCTTCTTTGTTGTGCGAATATTTAAGGCTTGTAAGCGCACCCCGGCAGCTGTATAAGTAAAAAAGAGTGCTGGTTCCCTGCTTTTGTATATATATATATATATATATATATATATATATATATATATGTGAGTGTGTATGTGTGTATGTATATATGTGTATGTGTGTGTATATATATATATATATATGTGTGTGTGTATATATATATGTGTATGTGTGTATATATATATGTGTATGTGTGTATATATATATGTGTATGTGTGTATATATATGTGTATGTGTGTATATATATATATGTGTATGTGTGTATATATATGTGTATGTGTGTATATATTTGTGTATGTGTGTGTATATATATATATATGTGTATGTGTGTGTATGTGTGTATATATATGTGTGTATGTGTGTATATATATGTGTGTATGTGTGTATATATATATATATATATGTGTATGTGTGTGTGTGTATGTGTGTATATGTGTGTATGTGTGTGCATTTTTATGCTCCTCTTGTATCTAACAAGGAAAAAGTAATATATTATACATGTTTTACATTTGTATGCAAACAAATTTGTCTAGAAGCAAATAAAAGCTAAACAATAGTTACACAAATTGTGGTATATAAGTATGTGTACACTTAGCTACAGGATTATACACATATCTATTAAATACAAAGGAGGAAATTGTTGAAAAATAATAACAGCTCCTCATAAAAAGGAAGTTGGTTGTACACATAGGTTTGTGCAGGCTATCTCTCTACTAACATATTGCTTGTGGGTTTAGATCTGTCTGAAAGAGCCCAATGAAATTATAGTTCAGCGAACTGCCCCATAACTGTGTGCCATTTGTTAAATGGACAGGAGTAGTAAGAGTATGGAGGTTATGTCAAACACCTTTTTGACAGGTACCACGCCCCTTTTTCACACCTTTGACGGGTTGACACGCCCCTTTCTCCTCCCTTAATCCCGCCCCTTTTTAATATCAATTTGATATAAAATTGATATAAAAAGGTAATTTTGATATAAAATTGATATAAAATTGATATTAAAAAAAGTCATTTTATATTAAATTGATATAAAATTGATATAAAACTGATATAAAATTAATATAAAAAAAGTCATTTTATATTAAATTGATATAAAATTGATATAAAAAAGGTGATTTTGATACAATTGAATTGATATGTATATTTATTAGGATTAAAAGGTTAAAGAATTGTATTATTGATATTTTGATTTATAAAAGATAAATGTTATTTAATTCTAAAAGTTGTAAATTACACTTTGATATTATAAAAGTATAATTTTGATAATGTTTTATTAACATTTGTTATAAGATTTCTGTGAAACAAATCATTTAATTCAGCATTGCACATATCTTCTCTGTCTTCATGCCAGCATATTGTATGAACTGAATGCACAGTGCTCTGACACTTTTATGTTATTAAAATGCTGACTTATCTAATACGTTATTTGTTAAATGATGACTAAGTATTTTGTTAAAAAATCATCATATTACTTTCAGATGTCATTTGAATTAACAAGCTATTTTAAAATACTGATACACATCATTTCTGTACGACTAAGCATATCACATGTTATCTAAACTAAAGCAAACTGTCAAGGTTAGCCCAATGCAAATAACAAATCTCATACCTTTACCCTAAATATCTATAGCAAGAGAATTTCATTAAAAATGTTATAAAATCTAGATGAGTAAAATACTATCAACAGATTGTTTATATGTACAGAGTTCATACAAGTTTAAACCATTGATCACAAAATAAACATTCAGAAACATAAGTTTGCATAACCGTAAAGCGACCTTCAACTACACAAGATTAGCGTGTTATCTGTTTTTAAAAAAAACTTAAACTCTTACCTAATTTTATGTAACATGGTAAATAAAATCTTATAAATGTACATTTACTGATATTGTTTTTAATATCAAATTCATATCAGAATCCTTATACAACTTATACTTGGTTACACGTTAACTTTGTGGGTGTGAAACTTAAAATTTGGCCTTCTGGCTCATACAGTTTCAAAGTACAAGTGACTCAAAGTATAATGGAGCAGTTTCACCACGATGTTGCTTATCAACAACAGTATCCAACGGTAAGCTATGTTATTTTTTTTATTTATATTTATAAAAATGTTTAAAAAACAGCTTTTTTATTGAAATGTGTATATTAATTATGATTTAACAGTGAAATATTTCCTAACTTTATTAGGCTAACAACATGCAACAGAAGCAAATTCTCAATTATCTTTTTAAATTAACTTTATACCCACAAAACAAAAATAAACATTTATACATCACAAATACAAATAAGCTTAATGCAAACAGCTTAATAAAATGATTAACTCACAATATTATTTTATTTTGAACTCACATATCTGTACACAGCTGATGAAGCAATTTAAAACAAATACAGATACACAAATACAATATTTTTTAAAACATTGCATGTGCTCGTGAACGTGAAGTTATTTGGGAGCAGGCACTGATTGGCTAGACTGCAAGTCTGTCAAAATAACTGAAAAAAGGGGCAGTTTGCAGAGGCTTAGATACAAGATAATCACAGAGGTTAAAAGTATATTATTATAACTGTGTTGGTTATGTAAAACTGGGAAATGGGTAATAAAGGGATTATCTATCTTTTAAAACAATAAAAATTCTGGTGTAGACTGTCCCTTTAATAAAAAAATAAATACATCTCTTATAGAAATATTTTTTTCTATCTTATTTTAAAAACCTCTATTTTTACCACCCCTGCTTGGATGACAATATGTGTACCAACAAACTCTTTTATACTTTTTATTGTAAAGTGTTACACTAAGTAATTAAGCTTAACTTATATTAATGAAACTAATGTTACCATCAGTTTACACAGTTTACAACAGCAGTGTGTTCTCATTGTGACCACTTAATATAGCTAGTGATTTTTAACCTCTCATACTAATAATATATCACTTAATGCACTTGTTGGCTATATCACATGAGTATTTTCATCTTGTTTACTAAGGACAAACTGCATTTGTATATTAGGTATGGTGTATATGAGCATATTTATATTAGGTATGGTGTATATGAGGATATTTATATTTTCCACAGGGATGCCAGTTTTATAGCAATTCAATGCAATCTCTAGGATTTTATTTGTATCTTGTACTATTAACAAAGAACATTTAGTATCTGAAGATGCTGGTGTGACTGTTATTTGCTATAACAATGAGTGAATTTATTGTGCAAGGGTAGTGTAGGGCAAGATCCACTTATTTCTTTTCTCTCTCTCTCTCTTTTTGTGTGCATATATTTTGCTTTTTACCTCCATGCACTTTCCCTGGATATTGTTTTGGGACCATGTGCCTTAGTAACTGTCTAACTCACACACATTCATTTGTGAAGTGGAGTGCTATCCTAGTTGCATAATATTTCCTAACATCAGCTTCCAGGGATTGCGAGAAGCCATATTTAAAGTAGTGAAGCTTTTGGTATAGTGAAGGCTCACCTATCAGCCCTAAAACTCTCTAATTAAGGAGAGGATTACCAATTTATTTCCAGAAAACACATTTTGGCTATCTTCTCTCACAAAACACGTCCACTCCTTTACTTTTTCCTATTCCCCATTCATCAATCACATAAATAGTAGATTTAAACGGTATGGGCTGTTTTATGAAGCTGTGGATGCAGCTTTGGACCTTTGTGACCCTGCAACATCTAGTTAAGAAGCAAAAGTCTTAAGAAGCTGCACATGAACAAAGTTACCAGGCAACGAAAGCTGACCACCCATGCTAGCCACCAGTAAACTCTCTTAATTATAACTAGACTTAACCCCAGCTCTACAGAATTGTGCAATACTATACAAACTATAATAATAATCGTTCTCAGGAGTCACCATTCATGGTTAAAACAATAGATTAGGACACTGTATGTTAAAAGTGTAGGACATTTTACCTAACGTATAAAGGAAAATATAAACAACTTACTTATTTAGTTAAAATCTGCATAGACGTTTACCCCAAATTATTTGAGTTATTTAGGATTTGTTATGTTTGTTAAGTTTTCAAAAATACAGACTTATTTAAACTTCAGAGTTGCAAACACATTTATTAACAAATTATAAGATTGAGTGCAAATCATACGATTCACATAAGTAGATGTACGTATAGTATTGGTAATGAATATATATATATATATATATATATATACATATAGCTATACACAGAGCAACATACGTTAGATTTCCTTCCAATTTTTATTTACATACAGTTACACACAAATTTACAACTGCTACAAATAAAACTAGGGATTTTAAGTATATTAAGTATGTCACTGAAATAAATGTATGGACATAAATATGTATATAATATACTAAAAATACATAGAGACTTGTATCAACATAAGTACTTACAAATACAGTTAAAACTGTCATAAACTTGCACAATTGAGTCATACATTAACTTAAGTACCATCCCATATAAATAATTATATATAAATTATATCTGAACAATACACTTACATACCTACATCATTTTAAATTTACATATCAAACACAAATATAAAAGCACACGAAAACACAGTTCACTCTTTACCTTGTGTATTTTAAACAAGATTAATATTTTGTTCATTTTGTAATATAACAAATGGGTGCAGAAGATTTTTAATTTACATTTTTAGATATTTGTATGCTTGATATATTTCTGTAACATTTTAGTATGTGCCCCACTATATATATAGTAACGTCACTCTTTATCAGGCTGCTATGTTCAACTGAGTCTATAAAATAGGATAATGTTAGATCAATAATATCAGTTCTAGTTTATATGTGACTTTGCCTCTGTTACTGAAATAATTATAGTAACAAAGTTAACATACCTAAATATATTTCTTACCGAAGATTCCATGTCAAGCTTCAGATAACACAAATAACATATTTATTACATATTTACTTCTAAACATAATACATTATTTATATTTCTGTTCTAGAAAATAACTTTGGTAATTAAGATCAACGGCATTAAATATCTTTACTGGTAACAATATAAGTTTAATACCTGGCTTATTCATTTTAGTTTGAAATGACTACTTTTTAGCAGTTTTCTTGCATTGGTTTGTATTTATTCTAAGCACATGTTTATTGTTTGTCTTTGTACTAGATGCATAAATGTGTCATTGCTTTATGTATTGAATCTGTTTTCTTGCATAGAGAGTGTTAAACACAGAAAGGTATATAGGTTATGATCAGCCTCAATTCTTCTTGCATTGAGAGTGTTAAATACAGTAAGGTGTTTATCAGCCTTTATTATTTCTTGCAGTGAAGGGGCTAAAAAATAAATTAAAAAATAATCTTTTAATGTCACAACAGTACAAAGACGTATTTTAAAATGTAAAGAGTGCTCCACTAACATAAACCCCACCCAAACTCTAATCTAAGAAAAAAAATGTTGCTGGGCTGTCCATTAGTCTGTTGTGGACACTTGATAGCCTACACCCTGTATTAGCCACAAGAAAAAAACAACTAGATGTACATGAAGTATCAGTCTAAATCAATACTTTGCCAATATATGTGGCTTTCATTTCATAAATCTTCATCATCAAGGTAATGCTACACGTCACTTTTATGTTGTTTAAGAAAGTTTGTTAAGAATTATTACATAATTAAAAGTAGATCTTTATTTTTTTAAAATATTTTCTTAATGAAAAATAATGTTTTAATATAAAAACTATGGAACTTGGTACAGATAACTACACCAAAAAACAAAAATGTTTTAGTTATTCAAGTAATGATATCAATTTAAAAAGGATGCTACTTGATTTTCGGATACATTGCGACTGCCAAATACATTAACATGTTTTGCTGTTCATACTAGTAGCCATACTACTCTTTTAAACTTGCAATCTCCCTTTATAATATTTACATAGATTAACTTAAATTCAAAATAGTAATATTTTATTGTATAAAACTATACATGAAAACATTTAAAACTCAAGAGATGGCACGCTAACTTGGGACAAGGTAAAGAACTTTCCAGAATATGTCTGGCTCTTCTATATTGGTGAGTAAATAGCTGATCCCAAAACCCAGAGATTTGACAAGAGATTGAAGAAATTTTAAGTTTCTCTGGCAATGGCAAGTGGCATTTATTTATCCCATTCATTTTAAAATAAAATAAATGATAACACTTCATGAAATAATCTAAATAAAATGTTGATGGTATTGTAGGTGCGCAAGCAGAAGTTTTCAATATACCTTGTTTCTCTGTAATAATTCATTCTTATGATCAAGACCCTGGAAAGAAAAGGGATAGCACAATCTGCCCTAGATACTCTATAGCTTTTTGCTAATTACTAGATGGTCCTTTGTAAATTATGAAGTTAAAATACCAAATGCTCCAGTTGAAATTATTTGCGTTTCTCACATTTTGAAGGCTCTAGAATTACTCATTCTTTAATATTATATCTATTAAAACTTGCACAACCCTGAAGAAATAATGTAATATATAGTTGAAAATGAGACTCTAGTTTTTTCCTCTAAGACATTAAAGTTAATCCATCTTTAATATTGTCTTAAATGAATAGATTAACATTTAATTTGAAATATTTTTCCTTTTACCATAAAATAGGTATATCCAGTTGCCTTAAGTGTGATACGTGGAAACTTGTAATTTTCTATACTTCTATTTTAAGAAAAGAAAAAACTATACAATTGATACAACAACTCATAGCACTTACACCAAATCCAAAATTGATTGTTTTGTACTGATTATACGAGCCAAATGTATTTGACAAGTATTTGGATTCCTGATAAATAGTACTTTATATTTGTAGCTAGTTTTCTACTAAAGTAATACTGATGTATTAAGGAACACTAATGTGTTAAAGTTTCCCCAACACTAAACTAATTATACATGTCTGTTCAGTTAAGAAGTAAAAGACAAACTTAATCACCATTTTGTTTATGTATAGAATTATACATCTATAGTAAAATCTGTCCCTCAGTCTTACAATATTTTTTATTTTCTCTATAATTGAATCCTACTTGATTATGAAACTGTTAAGAGGTCCACAAAATTAAGAAAACACATTTTATCAGTTTTTTATCTTCTTAATATATGATGCTTGGTTTCATCTTTCAAACATTAAATTGTTATTTCTCTGTAAACCTACCAATTTGCAAACAAAAAATTAAAAGTTTTAACTCTGAAAATATTTTAAAAATGATTAACTCAATTAAATCACTCAAAACTTTAAATATTTTAATTATTAATATTTACACAATTATTTAAGTTAATTATTCTTCTATAAACACAATCAATTTTGGACTTGTATAGTTTTTTCTTTTCTTAAAATAATATAATATAATATTAAAGAATGAGTAATTCTAGAGCCTTCAAAATGTGAGAAACGCAAATAATTTCAACTGGAGCATTTGGTATTTTAACTTCATAATTTACAAAGGACCATCTAGTAATTAGCAAAAAGCTATAGAGTATCTAGGGCAGATTGTGCTATGCCTTTTCTTTCCAGGGTCTTGATCGTAAGAATGAATTATTACAGAGAAACAAGGTATATTGAAAACTTCTGCTTGCGCACCTACAATACCATCAACATTTTATTTAGATTATTTCATGAAGTGTTATCATTTATTTTATTTTAAAATGAATGGGATAAATAAATGCCACTTGCCATTGCCAGAGAAACTTAACATTTCTTCAATCTCTTGTCAAATCTCTGGGTTTTGGGATCAGCTATTTACTCACCAATATAGAAGAGCCAGACATATTCTGGAAAGTTCTTTACCTTGTCCCAAGTTAGCGTGCCATCTCTTGAGTTTTAAATGTTTTCATGTATAGTTTTATACAATAAAATATTACTATTTTGAATTTAAGTTAATCTATGTAAATATTATAAAGGGAGATTTCAAGTTTAAAAGAGTAGTATGGTTACTAGTATGAACAGCAAAACATGTTAATGTATTTGGCAGTCGCAATGTATCCGAAAATCAAGTAGCATCCTTTTTAAATTGATATCATTACTTGAATAACTAAAACATTTTTGTTTTTTGGTGTAGTTATCTGTACCAAGTTCCATAGTTTTTATATTAAAACATTATTTTTCATTAAGAAAATATTTTAAAAAAACAAAGATCTACTTTTAATTATGCAATAATTCTTAACAAACTTTCTTAAACAACATAAAAGTGACGTGTAGCATTACCTTGATGATGAAGATTTATGAAATGAAAGCCACATATATTGACAAAGTATTGATTTAGACTGCTACTTCATGTACATCTAGTTGTTTTTTTTCTTGTGGCTAATACAGGGTGTAGGCTATCAAGTGTCCACAACAGACTAATGGACAGCCCAGCAACATTTTTTTCTTAGATTAGAGTTTGGGTGGGGTTTATGTTAGTGGAGCACTCTTTACATTTTAAAATACGTCTTTGTACTGTTGTGACATTAAAAGATTATTTTTTAATTTATTTTTTAGCCCCTTCACTGCAAGAAATAATAAAGGCTGATAAACACCTTACTGTATTTAACACTCTCAATGCAAGAAGAATTGAGGCTGATCATAACCTATATACCTTTCTGTATTTAACATTCTCTATGCAAGAAAACAGATTCAATACATAAAGCAATGACACTATTATGCATCCAGTACAAAGACAAACAATAAACATGTGCTTAGCATAAATACAAACCAATGCAAGAAAACTGCTAAAAAGTAGTCATTTCAAACTAAAATGAATAAGCCAGGTATTAAACTTATATTGTTACCAGTAAAGATATTTAATGTCGTTGATCTTAATTACCAAAGTTATTTTCTAGAACAGAAATATAAATAATGTATTATGTTTAGAAGTAAATATGTAATAAATATGTTATTTGTGTTATCTGAAGCTTGACATGGAATCTTCTGTAAGAAATATATTTAGGTTTGTTAACTTTGTTACTATAATTATTTCAGTAACAGAGGCAAAGTCACATATAAACTAGAACTGATATTATTGATCTAACATTATCCTATTTTATAGACTCAGTTGAACATAGCAGCCTGATAAAGAGTGACGTTACTATATATATAGTGGGCACATACTAAAATGTTACAGAAATATATCAAGCATACAAATATCTAAAAATGTAAATTAAAAATCTTCTGCACCCATTTGTTATATTACAAAATGAACAAAATATTAATCTTGTTTAAAATACACAAGGTAAAGAGTGAACTGTGTTTTCGTGTGCTTTTATATTTGTGTTTGATATGTAAATTTAAAATGATGTAGGTATGTAAGTGTATTGTTCAGATATAATTTATATATAATTATTTATATGGGATGGTACTTAAGTTAATGTATGACCCAATTGTGCAAGTTTATGACAGTTTTAACTGTATTTGTAAGTACTTATGTTGATACAAGTCTCTATGTATTTTTAGTATATTATATACATATTTATGTCCATACATTTATTTCAGTGACATACTTAATATACTTAAAATCCCTAGTTTTATTTGTAGCAGTTGTAAATTTGTGTGTAACTGTATGTAAATAAAAATTGGAAGGAAATCTAACGTATGTTGCTCTGTGTATAGCTATATGTATATATATATATATTCATTACCAATACTATACGTACATCTACTTATGTGAATCGTATGATTTGCACTCAATCTTATAATTTGTTAATAAATGTGTTTGCAACTCTGAAGTTTAATCAAGTCTGTATTTTTGAAAACTTAACAAACATAACAAATCCTAAATAACTCAAATAATTTGGGGTAAACGTCTATGCAGATTTTAACTAAATAAGTAAGTTGTTTATATTTTCCTTTATACATTAGGTAAAATGTCCTACACTTTTAACATACAGTGTCCTAATCTATTGTTTTAACCATGAATGGTGACTCCTGAGAACGATTATTATTATAGTTTGTATAGTATTGCACAATTCTGTAGAGCTGGGGTTAAGTCTAGTTATAATTAAGAGAGTTTACTGGTGGCTAGCATGGGTGGTCAGCTTTCGTTGCCTGGTAACTTTGTTCATGTGCAGCTTCTTAAGACTTTTGCTTCTTAACTAGATGTTGCAGGGTCACAAAGGTCCAAAGCTGCATCCACAGCTTCATAAAACAGCCCATACTGTTTAAATCTACTATTTATGTGGTTGATGAATGGGGAATAGGAAAAAGTAAAGGAGTGGACGTGTTTTGTGAGAGAAGATAGCCAAAATGTGTTTTCTGGAAATAAATTGGTAATCCTCTCCTTAATTAGAGAGTTTTAGGGCTGATAGGTGAGCCTTCACTATACCAAAAGCTTCACTACTTTAAATATGGCTTCTCGCAATCCCTGGAAGCTGATGTTAGGAAATATTATGCAACTAGGATAGCACTCCCCTTCACAAATGAATGTGTGTGAGACAGTTACTAAGGCACATGGTCCCAAAACAATATCCAGGGAAAGTGCATGGAGGTAAAAAGCAAAATATATGCAGACAAAAAGAGAGAGAGAGAAAAGAAATAAGTGGATCTTGCCCTACACTACCCTTGCACAATAAATTCACTCATTGTTATAGCAAATAACAGTCACACCAGCATCTTCAGATACTAAATGTTCTTTGTTAATAGTACAAGATACAAATAAAATCCTAGAGATTGCATTGAATTGCTATAAAACTGGCATCCCTGTGGAAAATATAAATATGCTCATATACACCATACCTAATATAAATATGCTCATATACACCATACCTAATATACAAATGCAGTTTGTCCTTAGTAAACAAGATGAAAATACTCATGTGATATAGCCAACAAGTGCATTAAGTGATATATTATTAGTATGAGAGGTTAAAAATCACTAGCTATATAAAGTGGTCACAATGAGAACACACTGCTGTTGTAAACTGTGTAAACTGATGGTAACATTAGTTTCATTAATATAAGTTAAGCTTAATTACTTAGTGTAACACTTTACAATAAAAAGTATAAAAGAGTTTGTTGGTACACATATTGTCATCCAAGCAGGGGTGGTAAAAATAGAGGTTTTTAAAATAAGATAGAAAAAAATATTTCTATAAGAGATGTATTTATTTTTTTATTAAAGGGACAGTCTACACCAGAATTTTTATTGTTTTAAAAGATAGATAATCCCTTTATTACCCATTTTCCAGATTTGCATAACCAACACAGTTATAATAATATACTTTTAACCTCTGTGATTATCTTGTATCTAAGCCTCTGCAAACTGCCCCTTTTTTCAGTTATTTTGACAGACTTGCAGTCTAGCCAATCAGTGCCTGCTCCCAGATAACTTCACGTTCACGAGCACATGCAATGTTTTAAAAAATATTGTATTTGTGTATCTGTATTTGTTTTAAATTGCTTCATCAGCTGTGTACAGATATGTGAGTTCAAAATAAAATAATATTGTGAGTTAATCATTTTATTAAGATGTTTGCATTAAGCTTATTTGTATTTGTGATGTATAAATGTTTATTTTTGTTTTGTGGGAATAAAGTTAATTTAAAAAGATAATTGAGAATTTGCTTCTGTTGCATGTTGTTAGCCTAATAAAGTTAGGAAATATTTCACTGTTAAATCATAATTAATATACACATTTCAATAAAAAAGCTGTTTTTTAAACATTTTTATAAATATAAATAAAAAAAATAACATAGCTTACCGTTGGATACTGTTGTTGATAAGCAACATCGTGGTGAAACTGCTCCATTATACTTTGAGTCACTTGTACTTTGAAACTGTATGAGCCAGAAGGCCAAATTTTAAGTTTCACACCCACAAAGTTAACGTGTAACCAAGTATAAGTTGTATAAGGATTCTGATATGAATTTGATATTAAAAACAATATCAGTAAATGTACATTTATAAGATTTTATTTACCATGTTACATAAAATTAGGTAAGAGTTTAAGTTTTTTTTAAAAACAGATAACACGCTAATCTTGTGTAGTTGAAGGTCGCTTTAAGGTTATGCAAACTTATGTTTCTGAATGTTTATTTTGTGATCAATGGTTTAAACTTGTATGAACTCTGTACATATAAACAATCTGTTGATAGTATTTTACTCATCTAGATTTTATAAATTTTTTAATGAAATTATCTTGCTATAGATATTTAGGGTAAAGGTATGAGATTTGTTATTTGCATTGGGCTAACCTTGACAGTTTGCTTTAGTTTAGATAACATGTGATATGCTTAGTCGTACAGAAATTATGTGTATCAGTATTTTAAAATAGCTTGTTAATTCAAATGACATCTGAAAGTAATATGATGATTTTTTAACAAAATACTTAGTCATCATTTAACAAATAACGTATTAGATAAGTCAGCATTTTAATAACAAAAGTGTCAGAGCACTGTGCATTCAGTTCATACAATATGCTGGCATGAAGACAGAGAAGATATGTGCAATGCTGAATTAAATGATTTGTTTCACAGAAATCTTATAACAAATGTTAATAAAACATTATCAAAATTATACTTTTATAATATCAAAGTGTAATTTACAACTTTTAGAATTAAATAACATTTATCTTTTATAAATCAAAATATCAATAATACAATTCTTTAACCTTTTAATCCTAATAAATATACATATCAATTCAATTGTATCAAAATCACCTTTTTTATATCAATTTTATATCAATTTAATATAAAATGACTTTTTTTATATTAATTTTATATCAGTTTTATATCAATTTTATATCAATTTAATATAAAATGACTTTTTTAATATCAATTTTATATCAATTTTATATCAAAATTACCTTTTTATATCAATTTTATATCAAATTGATATTAAAAAGGGGCGGGATTAAGGGAGGAGAAAGGGGCGTGTCAACCTGTCAAAGGTGTGGAAAAAGGGGCGTGGTACCTGTCAAAAAGGTGTTTGACATAACCTCCATACTCTTACTACTGACAGGAAACCCCAAATTGTTATTTCATAATTTATATAGAACATACAGTTTTAAACAACTTTCCAATTTACTTCTATTATCAAATTTGCTTTATTCTCATGTTATCCTTTGCTGAAGGAACAGCATTGCACTTTGGGCAGCTAGATGAACACATCTAGTAAGCCAATCACAAGAGGCAAATGTGTGCAGGCAACAATCAGCAGCTAGCTCCCAATAGTGTAGAATATGTGCATATTAGCAAGGGATACCAAGAAAAAAAAGCACAAATGAAGATAGAAGTAAATTTAAAAGTGTCACAAAATTACAGGCTCTATCTGAATCATGCAAGTTTAATTTTAACTTTCCTATCCATTTAAATGAATAGTCAAGTCAAAATTAAACTTTCATGATTCAGATAGATCTGGCAATTTTAAGCAACTTTCTAATGTACTCCTATTATCAATTTTGTTTTGTTCTCTTGCTATCTTTATTTGAAAAAGGAATAATGTAAGCATAGGACCCGGCCCAATTTTGGTTCAGAACCTGGGTATCACCAATCAGCAAGAGCTACCCAGGTGCTAAACCAAAAAAGGGCCAGCTCTTAAGCTTACATTCAAATAAAGATACCAAGAGAAAGAAGACAAAATTTGCTTGAAATTGCCTGCTGTATCTGAATCATGAAAGCTTAATTTTGACTAGACTATGCATTTAAGTGAAAGAACAAAACCCACTTCACTGAACCAATGAAAAAGTATTATGTATACTCTTCCAGAGTTTTCTACAGTACAAATCATAATAATAAGATGTCATCACTAAATTATAGCTTCCTGTATTGAGTCTGTCCTATGTCAATATCTGTTTATATAATTTAGCTTTTCATTAAAACTGGTCCTACTATATCTTCCATCAATACACATAAACTAAAATAGAGGAAAAATAGATGAAAAACAATGTATCACTGAGGACCCAATTAGTTGCAGTAAATGACGTGCTACTCATTTGGGCTTAGAATAAGCATTTTTAATGATTACATTGCCAATTTGGAGTTTAGCATTTGTGTCTATGGAGGAAACTGGTTGGGCTGGGATATAGACTCCCTACTGAATAATGTATATAAATGTATTAAGGAATCTGATTAGCAAAAACAACTAGCGACTGAGGTCTGCAGCCAGAGCGTACTCAGCAGTATTTTACAAGTGTTGTATTGTTTCTTTTCCTGAAATTCTTTACTTTTTTAAAGATATTAATTTCTCAAGTCCAAGACATGGCAACTCAGTAAATTACCAGAACTCACCTAAACTCTGTGAGATAAAATCTTAGCTAGTGAAAACTAGGAGAAGATGGAAAATGTATCCAAAGTGAGCACCAGCTTTGTGTTACTTGGTCTTGTGGAAATGGAAAGCTTAAAATATCTGTATTTCTTTTTAGCTCTTATAGTCTATGTAACTATATTATTCTTGTGCACCTTGATTATGTATGCTATTTGGACTGAACACAGCCTCCACAAACCCATGTACATTTTTATATCCAATCTGGTTTTTAATGGCAGCTGTGGGAGCACATCTTTATTCCCAAAGCTAATTAATGACTTGCTTTCTGGAACCAAAAAGGTATCCTTATCTATCTGCCTTATTCAGACATTCTTAATGCAGATCTTTGCAGGTGTTGAAATGTTTACCTTAACCATTATGGCGCACGACAGGTATCTTGCTGTCAATCAACCATTGAGGTATCCCACTATAATGACAAATGAGAGGGCAATGAAGTATATAATTATCATTTGGCTTTTCTCCACTATACTTATGGTGATACCAATATTACTGACTGCAAAACGTCCTCTGTGTGGACAATACATCAAGAGTATCCTTTGTGACAATATGTCACTTGTTAAGTTGGCATGTGGTGATTCATCTGTCTATCATATAGTAGGGGCCATATTTTCTTTTGTACTTTTAACTGGCTGTCTACTAATTATCATATATTACTACATAAAAACTTTTCTAGTTTGCTTGAAGATTGCTAAAGAGGCATGTCAGAAAGCTATCCGCACACTGGTCACCCACCTTTTCACATTTTCCTGTTTTTTTATTACATTTTTATTTGTTGCTTTCCGTTACAGACTGAACAGTGATAACCTTTCCATAGCTACTCACGTTCTGCTCGCTGTATCTGGTGTGGTTATCTCTGCAATTCTAAACCCCATCATATATGGATTAAGGACTGAAGGTCTCAAAATTAAAGTGATACAGAATCTTCAAACAATTGCTGCTTATTTTTAGTTATTGCAAAAATATTTGTAATTTACTAAATATGTTTGTACTTACTGACATTAAGATTCACTGTGCCATTTCTGATTTTACAATGCAATGTTAATTACTATCATACCCCAGTCAAAAGAGCATTTAAATTAACTGTATTAAACCAAGCAATATTGGTAGTCAAAAAAAATAAAAAAAATAATGTCAGAATATTTGTGATATTTAGTCATTATATTTATTTATAGTTTATACTACATTATTTATTTTTTCTGTATCAACATATATCAAATATTAAATGATGATTTAAGACTACTAAATATTACTTTGTCATGTTACATTAAATATAATTTTAATTTTAACTTGTAATATAAACATGGTATTTTTTATAATTAAAAAATAGTGGCAGACTTCTTAGGACATGCACTGAAAAGCTCATGCTCGAAGCCAAAGGTTTGCGAAGTCGACAGTCAGATAACGAAGTCCTTCACTTTATTTTTTCTGTTGAAATATATGTGTAAAACACTGTATATATATTGTATTTATACTCTCTCTCTCTCTCTCTCTCTCTCTCTCTCTCTCTCTCTCTCTATATATATATATATATATATATATTTATATAATTTATTTATTTTTTTCCAATCATAAACCTTGATTTTAAACTTAATATGCATAAATATAGGTGAAATTATTTCTTTGAATATATTTTACGTGTTTTATTATTCATATTTTCAAGCGTTAATACTTAAAGGGATACTGAACCCAAATGGTTTCTTTCATGATTCAGATAGAGCAGGCAATTTTAAGCAACTTTCTAATTAACTCATATTATCAATTTTTTATTCATTCTCTTGGTATCTTTATTTGAAAAAGCAGGAATGTAAGCTTACGAGCAGGCCCATTTTTGGTTCAGTACACTGGATAGTGCTTGCTAGGTACATTTAGCCACCAATCAGCAAGCTGTACCCAGGTGCTGAACCAAATATGGGCTGGGTCCTAAGCTTACATTTCTGCTTTTTCAAATAAAGATACCAAGAGAATGAAGACAAATTGATAACAGGAGTAAATTAGAAAGTTGTTTAAAATTGCTGCTCTATCGGAATCATGAAAGAAAAAAATTGGGTTCTGTGTCCCTTTAACTTCAGATTTCCAAAAGTGCTAAATTTTCATTCACTAAAATTATGGGGTGCTCTCAAAAAATGTAGGCTGCATTAAAGGGACATGAAATCCAATATTTTTCTTGAATGATTCAGATACAGTATGCGATTTTAAACATCTTTCCAATTTACTGCTATTGTAAAATGTGCTTAATTTTCTTAATATCCTTTATTGAAGGAGCAGCAATGCACTTTTGGGACTATGCTGAACGCATCTGGTGAACCAATGACAAGAGGCAGTCACCAATCAGCAGCTAGCTCCCAGTAATGCATTGCTGCTCTTGAGCCTATCTAGATATGTTTTTCAACAAGTGATACCAATATAATGGAGCAAATTAGATAATAGAAGTAAATTGGAAGGTTATTTAAAATCACATGCTCTATCGAAATCATGAAAGTTTAATTTTGGCTTTCATGTCTCTTTAAGATACTTGGATAAACCTTTTGTTCTAAGCACTCGTTATACCAGAGAGTGTGTTATTCTTTGTGCAAGGTTGTGCAAGAGATGAGTGAGGTATAATAATTTAAATGCATAGAATGACATACGAAAAGGTGAAACTGGCAAGGCCGGTGAGGAATGTTAAAGGGACATAAACCCAACATTTTTTTTATGATTCAGAAATAAAAATGAAAAACACTTTCCAGAAGAACTCAGGAGCATGAATATGTTTGGATGTTTGGATATAAAAAAGTCTACACACCCCTGTTAAAATGTCAGGTTTCTGTGATGTAAAAAAATGAGACAAAGATAAATAATTTCAGAAATTTTTCACCTTTAATGTGACCTATAAACTGTACAACTCAATTGCGAAACAAACTAAAATCTTTTAGGTGGAGGGAAGTAGAAATAAAAAACTAATACTTTGTTGAAGCACCCTTTGATTTTATTACAGCACTCAGTCTTTTTGGGTATGAGTCTATCAGCATGGCACATCTTGACTTGGCAAGATTTGCCCACTCTTCTTTGCAAAAACACTCCAAATCTGTCAGATTGCGAGGGGATCTCCAGTGCACAGCCCTCTTCAGATCACCCCACAGATTTTCAATCGGATTCAGGTTTGGGCTCTGGTTTCTTCTTCTGGTGAAGCCATTCCTTTGTTGATTTGGATGTATGCTTTGGGCCGTTGTCATGCATAAAGATGAAGTTCCTCTTCATGTTCAGCTTTCTAACAGAAGCCTGAAGATTTTGTGCCAATATTGTCTGGTGTTTGGAACTGTTCATAATTCCCTCTACCTTGACTAAGGCCCCAGTTCCAGCTGAAGAAAAACAGACCCAAAGCATGATACTGCCACCAAAATGCTTCACTGTGGGTATGGTGATATTTTGGTTATATGCAGTGTTGTTTTTGCGACAAACATATCTTTTGGAATTATGGCCAAAAAGATTAATCTTGGTTTCATCAAACCAGAACACCTTTTGCGACATGCTTTTGTGAGACTTCAGATGTGTTTTTGCAAAATTTAGCTGGGCTTGGATGGTTTTTTTTGTAAGAAAAGGCTTCCGTCTTACCACTCTACCCCATAGCCCAGACATATGAAGAATACAGGCGATTGTTGTCACATGTACCACACAGCCAGTACTTGCCAGATATTCCTGCAGCTCCTTTAATGGTGCTGTAGGTCTCTTGGCAGCCTCCCAGACCAGTTTTCTTCTCATCTTTTCATCAATTTTGGAGGGACATCCAGTTCTTGGTAATGTCATTGTTGTGCCATATTTTCTTCACTTGATGATGACTGTCTTCACTGTGTTCCATGGTATATCTAATGCCTTGGAAATTCTTTGTACCCTTCTCCTGACTGATACCTTTTAACAATAAGATTCCTCTGATGCTTTGGAAGCTCTCTGCGAACCATGGCTTTTGCTGTAGGATGCGACTAACAAAATGTCAGGAAAGACCTACTAGAACAGCTGAACTTTATTTGGGGTTAATCAGAGGCACTTTAAATGATGACAGGTGTGTACTGACTCCTATTTAACATGATTTTGAATGTGATTGCTCAATTCTAAACACAGCTACATCCCCAGTTATGAGAGGGTGTGCACACTTATGCAACCATATTATTTTAGTTTTTTATTTTTGCTTCCCTCCACCTAGAAGTTTCAGTTTGTTTTTCAATCAAGTTGTACAGTTTAAAGGTCACATTAAAGGTGGAAAAAGTTCTGAAATGATTTATCTTTGTCTCATTTTTTTACATCACAGAAACCTGATATTTTAACAGGGGTGTGTAGACTTTTTATATTCACTGTATATTTGCAAGAATACTTTTAAGAATGTATTCCCAACCGGCCAGGTTTTCCAGATTATCCTGGATAAGAGCAGGTAAAATTACTATCGCCAGATTACGAGTTTTGCGTTATGAGCTATGCTGTGTTACCGTGCAGTTTTTTATCACCGCTCACTTACCTGCAGCGCTGGTATTACAGGTTTTTACAAACACAGCGTTAAAAGGCAAGAAGTGAGCGTTGACCAAAATTGAGCTCCATATCACACTTCAATACCAGCGCTGCTTAAGTGAGCGGTGAGCTGGTCGTACGTGCTTGTGCACAATTTCCCCATAGACATCAATGGGGAGAGCCAGCTGAGAAAGTCTAACACCTGCAAAAAAGCAACGTAAAACTCAGTAATGCAGCCCCATTGATTCCTATGGGGAAACTAAAGTTATGTTTACACCTAATACCCTAACATGAACCCCGAGTCAAAACACCCCTCATCTTACACTTATTAACCCCTAATCTGCTGCCCCCAACATCGCCGCCACGTAAATTATATTTATTAACCCCTAATCTGTTGCCCCCCAATGTCGCTGCAACCTACCTACACTTATTAACCCCTAATCTGCTGCCCCCAACATCGCCACCACTATATTAAATGTATTAACCCCTAAATCTAAGTCTAACCCTAACCCTAACACCCCTTAACTTAAACATAATTTAAATAAATCTAAATAAAATTACTATCATTAACTAAATTATTCCTATTTAAAACTAAATACTTACCTATAAAATAAAACCTAAACTAGCTACAATATAACTAATAGTTACATTGTACCTAGCTTAGGGTTTATTTTTATTTTACAGGCAAGTTTGTATTTATTTTAACTAGGTAGAATAGTTATTAAAGAGTTATTAACTATTTAATAACTACCTAGCTAAAATAAATACAAATTTTCCTGTAAAATAAAACCTAAACTAAGTTACAATAACACCTAACACTACATTACAATTAAATAAATTAACTTAATTAAATAAATTAAACTAAATCACAAACAAAAACAAGCACTAAATTATAGAAAATAAAAAAACTAATTACAGATCTTTAAACTAATTACACCTAATCTAATAGACCTATCAAAATAAAAAAAAGCCCCCCAAAAATAAAAAAAACCCTAGCCTAAACTAAACTATCAATAGTCCTTAAAAGGGCATTTTGTGGGGCATTGCCCCAAAGAAATCAGCTCTTTTACCTGTAAATAAAAATAAAAACAACCCCCCCAACAGTAAAACACACCACCCACACAACAAACTCCCCAAATAAAAGCCTAACTAAAAAAAAATAAGCTCCCCATTACCCTGAAAAGGGTATTTGGATGGGTATTGCCCTTAAAAGGGCATTTAGCTCTATTGCAGGCCCAAAGCCCTAACCTAAAAAATAAACCCTCCCAATACACCCTTAAAAAATCCTAACACTAACCCCCGAAGATTCACTTACCAGGAGAAGTCTTAATCCAAGCGGCAAGATGTCCTCAATGAAGCCGGCAGAAGCGGTCCTCCAGACGGGCAGAAGTGGTCCTCCAGACGGGCAGAAGTCTTCATCCAGATGGCATCTTCTCTCTTCATCCTTCCAACGCGGAGCGACTCCATCTTCAAGACATCCGGCACGGAGCATACTCTTCAAACAATGTCTTCTTCAGAATGAATTTCACTTTAAGTGACGTCATCCAAGATGGCGTCCCTTAGATTCCGATTGGCCAATAGGATTGAGCTCGTATTCTATTGGCTGATTGGAACAGCCAATAGAATTCTAGCTCAATCCTATTGGCTGATAGCATCAGCCAATTGGATTTTTTCTACCTTAATTCCGATTGGCTGATAGAATTCTATCAGCCAATCGGAATCTAAGGGACGCCATATTGGATGACGTCACTTAAAGTGATATTCATTCTGAAGAAGACGTCTTTTGAAGAGGATGCTCCACGCCGTATGTCTTGAAGATGGAGCTGCTCCGCATCGGAAGGATGAAGATGGAAGATGCCGTCTGGATGAAGTCTTCTGCCCGTCTGGAGGACCACTTCTGTCGGCTTTGTTGAGGACATCTTGCCGCTTGGATGAAGACTTCTCCCAGTAAGTGAATCTTCGGGGGTTAGTGTTAGGATTATTTTAAGGGTGTATTGGGTGGGTTTATTTTTTAGGTTAGGGCTTTGGGCCTGCAATAGAGCTAAATGCCCTTTTATGGGAAATGCCTATCCAAATGCCCTTTTCAGGGCAATGGGGAACTTAGTTTTTATTTAGTTAGGCTTTTATTTGGGGGGGTTGGTTGTATGGGTGGGGGGGTTTTACTGTTGGGGGGTTGTTTGCATATTTTTTTACAGGTAAAAGAGCTGATTTCTTTGGGGCAATGCCCAGTAAAAGGCTCTTTTAAGGGCTATTGATAGTTTAGTTTAGTTTTTTTTTATTTTGGGGGGCTTTTTTATTTTGATAGGGCTCTTAGATTAGGTGTAATTAGTTCAAAGATCTGTAATTTGTTTTTTTTTTATTTTCTCTAATTTAGTGTTGTTGTTTTTTTGTGATTTAGCTAATTTAATTTATTTAATTGTATTTTAGTTTATTTAACTGTAGTTTAGTGTTAGGTGTTAGTGTAACTTAGGTTAGGTTTTATTTTACAGGTCAATTTATATTTATTTTAGCTAGGTAGTTATTAAATAGTTAATAACTATTTAATAACTATTCTACCTAGTTAAAATAAATACAAACTTGCCTGTAAAATAAAAATAAACCCTAACCTAGATACAATGTAACTATTAGTTATATTGTAGCTAGCTTAGGGTTTATTTTATAGGTAAGTATTAAGTTTTAAATAGGAATAATTTAGTTAATGATAGTAATTTTATTTAGATTTATTTGTAGGTGGCGGCGATGTTAGGGGTGGCAGATTAGGGGTAAATAATATTTAACTAGTGATTGCGAGGTGGGAGTGCGGCGGTTTAGTGGTTAATATGTTTATTATAGTGGCGGCGATGTCCGGAGTGGCAGATTAGGGGTTAAAAATGTTATTATAGTGTTTGCGATGCGGGAGGGCCTCAGTTTAGGGGTTATAAGGTAGTTTATGGGTGTTAGTGTACTTTTTAGCACTTTAGTTATGAATTTTATGCTACAGCGTTGTAGTGTAAAACTCATAACTACTGACTTTAGAATGCGTTCGGAATGTTGGAGGTAGAGGGTGTACCGCTCACTTTTTGGCCTCCCAGGACAGACTCGTAATACCAGCTCTATGGAAGTCCCATAGAAGTTTACGTAAGTCGTTTTGCGGTAAGGCCAAAAAAGTGTGCGGTGCCCCTAAACCTGCAAGACTCGTAATAGCAGCGGTCGTGAAAAAGCAGCGTTAGGACCTGTTAACGCTGCTTTTTTAGCTTAAAGCAAAACTCGTAATCTAGCCGCATGTTTACTAATTAGCTGATTATTTCACCTGTGCTATAGTTCAGATATCCTCAAAATCTGGCCTGTGAGGGAAGCTTGAGGACAGGTTTGAAAATTAGTGATCTATCTGAATCATGAAAGATAATTGCTGGCTTTCATATATTTTTAAGTTGGAATTCCTTTAAGTTTTAAAACAACGTATTTTGTTAAACCACAAAATAACAATGTTTTTGAGACTTGTCAGAAGTTTTATTTATTTTATTCATTAAATAATTGCCTTTTTTGGATTTGGTCAAAAAATGTAAGCTGATAGTGAGATTTTATTTCCATACACAAAAGCTCTCATCTTTTTAAAGGGACAGACTACTTCAGAATGTTTAATGTTTAAAAAGATAGATCATTTCTTTATTACCCATTCCCCAGGTTTGCATAATCAAAACAGTTATATTAATACACTTTTTACCTCTTGTATGTAAGCCTCTGCAGACTGCCCCCTTATCTCAGTTCTGACAGATTTGCATTTTAGCCAATTAGTGCTGACTCGTAAATAACTCCACGGGAATGATCACAATGTTATCTACATGTCACACATGAACTAGCACTATCTAGCTGTTAAACCTGTCAAAATGCACTGAGATAAGAGGCGGCCTTCAAGGGCTTAGAAATTAGCATATGATCCTACCTAGGTTTAGCTTTCAATAAAGAATATCGAAAGAACAAAGCAAATTTGATAAATGTAAATTGGAAAGTTGTCGTAAACTTACATGCCCTATCTAAATCATAACAGTTTAATTTTGACTAGACTGTCTCTTTCAGCTCTCTAATTTACATGATATTCCTCTGACTTGCGAGGTAGGGTATATTTCACTTTTTTGCTTTCTATCAGCACGATGTGGTCTTTTCACAATCAAGAAAGAGAGATATTACGCAGGTATTACAAATCTTGGAAAATCGTGATGATGCATGCGCATTCGCCTTTTAGGCAACAATCTTTTCCGCGCTCAAAGAGCTGTAGTTAACAGCTTTCCTACATACACAGACATAGAGAAACATGAAAAAAAATAATTATATGTATAGAGATATCTTTACATTTTACATTACAATCTTATGCACATTAAACAATATCTCAGAGGGATTTTCACTGCGATATTCGCATATAGATTTTGGGATATCTAGATATATTTATATATTCAGGGTCGGAACAATAGGTGGTGCAGCCAGTCCCGAGGCTAAGAGGGGCCCACTCAGAGGTGTAAAAACAAAATTTAATAAAGTATACTTTTTATATGAGACTAAGATTGTGCCACCGTCACTTGATGGTGTGCCAGGCCTGGCCTGTTACCTTAGCACCACGGCCGCCCTGCATAGGCACCGCCGAACCTTCCAGAAATACCAGCCACCCTGCTCCTCCGGCTCCCATGTGCGTGCGGCAATGAAGCGGTTAACCTCCTGGCTGGCAAAATCATCCTGTGCGGAGCCACGTCACTGCAGTGTCACATCCTGAGCGGTCGCGTGTATCTCTCTTTCTTGGCGACCTCAGCTTCAGTGCTGCACCGATTCAGGATAGCATATAATTGAAGTTGTCTTGGCGCTGCCTTCTCTATTATCGGATTCTTTCCTGTAGCTCCCTGCGTGAGCTAAGGCCTTAGCGCTTGGATCATCCCCAGCCGGCTGGAATATATTCAGGGCAGTCTAGTGATTTGATATAAATATTAGTATTATCTTTGATGTAATATATGTTTGTTCACACTAAATGATTTTTACCAGGGCTGGAAAATAACCTTTTTATCATTGTAAAATGTACTGTATATATTTGCAAAGCATCACTTTATTCTGCAGATTTCACAGATTTTAAAGATTTTTTTAACTAAATATTTTTAAGGAACATGTAACTGTTTCTTCAACCTCATGCAGATTTCCTCAATCCCACCTGAAACAAGAACCCATAACACAATACTGAGTTTATTTCTAAACCATTATAATGTGGAGTGACTGCTTGGTTTTTGAAACCTACAGCTAAAAAGCTTTTATTGCTTTAATGTATTGTATTGAGAGTTCTCTAACAAGTTACTTATTATGCTTTGAGTGGACCGCCCTGTCATCAGATGTGTTATAGGTGGTCCAAAACAAAATCTTACACCAGGGCCATCTGGTCATTAGGATGCACACTGTATATATTCATATACATATCTCACAATAGATATATCAGTCCATATATCATCAAATATAAAGAGAAATATTTATTTAGAAATAAATAGAACTTATTATGTTGCAAAAACATTTTCGCAATATGAAATATTCGCATTTTCATGTACAGTTTTCAAGGAGAATATGTCAAGGACTTTGCGCAACAGATTAGGTTTTAAGTGTTTTTTTTTTTTCTATTTGTCTTCTCCATTGTATACTATGGGGAATATTTGAACGTGCATGCTAAATAACGCCTAGATTTAGAGTTCTGCGTTAGCCGTCAAAAGCAGCATTAAGGGGTCCTAACGCTGCTTTTGGCTGCCCGCTGGTATTTAGAGTCAGCCAGGAAAGGGTCTAACGCTCACTTTCAAGCCGCGACTTTTCCATACTGCAGATCCCCTTACGCCAACTGCGTATCCTATCTTTTCAATGGGATCTTCCTAATGCCGGTATTTAGAGTCTTGGCTGAAGTGAGCGTTACACCCTCTACCGACAAGACTCCAGCCGCAGAAAAAAGTCAGGATTTAAGAGCTTTCTGGGCTAACGCCGGTTTATAAAGCTCTTAACTACAGTGCTCTAAAGTACACTAACACCCATAAACTACCTATGTACCCCTAAACCGAGGTCCCCCCACATTGCCGCCACTATAATACATTTTTTAACCCCTAATATGCCGACCGCACACCGCCGCCACCTACATTATCCCTATGAACCCCTAATCTGCTGCCCCTAACATCGCCGACCCCTATATTATATTTATTAACCCCTAATCTGCCCCCCAACGTCGCCGCTACCTAACTACACTTATTAACCCCTAATCTGCCGACCGAACCTCGCTGCTACTCTAATATAGTTATTAACCCCTAAACCGCTGCACTCCTGCCTCGCAAACACTATAATAAATAGTATTAACCCCTAATCTGCCCTCCCTAACATCGCTGCAACCTAACTTCAAGTATTAACCCCTAATCTGCCGACCAGACCTCGCCGCTACTCTAATAAATGTATTAACCCCTAAACCTAAGTCTAACCCTAACCCTAACACCCCCCTAACGAAATAAATTAAATCTTATTAACTAAAGTATTCCTATTTAAAACTAAATACTTACCTGTAAAATAAACCCTCATATAGCTACAATATAACAAATAATTATATTGTAGCTATTTTAGGATTTATATTTATTTTACAGGCAACTTTGTATTTATTTTAACTATGTACAATAGCTATTAAATAGTTATTTACTATTTAATAGCTACCTAGTTAAAATAATTACAAAATTACCTGTAAAATAAATCCTAACCTTAGTTACAATTAAACCTAACACTACACTATCAATTAATTAAATAAATGACCTACAATTACCTACAATTAAATACAATTAAATACACTAAACTAAATTACAAAAACAAACAAACACTAAATTACAAAAAATAAAAAAATATTACAAGAATTTTAAATTAATTACACCTACTCTAAGCCCCCTAATAAAATAATAAAAAAAAAAAATTAAAAAGTAACCAGCTCTTTTACCAGCCCTTAAAAGGGCTTTTTGCGGGGCATGCCCCAAAGTCAACAGCTCTTTTGCATGTAAAAAAAATACAACCCCCCCAACATTAAAACCCACCACCCACATACCCCTACTCTAACCCAAACCCCCCTTAAATAAACCTAACACTATTCCCCTGAAGATCTCTCAACCAAAAGAGGACATCCGGAGCGGCAGAAGTCTTCATCCTATCCGGGCAGAAGAGGACATCCAGACCGGCAGACATCTTCATCTTCTATCTTCATCCATCTGACGAGGAACGGCTCCATCTTCGAGACCTCCGGCGCTGAACATCCTCCTTCCCCAACGACTAGACGACGAATGACGGTTCCTTTAAGTGACGTCATCCAAGATGGCGTCCCTTGAATTCCAATTGGCTGATAGGATTCTATCAGCCAATCGGAATTAAGGTAGGAAAAATCTGATTGGCTGATTGAATCAGCCAATCAGATTCAAGTTCAATCCGATTGGCTGATCCAATCAGCCAATCAGATTGAGCTCGCATTCTATTGGCTGTTCCAATCAACCCCAAATGCGAAAAAGCTAAAACAGGCGCAGTGTTTTCGCAAGTAATTTGACACACGACTTGTAATCTTGCTCTTTTTATTATGTGAAATGGAACATGTTTGCAGTGTTTTTCAACTGAACATTAGTTCAGTTAATATGACTGATTTATTTGTAGGTTGGTCCAACAAATAATTTAAATGGACATAAAGCACTGTGATATTGTAATATAAAGGGCCAGATTACGAGTGTCGTGTTAACAGCTGCCCTTGAGCGAAATGGGGTTTATCGCATCTGATAGCGTGCATCAGGTTTACCGCTCATATTACAAGTTTAAAGTAAAAGCAAACACGTCTTGAAAGCAATCATGATTTACACTAGAATGATTACCGCGTTCCCAGAGCTCTGGTTAAGTGTTTTGCAAAAGAAAAAAGTGTCAAAAGATCACATCAGAAATACATTACAAAGTACAGTTACACTCGTAATAACAATATCTATAAATTATTTTAAAAAAAAAAAGCACAAAAAAGTTATAAGGGATTAAAGAAATGAGGTCTCAGCTGTTAGAAAAAAAGCAGACAAAGGCATATACTTGAAAACGAGAGAAATCTCAATGTATCCTTCCTGGTAAAATATTTTATAAATAAATAAATAAATAAATAAATATATATATATATATATATATATATATGTGTGTGTGTAATTGTGTATTTATTTATGTATGTATATTATTATCATTAAAATACCCCAATATTTCTTAATTATGTTTATACTGTAGTGGTTTGATAGAAACTTGCTAATTGGTGTATGATTCATGAGTGGATGAGTTATAGATGTCCAATTAGCATGGTATTTCTTGCTTGGAGAAATATCCTCCTAAAAATGTGTGTCGTAGGAGTACATTTACAGGGAGTGCAGAATTATTAGGCAAATGAGTATTTTGACCACATCATCCTCTTTATGCATGTTGTCTTACTCCAAGCTATATAGGCTCGAAAGCCTACTACCAATTAAGCATATTAGGTGATATGCATCTCTGTAATGAGAAGGGGTGTGGTCTAATGACATCAACACCCTATATCAGGTGTGCATAATTATTAGGCAACTTCCTTTCCTTTGGCAAAATGGGTCAAAAGAAGGACTTTACAGGCTCAGAAAAGTCAAAAATAGTGAGATATCTTGCAGAGGGATGCAGCACTCTTACAATTGCAAAGCTTCTGAAGCGTGATCATCGAACAATCAAGCGTTTCATTCAAGATAGTCAACAGGGTCGCAAGAAGCGTGTGGAAAAACCAAGGTGCAAAATAACTGCCCATGAACTGAGAAAAGTCAAGCGTGCAGCTGCCAAGATGCCACTTGCCACCAGTTTGGCCATATTTCAGAGCTGCAACATCACTGGAGTGCCCAAAAGCACAAGGTGTGCAATACTCAGAGACATGGCCAAGGTAAGAAAGGCTGAAAGACGACCACCACTGAACAAGACACACAAGCTGAAACATCAAGACTGGGCCAAGAAATATCTCAAGACTGATTTTTCTAAGGTTTTATGGACTGATGAAATGAGAGTGAGTCTTGATGGGCCAGATGGATGGGCCCGTGGCTGGATTGGTAAAGGGCAGAGGGCTCCAGTCCGACTCAGACGCCAGCAAGGTGGAGGTGGAGTACTGGTTTGGGCTGGTATCATCAAAGATGAGCTTGTGGGGCCTTTTCGGGTTGAGGATGGAGTCAAGCTCAACTCCCAGTCCTACTGCCAGTTTCTGGAAGACACCTTCTTCAAGCAGTGGTACAGGAAGAAGTCTGCATCCTTCAAGAAAAACATGATTTTCATGCAGGACAATGCTCCATCACATGCTGTCAGGGATTTGGCTTGCTTGCTCTGTACCTTTAATTATCTGCCATGAGTCATCAAGCCCTGCCTACCAAGGTGATAAATCAGCTGTGTGTACAACGATCAGTGCTTAGTATTTTGTTAGCTAAACAGTATAGCAGCAGCACCACTGAGCTTTATTACTAAACCTCTACTTGATTTATTGCCTAAATCTACAACGTGTGAACTTCCTAACTAAGTCTGTTTTTGGAAAACTTGCAACATTGTTTCCATTGAAGGGATTCAGTTTGTTTCAACCACGCTGAGCTATTTCAGCTACTACCAGGAGACAGCTGATTGAACTGTGACTTTCTAACCTCTTTCTCTGCAATTAACCGTTACCTCCTGCTTCACAATCTCACTGTATATATTTGCACCGCAATGTTATTTGACCTTTGGAAGGTTATCTCAGATCCGTAGAAGCCGATTCAGCCATCTGGAGAACTCCTCCCTCAAATTCCTCTGATTTTCAGCAGCGTGTCATTTTTTCTCTGCAGTAGTGAAAACAGCACAGAAGCATTCAGGGTAAAAGTAACATCACTCGTTCTGTCCTGAATTTCTTAGTTAACATATTTGTGCTCTGACCTCAGTCACCTGTAGCTTGTATAAAACCCTGCTGTGTGTTAATTCCTGCTTACAAGGAATTTGAATTAGCTTTACCTCTCAGCTAAACTTTGCAATTACTAATAATATCATACAAGTGAATCTTTTCAGACACTGATACCTTTACAGAGACATTCTCTCAGTAGCATACTGTCTTCTACATAATTGGTTTCTCAGAATAAATTCACTCTCACAATCCTGATTGTACTTCAACATCTCTGTGCAATCACATACTGAAGTGATACAAGTCAATATCTGCAGTTGAGCTTCGAACAGAAGTCCTATTCCATTACATAATACTAAGCCATCAACCATGGAGCCAGCGGATATACCTCAACTTGTCTACAACCTGACACAGAGAGTTGATCAGATTGCTCAGGCAGTGAGAGATCTACAAGTGGAGAACCAATCACTTAGAGAGATTATAAAAGATTCTATCGCCGTAAAGGCTACTCATGAGACACCACCTGAGCCTCTGGTGTCATTACCTGAACCATTTACCGGGAATAGAAAATTGTATAGGCAATTTAAAAACGCTTGCCATCTACTTTTCAACTTGAAACCCCGCAGTTACCCCACAGATAGAATCAAAGTTCTTACGGTCATCTCTTTCCTTAGAGGAGAACCTAGAGGATGGGCTGATAACCTCTGTGAACATCAGGATCCTATTATATCTTCTTTAGGGATTTTTTTTGATAATATGGATGAGTTATACCTCGATAAGGACATTCAATTATCATCAGAAGCCAAAATGAGAGACCTTAAACAAGGCAAGAGACCGGTAGAGGACTATATTACTGAGTTTAAACTCTATGCAACAGATTCATTATGGAGCCCAATTGCACTCCGAAATCAGTTCCGACTTGGCTTGGCTGAATCGTTGAAGGACGAACTAGCCAGAATCGATCTTCCTCCAACCCTAGAGGCCTTAATGAGAGTTGCCACGCAGATAGATAGAAGACTCCGAGAAAGGAGATCTGAACGTACTCATACTGAATCATTCTCAAGATCTACTACCTATAACCGGAGTCCCTCTACAACTGCTAGTCAACCTACACCTATGGAGATAGGAGTACTTAGAGGTCCCTTAACGGCAGAAGAGCGGTTCAGGAGAAAGGCAAAGAGTTTGTGTATGTACTGCGCAGATCCATCCCATACTGTCTCAGACTGTCCCATCCTCTCAAGGAATAAGAAACGTAAGTGTTCTTTTATTCATTCTACTCATCTATTTCAAGAAACAATAACTTACTGTAAACTATCTCTCTTATTACAGTGGGATCACAAAAGGATACACACTGAAGCCATAATTGACTCAGGAGCTTTCGGGAACTTCATTGATTCTGAAATTGTATCCACCAATAAAATTCCACTTGTGTTGAAAACAAAACCCTTGGTCATTAGAGTTATTGATGGGTCTACCATATCTAACGGACCTATCACACATCATACAGTACCACTTATGGTTGTTTCAGAAAAAGGCCATACTGAGTATATATCTTTTGATGTGTTGCCTTCACCACACTTTTCAGTTGTGCTAGGCATTTCCTGGCTTCAGCAACATGAACCTTCTATTAATTGGTCTACCTCACAGGTATGTTTTAATTCAGCATATTGTCAAAGCACTTGTTTTCCACAGCAGTTTCTACTTCACTCTCTTACAGATTCATTGCCTATACCAGAAACTTATAAGGATTTTGAAGATGTCTTTAGCAAGACCGAAGCAGACTGTCTACCACCACATCGTCCATACGACTGCCCTATCCAGTTACAACCAGGTGCCACTATTCCCGTTGGACATGTTTACCCTCTCAGCCAACCTGAATTGGAACATCTCAAGACCTACTTGGAGGAGAATTTGAAAAAAGGTTTTATCAGGGTATCTACTTCTCCAGCAGGTGCGGGTATGTTCTTTGTGAAGAACAAAGATGATTCTCTCCGTCCCATAATCGACTATAGGGAGCTCAATAAAAGAACTATAAAGAACCGCTACCCTTTACCATTGATACCAGAGATGATAGAACGACTGTCTGATGCAACCATTTATACCAAACTCGATCTCAGAGGGGCGTACAATCTGGTACGTATTCGTGAGGGAGACGAATGGCTCACTGCTTTTCGGACGAGATATGGCTTATTTGAATACCTGGTAATGCCATTTGGGCTATGCAATGCCCCTGCCACCTTCCAACATTTTGTCAATGACATTTTCCGGGACTTGCTAGATATCTGTTTAGTAGTCTATCTTGATGACATCCTTATATACTCCAAAACACTAGAAGAACATGAGAAGCATGTCCGCTGGGTCCTCTCCAGACTACGAGTACATAAACTGTACGCAAAATTGGAAAAATGTCAATTTCATTGTAACCATATATCCTTTCTGGGGTATGAGATCTCTCCAACTGGTATTAGTATGCAACATAAAAAAGTAGAGACTGTTTTGGATTGGCCTGAACCGACTACTAAAAAGGAGCTACAGAGATTCCTTGGTTTCTCGAACTATTACCGGAAGTTTATCAAAGATTTCTCTAAAGTAGCTAAACCCCTTACACAACTCACCAGTGCTTCAAAGCCTTTCTCCTGGACCAAGGAAGCTTCTTCAGCTTTTAACTTCCTAAAGTTCAGCTTTTCTACAGCTCCCATTTTACGTTTTCCTAATCCGGATATCCAATTTATACTTGAAGTCGATTCCTCTGATTTCGCCATCGGAGCTGTTCTTTCACAAAGACAATCCCTTACTGAACCCCTCCATCCGGTTTCGTTCTATTCAAAGATTATGACTTCAGCTGAAATGAACTACAGTATTGGTGACAAGGAGCTTCTGGCCATCCGAAGAGCACTTGAGAACTGGAGACATCTTTTGGAAGGAGCAAAATACCCCATAACTATATATACGGATCATAAAAATCTCCAATACTTGCAGAACAACAAAACCTTATCAGCAAGACAGGTTCGATGGTGTCTCTTCTTTGCCAGATTCGATTTCCATATAATTTATCGTCCCGCTAGCAAAAATGGGAAGGCTGACGCTTTATCAAGGTTATATACAAAACCTTCACAGATGAACCAGTCAACTCCTATAATACCCTCTGATCGATTCATTGGATTCACCTCAAAACTCCTAACCGATATAAAAAGATCTACACTGGATGACAAAGAGATACCCCAAACCCACTTAACAGAGAAAGATGGTATTTACTACCACAACAATCAGATATATATACCGTACAGCCTAAGATCTTTACTTCTTAAATACCATCATGATTCCCCAATGTCAGGACATCCAGGGGTAAATCGCACGATAGAACTCCTACAAAGGAATTACTGGTGGCCTAAAATGAAACAAACGGTTCAGAGATACATAAAATCCTGCATAGTATGCACCACTGCAAAATCAGAAAGACACCGACCATACGGCCTCCTCATGCCACTCCCAATTGCAAACAGACCATGGGAACAAGTCTCGATGGATTTTATCGTTGAATTACCATCATCTCAAAGACATAATACTATTTTGGTTGTAGTTGATACCTTCACCAAAATGGGACATTTCATTCCCTTTCAAAAACTGCCTACTTCCTCAGAGACTGCCAAACTTTTCTTAGACAATGTCGTAAGATTACATGGAACACCAAAACGGATCATCAGTGATAGAGGTACCCAATTTACCTCTCGCTTCTGGACAAAACTTTGCATGCTATTAAAGATTGACCACCGATACAGCACCTCTTTCCACCCTCAGACCAACGGTCAAACCGAGAGGGTAAATCAGTGGTTGGAGGAATATTTACGTTGTTTTTGTAGTCAACAGCAGGATCAGTGGTTAGAATTTCTACCCATGGCAGAATATGCCTACAATAGCTTAGCAAACTCTTCCATCAAAACTTCACCGTTTTATGCAAACTATGGTTATCATCCATCATTTTTTCTAAACTCAGATCTTGCAAGCGACTCTCCACCTTTGGAAGATTTCATTAGGAAGTTAACCGACAATTTCTCCAGGATCAAACAAAACATCCAAAGAGCACAAGACAACCATAAACGGTTTTATGATCTAAGGAGAAGAACTCCTCCATGTTATTCTGTGGGCGATAAGGTCTGGCTCTCTACTAAGAATCTACGGCTACAAGTACCGTCTAAAAAATTCACTCATCGTTACATTGGACCTTTTCCAATCCTTAAAGTGATTAATGATAATGCAATCACTTTGGAACTACCCCCAACCTTACGGGTACATCCAACATTCCACGTTTCTCTCGTAAAACCTTACCTGTTCACTAGGGTAACTGATCCTGTTCTTCCACCTATCTTATCTAGTGGTGATACTGAAGATTACGAAGTGGAATCAATACTGGATTCACGTTGGCGTGCATCTAATCTGGAATATCTAATCAGATGGAAAAATTACCCCCCTGAAGACGATTCATGGGAACCAGCTTCTAACATCACTGCACCCAGACTCATTTCGCTATTTCATCGCCGTAATCCTGAAAGACCTAAGCCTCGAGCTGTGGGACAGCTCGCTTGAGGAGGGGGTTATGTCAGGGATTTGGCTTGCTTGCTCTGTACCTTTAATTATCTGCCATGAGTCATCAAGCCCTGCCTACCAAGGTGATAAATCAGCTGTGTGTACAACGATCAGTGCTTAGTATTTTGTTAGCTAAACAGTATAGCAGCAGCACCACTGAGCTTTATTACTAAACCTCTACTTGATTTATTGCCTAAATCTACAACGTGTGAACTTCCTAACTAAGTCTGTTTTTGGAAAACTTGCAACATTGTTTCCATTGAAGGGATTCAGTTTGTTTCAACCACGCTGAGCTATTTCAGCTACTACCAGGAGACAGCTGATTGAACTGTGACTTTCTAACCTCTTTCTCTGCAATTAACCGTTACCTCCTGCTTCACAATCTCACTGTATATATTTGCACCGCAATGTTATTTGACCTTTGGAAGGTTATCTCAGATCCGTAGAAGCCGATTCAGCCATCTGGAGAACTCCTCCCTCAAATTCCTCTGATTTTCAGCAGCGTGTCATTTTTTCTCTGCAGTAGTGAAAACAGCACAGAAGCATTCAGGGTAAAAGTAACATCACTCGTTCTGTCCTGAATTTCTTAGTTAACATATTTGTGCTCTGACCTCAGTCACCTGTAGCTTGTATAAAACCCTGCTGTGTGTTAATTCCTGCTTACAAGGAATTTGAATTAGCTTTACCTCTCAGCTAAACTTTGCAATTACTAATAATATCATACAAGTGAATCTTTTCAGACACTGATACCTTTACAGAGACATTCTCTCAGTAGCATACTGTCTTCTACATAATTGGTTTCTCAGAATAAATTCACTCTCACAATCCTGATTGTACTTCAACATCTCTGTGCAATCACATACTGAAGTGATACAAGTCAATATCTGCAGTTGAGCTTCGAACAGAAGTCCTATTCCATTACACATGCGTCCAAGTACTCCACAGCGTGGCTGGCAAGAAAGGGTATAAAAGAAGAAAATCTAATGACATGGCCTCCTTGTTCACCTGATCTGAACCCCATTGAGAACCTGTGGTCCATCATCAAATGTGAGATTTACAAGGAAAGAAAACAGTACACCTCTCTGAACAGTGTCTGGGAGGCTGTGGTTGCTGCTGCACGCAATGTTGATGGTGAACAGATCAAAACACTGACAGAATCCATGGATGGCAGGCTTTTGAGTGTCCTTGCAAAGAAAGGTGGCTATATTGGTCACTGATTTGTTTTTGTTTTGTTTTTGAATGTCACACAGATATCCCCCTAAAATAGCTAAAACTAAAAACAAACTAAAAACAACTTCCAAAACTATTCAGCTTTGATATTAATGTGTTTTTTGGGTTCATTGAGAACATGGTTGTTGTTCAATAATAAAATTAATCCTCAAAAATACAACTTGCCTAATAATTCTGCACTCCCTGTATTACTTCCCTTAACAATGAGGAAAAGAAACAAAAAAAAGTTTGCACATTCCACATTCTTGATTCTGCTTTAATGCAGAGATGCTGATAACAATTTGTAATCCAATGTTTTTTAAGTCAAGTAGCTTTTAAGTTAAAAAGCTTGCAAAAAAACTTAAAAATAAAAAGGTTGATAATAAATTGTAATCCACAGGTTTTGCTTCATGAAAATAAAGGATTATTAATGTTTCTAACCAATAAGTTTATACTGGTTACATTTACAATAAAAATACATTTATAATAAAAATAATAAATCTTTACTTCTACAGATGTTATTGGCATATACATTATAGCTTAACAAGATATATACATATAGCATATATGAATTATAGCATAACATGATAATAAGCTTGTATTTCTTTTCTGGTATTACATTCAAAAGAAAACAGGTTGACAAATAATTGCTTATTTTCTTTACTTAGATTTTCTTCTAGGAAGAAAGGACAACATTCTAAATAAAATGATACACAATACTATGGCTATTAATACAATAAGTACTGGTTTTACATATCCAAATATTCCCAGTATGTCTCCAAAGATCCCATTCCCCACTGTTGCTAAACCTTCTCCAATTTTTGAAATAACATTACCTAATGCTGGCATTATTGGACTTAATGACTTACCTAAAGTCTTAATCCAGGTTGGAAAGTCTCCTTCATGCAAATCAATCCTTAAGAGGTCTGCATGTACCCTTTTAACTAAATTTTCAATTGCTTCATGGGAGGAGCCTAATCTCACTTGCATGTTATGTAAATTAGCCCAGAATGCTGTCATGTATGGAATTTCCAATGTAATATGGGGTACCTGCATTGATAAATGTGACCTAGCATGTATATTCTTAGTCACAAGAGGTGTTAAAATTGTATTATAACATTCCACATATTCATTAACTCTTACCATTGTTGTAACATAGGGATATTACAATCATTTTGACTAGTAATCACAACATATGACCCATTATGAATTGGTTCTATGCGAGTGTATGGTGATTTTACAGGTGTAACTTTAATAGTACAATCAGAGTCTTGTTTATTAACACCACATGGTTTTTGTTTGTAGACATTTTCACATACTAAGTATCCTAGATCTATTCAGTTTTCTGTTTCAATATATTCCCAGCTATTACAATACTGTGAAACATATTGATATGGTTGTTGCATTTGTAACAATTTCATATGATCAGGAGAATCTATTAAATGTCCAAAATTAACAACCTCCCAATTTGTTGTATATACATTTCCTGTTATTATTAATTTGTAGTAAATAAATATTTCCTGTTGACAATCTTCAGGTTTTTTTGTTATTCTACGCTTCAATCCACTTATATTATAAATCATTGATTTTGAAATATGCAGCATAATTTCTGTTTGTTTTACCGTTAGACTTAATTGTGTAGAAATTTCTGTAACATTTAACAGTGTAATATCAATGTGTCCTTCTTGCAAAGTTAATCTCATAGCTGTTAAATAATTAAGTATTGTTATTGCTTTCATTTCTTCATCTACCATTGTAAAATCTGACATGGCTGCAGTCAGTAGAGTTACCATGTGATCTCTTAAAATCATTAACCCTCTCTATAACTCTTCATCATTAATATCTGAAATTTCACTGACAATTAATACTGCATCACTTAATAAATGCCCTGTCGATATCTGAACTTCAGCATTAGACATGAACTGCCTTTGATTTGTTTTGTTTTTTCTGCATTACAACCATCTGGAATTATATTCTCTTCTCTATTGTAATATGTTACATTATCAAATGTATTATTTGTTCCCCAAACATCTTCATCATAACTCATATCTGCCACATTCTGCTTATAACATATAGCATATTTACATGGTATGTCATCAACTTATATATTTACATCCATTCGTAGTTTCATACTTGCAATTTGTACATGTATCCCATTCTTTTAGATTCAAAAACATTTAATCTTTTCCTTTCTCATTCCATTCTGTAGGTAATGCTTGCTCTCTCAGTCTTCCTGTCTGTTGATCCACTACTTCAAGCTGAAGCTTTTCAAATAGTTGCAGGTATCCTTCATCTGTATGTAACTCTGGTGTCCACCATTCTGAATAAAGTGTGTTAGTACAAAACACTGCTCCATTATAGGATTCTACTCCTCCAGGAATCCTGTACTCCTTCCTTCGCATTTTCCCAGAATGCAATGTGAGGATCTGTGTGATTTTCAGGAAAGAAGCCTTTTTAAGTTAATTGTCCTGTGTTTAGATAAAAAATAGGATATTCTTTATATTTGACTTTGTCAATTGTAATCCCAGGACATGGACATTGGTCTGCTTTTATTTCTTTTGCAGGCCATCTCCTTGCCCCATGAAAGTCCACATTATAGCAATGTGCAAATGTTTAAAAACACATTTTTTTCTCTGTATGTCTTTTGTTTCCAGTATTCTTGTAAAGGCAAGTCATATTCCAAAGTTTTTGCTTGTATCATTTCCATTTGACCATTTGTGTGATCTTTTACCAATTTTCTTCCCATATGAGTTGTGATCTTTGCTTTCTTTGATATTACTGTTGAATCTATCAATACCGCTTGAGATATTCCTAATACTTTTTGTTTTTGTATTATAGGTTTTGGAAATGGTTTCCAATAAATTCCTTGCGGTAGCCCATTCATATTTATTTCCACAGGTTGCAGATTGTAATGTACAGCTCTTTTTATTCTTGATATCGTTGGTACAGCATCCTCTCGAGCTTTAGTTTGATTCCATGCCAGAACAGCTCCAGCTCTCTTTGCAAGATTATTCCACTGTAGACGAAAAACTACCATGCAGGTTGATATCAAGATAAGGAGAAGTATAAAAAGTATCAGTACTGTATATCCCAATATTTTAAGATTTTTATAATTGAACAAGTTCTTTAACATTTTTAGTCCTTGTTGTTGTATCAGTGTAACATTTTTAGTCCTTGTTGTTGTATCCGTGTTCGTGCTGATAGCATAGTATTTATTTCTTTCTTTTTGAAAAGAGATACTGACCTTTCTCCTGAACATGGAGAGTACGTGCTGAGAGTGGTTAACTTTCTACTCCGGCATAATTTCTTCATGTTCAGTAAGAGATTTTACCTCCAGAGGCGTGGAACTGCTATGGGGGCAAAGTTTGCCCCCTCCTACGCCAATTTGTTTATGGGATGGTGGGAGCGGTTCCACGTCTTTGGGGGTAACAGAATCAATACTCAATATATCATCAAATACCTACGCTATATTGATGACCTGCTGGTCATTTGGTCAGGCAGTAAAGACCAATTGGATACCTTGGTTGACACGCTCAATCTCAATAGTATTGGTCTACGTTTCATCTTTGAGTGGAATCAGACCAATATAAATTACCTAGATGTCACCCTCAGATTTGACGGTGATACTGGAGGGATATCCTCGTCACTCTACAGGAAACCTATCTCCGGGAATACGCTGTTACATGCCAGGAGTAGCCATCCTAGACATGTTTTCAAAGGAATAGCCAAAGGACAGTTTATGCGGATAAAAAGGAATTGTTCCCGGAGAGAGGATTTCCTGAGAGAGAGCGAGGATTTGAAAGTGAGATTGAGAGAAAGAGGTTACTCCAAAAATTTGGTTAATAAGACCTTTATGGAAGTATCTGCTATGGACATGAGGTGTAACCAAGGGCGGACAAGGGATAACAGATTGGGAAGTGACACCCCCAACAGAATCAAACCTACCCTGGTCACAGCTTTCTCCAACCAATTTGATAAGGTCTGCAAAGTTATTGAAAGGAACTTGCCTATACTTCGAGGCGACACAGTACTGAGACCGATCATGGAGGATGGATGTAACTTCATCTATAAACGTAATCTATTCCTGGGTAACATTTTGTCTCCCAGTATGTTGCCCCAACAGGACAGCGGTAGCTCATGGTTAAAAGTCAAGGGAACATACAAATGTGGCAAGAAAACATGTAAGTCATGTGACCACATGGTTGTTTCAAAGACTTTCTCTTCAACCAAAACACTGGAGGTTTTTGACACTAGGGGTTGCATCAAATGCAGCAGTAGATATGTCATCTATTTGATTGAATGCACCCAGTGTAAAAAACAGTATGTAGGCAGAACTACCAGGCCTGTGGGTAAGAGGATCAGAGAGCACCTCTCCTATGTCTCCCAAGAAAGGGCTGTTTCTGCCCTATCTAAACATTTCTTGGAGATACACATGGGAGATGTTGGAACCCTCAGGTGGCGGGCTATCGAGTCAGTATCCAGACCACCTAGGGGAGGTGATTTACTTCACATCCTCTCCAGGCAAGAGATCTACTGGATACATAAGCTCGGTAGCCTGATACCTGAGGGTTTCAACTCGGAATTTGACATTATAAACTACTGGCATAGATAGTTTTCTTGGATTTGACTAAGATATATTTATATAATCCTCATGATAATCACTATTTTATGGGTCATACATCATCTTTCTTAGGTTAATAACTATGTATACATTTAACTATCTGTTCATGATTTTTAACTACATACATTCCCATTTTCATATTTTATGCATTTTAAGATAGTGTATTGGATAATAAAATTAACACTTAACTTTATGGTCTTTTGGATTCTAATACACTATTAATAACAATAAATGCTTCAAATGGCTTCTTAGTATGTTGAAATTTATGAACATTAATTTGCAGTTTATAGACTAAGTATTTATTACTTCAGTATCCTTTTTGCTGTTCCTTACTGCTTGATTTTGTCTTTTCTTTATACTGACACCTTCACATATGTAATAGTTATATATACCTGAAGTCTAAAGTTTATGCCCAGAGTTATCCTATTTATGCATTTTCGCTATGATATTATATACTATGTTATGTTTTCTCCCGTATTGTATATTGCAATATATTATATTTTGTATATATGTATACACATTTATTGTTTTCCCAATACAGTCATGAGTGACAAGGTGTTTTTAATTTAATTTAACTAACTTGAGCTAATTTGCTACCACCCACATATGGGGAGTGGTTAACAGGTATATAAGGTGTGTTCCTTGTATACCTGACACAGTCTATGACTACGGCCACACTGGGCCGAAACCGGTCAGACTTTTCCACTTGTCTCTCTTGCTGAGAGTTTTACTGCATGTTTTATCCTTTGAATATCCAAATAAAGTTTGCTTTTTACATATGGAACTGAAGCACAATTGACTTCTTTCTCCCGCACTTGGATGTACCCTGGATACTGCTTTGTTTTTTATTTACCGTGGAGTACAGGGACTCCACTTCCGCCTGTACATCCATACTGACACGGATTACAGCTGATCTGGATGATTTCAGCTGACCAGAGAGGGCGTGCTGCAAGGAGAGAGGCTGAGTAGTGCTTAAGTGTGTTTGTACGGAACTACCGAAAACTGAACTGCTGCAGGGAAACAGATGACAACGGAGCACCTTACTGTGAGTATGCCTATATGGGCTTATCTGTGATGCATGGACTTATCTATTGATACCCGTTTACTACGGAGGTATGGCAGTGTGTTGATTGTAAGCCTGATTAACGCTACAGATGTACTCGAGCTGACAGGCTATTACTAATATCACTATCCACTTCTCTCCAATTATACGATAACGGGCCATCTGGTGAGCGATTGTTTGCTTATGCTGACCTTTGGAATATCGTCCGGCATGTAAAAGTATTGCTTAAAGACATTACGAATATACAGCCCTATCATTACTCTCAGGAAAGTCACATGACCTGGTTAAAGTTTGTTTTATCGTTACCTGGTTTGCCCGCACACTTAACACCACATGTCACAAAGGTGACAGCCTCTCACAGCACTTTACCCTGAACTTTGTTTGAGCAACATGCTTGCTACTTTTGCATAGTATTTATGATAGGTAAAACAGGATTAGATCTTGTAACCGGTGTTGGTGTATCAAATTAATCTACTTCATTTATTTTATCACCTTCTTCAACATCATAATAAAAAGGTGTTATAGTCTCTGGGTTTTAAGAAAATGGCATCATTAGAAATTGATTATTTATCTGGTTTGCTTCATTCAGAGTCACCCACTGAGAGTAAGTCAGAGGGTTTGCCATATTCCAACTCAAATTTAGAAGCAGGTTTTAAGTTATCAATGCTGACAATTCTGTCTTTGCCTGTTTGTCTTTTATAACTAAAGTCCTTGGGTTAATGACCCTTTTTACCTTTGTAGGAGGTTTCCACCTTGGCCGTAAAGGTTTCACTGATTGAACTCTTTCCTAGACAAACTGACCAAACTGTGGTGTCCAAGCTGATAAAAGGTTAGGTGTAAAAGCAGGTCGTGCAAAACAATCACATATTTCTTGTAACATAGATAATTGCTCTAATCTCCCTGGTGCAGAAAAGTTCTCAGTGTTAAACATTGTATTCATAGGAATACCATATAACAATTCTTAAGGTGTTTTCCCAGAAATAACAGAAGGTATATTGTTTAAACCTACTTGTACATAAGTTAACTGGGGATACCACTGTTTTGGGTGGTTAGTTAGTAACTTGGTTAACAATCATTTTACCTCAGCATTTTTCCTTTCTACAACCCCACTACTTTGGGGATGATAAGGTGCACTGATTTCCCATGTTATATTAAAAGATTTAGCCCACTCTTGTGCTTGAGTAGATGTAAAAGCTGATCCAGCATCTGAGTGTAGGGCTTTAGGTTTACCAATACTTACTAAGGAATTGAGACTATCAAGCGTGGTGCTAACCGTGGCACTTTTAACAGGGTATAACCATGTGAACCTTGTACAAGCATCAACACATACTAAAACATATTTTTACCCATGTGAAGTAGGTAAAGGCCCTATGTGATCTAAATAAAGCAGATCAAATGGCTTATTAGGAATTTCTTTAACAATGTATGGTTGTTTCTGGTGATTTGGATTATTAACAAGGAGACATACTTTACAATTTCCTATTACTCTTATGACCGTTTTCTTCATATTAGGCCATCAATATTCTGACTTTAGGGTAAATAAGACTTTATCTCTCCCTAAATGAGGATGTCCAATACTAGAATGGGCCATCTCTGTTATGTTCCATCTGTCTATGACAGGGGGAATAATCAATTCTTTGTCTCCAATCTTAACCATACAATGTTTGCCTTATATTCATAAAGATATGTTTTAGGATAACCAGGTGGATTAGGTCAGGTTTTATTCAAGCAAGCATTTAACTCTGTGTCAAGATTACTGGTTGCCGTCATTCGAGTTTTAACTGCATTTACTACATATTTTTGACTTACACTTTGTGCAAGCGTATCTGCAAATGTATTGCCTTCTGTATGCAATGAAGAACCTAACTTTCTATGAGTTGGTTCATGTACTACTTTAATATCAGGCTTTATATCCAAATAAGCAGCAATTGCTTTCCACTTGACAATATGCTGTAATGGCTTTTTCTTTGCAGTTAAAAAACCATTAGATTTCCAGATTCGTAAATCCTGGAATACAGATCTTGCCAGGTATGCAGAATCAGTTACTATTAACACTGGTCCTTTATCTAACAATGCTTCCTTCATAGCACATGCTAATGCAGAAATGTCTGCAAATTGAGCTGAATGATCCCTTAAAGGGATTTGCCATGAACGCAACAAAGTCAGAGTGGGAGAATATTTTGCAATTCCTGCTCCACCAGATTTATTTACTTTCTCTTTACTAGAGATAAAGTATAAGTATACTTATAAAATATAGCAGAATAGTGATCATTTGGATAAATTTGTAAATTCCAACTTGAGGGTTGCTTTGGATCTGGTAAATCATCTACAGGTGTCAGATTCTTATCATGAATAAAATGTACCTGTGGGTCTTCCAAAATAGAAAACTATTTTATCCATCTACTCTTTAATGCTTTCTTGTCTGGTATAGTTTGCTTTTGTAAGTTATCAAGTGAGGCTACTGATGTATGTACATATATATCTTTCTCTTGTGCAATCTGTCTTGACGTTAACAGTGCTATATTAACAGCTACCAAAAGCTTCTCTATCATAGTAAACTTTATCTCTGTTTGTGAATATACAGAAGATAGAAGTGCTATTGGAATTGTCTCATTTGCATTATATAACCTTACATAGCTTGCATTCGGCGTGTAAAGCTAAGTGTATGGTTGTAATGCATGCAATCTAAGTACCACTCAGTCCCACACCTAACCTGTGACTTGAGTGTGAAGAGTCAAGATCTTGCTCATAGACTTGAGGGGACTAAGAGTAGTCAGAGGAAGGAACTAGGTAGGACAAATGTGAGAAGACAAGATTTAGAAAGAGTGTCACAGTTTAAGCAGTACACAGAGAGAGTTATCAGGTGTATAGAGAGAGGAGGATGGCTAATGGTAGTGAATAGGATCAGTATGTTCAGTATACAAAGTGTTAAATCTTTAGATTACTGGAGATGCACCTGCTTATTTTGGAGCATTATTCATACAACAGTGGTTAGATGGTAATTAGGAGTGACAGTCTGGTTAAACTGTATTAGTCTTAATACTTCAATCCTTCTTGTACCACAACTAAGAGCTAACTCTAGCAGTGGAGGTAAAGCACACAGATAATGAGAAAATGACAGAGCTGCTACAGTGTGAGTACTTGCACTTTTGGTTGTCAGCAGGCTCTGATATCTTTCCATGGGAGCGGAGCAATTTTGTTGTGCGGCTGAGTTGAACTGCAGCCTCTGGTGTTAGTATTCAGGACAAGCGGCTGTGAGCGTGTTACTCACGGCGTGACTGCAGCCTCCCACGACTGTTTGAAGGAGGAGTTAAGGTAAGAGCGTTACTCCAGGCGTGTTACTGTGATACAGCTCTGGATGTCAGTTGCAGCTGTGAGAGGCTGTGTTCAGCTGAGTGCTGCGTTAGCAGCGTGACTTGAAATCCGATGGTAAGGAAGTTTGGCAACTATGTTGCAATAAATTCTATAAGTGTCCCAATACTACTGACAATATAAATTTCAGGTAGCTAGGGTAATCCAGTTTACAGGCTAAGCAGAGAATTACAGGTCAGCCTTCAGTAACAAAATACTTAGCGCCGAGAAAGGATAGGGAGGAGTCTTAAGTAACCTTGGTAGGAGATGTTTAAAGAGACAGTGCGGAACGTTACAGGACAACCCTTCCAAAGGTCCGCTCTGTGGATCAGGGACCAGGCCTGTCCGGGTGCCTGAGGTGGAACTCAGAGATCAAACGGGGAGCTGATAGGTTAGACGAAGGTTCCCATGAATCCTCCTCAGCACCATAGTTCTTCCATCTGACCACGTACTGTAACCGTCTTCGGTGGTATCAAGAGTCATGGATGATCTGGACCTCATACAGGTCATCCGTGGTCATTGGAGTAGGGGAAGACTGGGAGGACGAATCCGATCTCATTGGTTTGTAAGGCTTGAGTAGGACAACATGAAACACTGGATGAATTTTATATGTGGAAGGTAGAGTTAACTTAACTGCATTCTGGTTCAACACCTTCTCTATAGGAAAACGACCAATGAAGAGAGGGGCCAGTTTTTTGGATGGTACAGACAACCTTAAATGCTTTGTGGACAACCAGACCATGTCGCCAGTCTTGTAAGATGGTGCAGTTGATCTCCTAAGATCGTAATAGCGTTTTTGGCTTTGCTGAGCATCCTTCAGAACAGCTTTAATAGAGGTGAATCCTTGTGCAATGGAGTTGATGAATTCATTAACCACAGGGGATTCGTTTTCTGAATGATTGTTTAGATGATATGTTGGATGGAATCCGTAGTTAATAAAAAAATGGAGTAGTCTTTGCTTAGTGTTGTTAAAGGATAACTCTGCAGAAGGCAACAGAATCAACCAGTCATCTTGTTGGGAAGAACAGTAGCATCGTAGGAACTGTTCTAAAGTTTGATTTGCTCTTTCGCAGAGACCATTCGTCTGAGGATGAAAGGTGGTTGACATGCGTCTCTCTATTTTGAGTATACTACAGAGGTGTGTCCAGAAATGAGAGGTGAACTGGGAACCTCTGTCCATTGTTATGGAGTCGGGAAGTCCGTGTAACCGGACTATGTGATTCAGGAAGAGGTGTGCGGTTTCTTTAGTAGTAGGCATCCCAATCGCTGGTAGAAAATGTGCCATCTTTGAGACATGGTCTATGACAATGAGTATTGTGTTGTGGTTTCCAGAAGGGGGTAAATCAACGATGAAGTCCATGGCAATTGATTTCCAAGGTCTTTCGGGTACAGAGAGGGAAAGTAGACAACCATAGGTATGATGCCTCAGGTGTTTATTCTGTGAACAGACTGCACATGAGCTTACGTAGTTCTTTACATCCCGTGTCATGTGTGGCCACCAATATTCTCTACGTATTAGATGAAGAGTCATATGAATACCTGGATGACCAGCCAGGGCGGCGTCATGTGCAGATTTAAGGACGGTTTGCCTCATTGAGTCAGGGACATATAGAAGATTCCCCTTGTACAAGAGTCCATTCGGAGCCTTGTGTAATTGTAGAGTGCCTGTAGGGATCTCGTCATTTTGTCTTTTCATGAGCAAGGTGTTGCTGGTAGTGGTGAGTCCAATCAATCTGTCATTGGGAATGATGGTGTCCGAACCGGTATAGCTGTTTGGTCTCGGGTCTCTTCTTGATAGGGTGTTGGCCTTTCCATTCTTTGTTCCTGGTCTGTAGGTTATCACATAGTTGAACCGACTAAAGAAGAGACTCCACCTTACCTGGCAAGAGCTGAGGGTTTTGTTAGCCTTCAGAAACTGAAGGTTTCTATGGTCAGTGTATATTGTTATTGGAGTGGGGGTTCCCTCCAGAAGATGCCTCTAAAATTCTAGAGATGCCTTGATCGCTAACAGTTCCTTTTCCCCCACAGCATAATTGAGTTCTGCGTTATTCATCAGTCTGTAGAAGTAGGAGACAGGATGTAGCGGTAGCAACAATGTCTGTCTTTGTGATAAGACTGCACCTATTGCGTGGTCCGAGGCATCGACTTCCAAAATGTAGGGCAGTGTTGGGTCGGGGAATTGCAGGATGGGTGCTGTCATAAATTTCTTTTTCAGAGAATGGAATGCAGCGTCTGCTTGATCATTCCATTTGAAAGTATGCTTTTTCTTGGTTAACGTGGTCATGGGCTTGATTATTGCGGAAAAACCTTGAATAAACTTCCTGTAAAAATTGGAGAATCCAATGAATCTTTGTATCTCCTTTTTGGAAGTGGGTATAGGCCAATTCATAATCGCCTCTACTTTGTTATCCTCCATTTCAATTCCCGAAGGGGATATTCGATAGCCAAGGAAGGATATGGAGTTAGAGATGCATTTCTCTACCTTTACGTAGAGTGAATTTGCTCTTAGGCGGGTGAGAACTGTCTTGACATGTTTTATATGGTTGTTGATAGTATCGGAATAGATCAGGATGTCGTCAAGGTAGATAACCATTGCTACATCCAACAAGTCCCGGAAGAGGTCGTTCATAAAATGCTGGAAGGTAGCGGGGGCATTACATAGCCCGAATGGCATGACCCTATATTCGAACAGGTCATACCTTGTCCGAAAAGCAGTCAGCCATTCATCTCCCTGCCAGATCCGGACCAGGTTGTAGGCGCCACATAGGTCCAATTTGGTAAAGACCTTAGCCCCTTGTAACTGTTCAATCAGTTCTGGTATCAAGGGTAAGGGATACCTGTTCTTTTTTGTTCGTGCTTTCAATTCCCTATAATCTATTATGGGTTGGAGGCTGTTATCTTATTCCTCACACAGAAAATTCCAGCCCCTGCTGAGGAGGTGGAGGGTCTGATGAATCCCTTCCGAAGGTTCTTGTCAAGATATTCTTTCAGATGTTTGAGTTCTGGTTCAGATAATGGAAACACTCGGCCGTATGGAACTGTGGAATTAGGGATCAACTCAATCGTGCAGTCATACGGCCTGTGGGGTGGTAATACCTGAGCTTCCTTTTTATCGAAAACATCGGCAAACTCTTGGTAACAATGAGGTATTGAGATATCAGATATGTGCATCAAAAGGTGAGGAATCTGCGGCTTGCAGATCTTTTTGCAGGTATAGGAATTGAATCTTAATTCACCAGTTCCCCAATGTATGGAGGGGTTGTGGTGTTTAAGCCATTTAAATCCTAGTATTAGAGGGAATAAAGGTGTGAGTATTACTTCTAATACAATATACTCGGTGTGCCCAGACGTGAATGTCAATCTTAAGGGAGCTGTCTGGTGTGTAATCGGACCTGATTTAATAGAAGAACCATCAATGAGTTTGATAGGTAGTGAATTCACTTTCTTTATTAGGGGTATTTTATGTGCACAAACAAAATCATAATCAATGAAATCCCCTGTTGCTCCGGAGTCAATCACGGCTTGCGTAAGTGCTCGGTGGTGCTCCCACTGCAGGGAAACAGAGAATGAAAAGTGAGAAGAAGTTTTGTAATCAGTAACATGACACACAGAATCGTTTTTGGACTTACCCTTCTTTTGTCTGGGGAGATTCGGGCAATCCTTTACTGTGTGTTCTGGACTGGCACAGTACATGCACAGATTGAGGTGTTTAAGTCGAGCCTTTTCTTCGGGCTTCAGTGGTCCCTTTACAAAGGCTCCATGGGTTCCTCAGGTGCCCTGAAGGTAGGGGCTGAAGTAATGAACCTTTTTGTTGGGTATTCAGTATGACCCTTCTCAGACTTTCTTTCGCGTAGACGTCTGTCTATGGATATACATATGGATATCTGAGACTCCAAGCTAGTGGGCATGGAGATTCGTGCCAGCTCATCTTTTATGTTTTCACTGAGGCCTAGACGGAATTGATTTTTCAGAGCGTGCTCATTCCAGAGCGTGTCTGGAGCCCATCTCTTATATTCCGCTATATAGTCTTCGACTGGTCTTCTGCCTTGTCTTAAAGCCCTAATATCTGTTTCTGCTGAGCATTGCTTGTCATGATCTTGGTAGAGCTGTGAAGAAATAATCCAGTGAGTCAAGAATTGGATCATTTGACTCATAGAATGTGTTTGCCCAGGTTCTTGCCTCACCTGAGAGGTAGGATATAACAGTCAAAACACGTACACGATCATTGGGGTAGGTTTTTGGCTTAAGTTGAAAAAACAGATTGCAGGATTTCTGAAAATCCCTGAAACGGGACCTATCACCAGAGAACTTTTCAGGGGGGCACACCTGTGGTTCAGGGAGATCAGTTGTTGCTGCCTTTAATGTCATCTGTTCGTTTATGAATTTTCTCAATTGCTCGTTTTCTGACTTGATTTCACTCAAGCCTTGGAGCATGAGATCCATGTTTTGTGACAGGGCGCCAACCCTAGATGACAATTCACTTAGATCCATTCCTAGGCTGAAAAAGATTGGATGCAAGTTTTAGGGGCTAAGTATTATGTAAAGCTAAGTGTATGGTTGTAATGCATGCAATCTAAGTACCACTCAGTCTCACACCTAACCTGTGACTCTTGAGTGAGAAGAGTCAAGATCTTGCTCATAGACTTGAGGGGACTAAGAGTAGTCAGAGGAAGGAACTAGGTAGGACAAATGTGAGAAGACAAGATTTAGAAAGAGTGTCACAGTTTAAGCAGTACACAGAGAGAGTTATCAGGTGTATAGAGAGAGGAGGATGGCTAATGGTAGTGAATAGGATCAGTATGTTCAGTATACAAAGTGTTAAAGCTTTAGATTACTGGAGATGCACCTGCTTATTTTGGAGCATTATTCATACAACAGTGGTTAGATGGTAATTAGGAGTGACAGTCTGGTTAAACTGTATTAGTCTTAATACTTCAATCCTTCTTGTACCACAACTAAGAGCTAACTCTAGCAGTGGAGGTAAAGCACACAGATAATGAGCAAATGACAGAGCTGCTACAGTGTGAGTACTTGCACTTTTGGTTGTCAGCAGGCTCTGATATCTTTCCACGGGAGCGGAGCAATTTTGTTGTGCGGGTGAGTTGAACTGCAGCCTCCGGTGTTAGTATTCAGGACAAGCGGCTGTGAGCGTGTTACTCACGGCGTGACTGCAGCCTCCCGCGACTGTTTGAAGGAGGAGTGAAGGTAAGAGCGTTACTCCAGGCGTGTTACTGTGATACAGCTCTGGATGTCAGTTGCAGCTGTGAGAGGCTGTGTTCAGCTGAGTGCTGTTTAGCAGCGTGACTTGAAATCCGATGGTAAGGAAGTTTGGCAACTATGTTGCAATAAATTCTATAAGTGTCCCAATACTACAGACAATATAAATTTCAGGTAGCTAGGGTAATCCAGTTTACAGGCTAAGCAGATAATTACAGGTCAGCCTTCAGTAACAGAATACTTAGCGCCGAGGAAGGATAGGGAGGAGTCTTAAGTAACCTTGGTAGGAGATGTTTAAAGAGACAGTGCAGAACATTACACGGTGATACATTTATGTAAACTGATAGATCCTTAGTACTATCTCTTTGAGCTAAATACTCTGTTCTATTTACTGCCTCTAATAATGCATTTAATGCATCCTCTTCCTGAGTCGTCCACTTAAAAAGTATCCTTGGTCGTTTTGTTTCAGATTTTATCTCTCTTGAGACTGCAGCATGCAGAGGTGCAATTAACACATTGAAATCAGGTATGAAAAACATTGCATAATTAAGTAAACCAATTATACTACGTAATTGTTTTAGAGAATGTGGATGTGTTAAAGCTGCTATTTTGTCTTTATAATTATCAGATAATCCTCTCCCCCTCTCAGAAATTTCAAATCCCAAGAAAGTAACAGTATGTCTCGCAATTTGAGATTTCTTAAGAGATACTACATAACCTGCATCATGTACTATAGTCAAAATCTGATCTAAGACTTCTATGTGTTCTTCCTCATTATCATGTGAAAAATATATGTCATCCACATACACCTCCACTTCTGGAAATTTAGATAATAAATTTACTACATCTGAAGTAAATAACGCACTCGAATTCAAAAATCCCTGAGGTAATCGGGTAAATACCAAGGTTTTGCCCCTCCAAGTAAAACCTGTTATCCAGTAACTATCTGGAGTAATAAGATGACTCCAAAATCCATGTGCCAAGTCTAACTTTGTCTTAAATGTTTTTCTTCGCAAATTATGTAAAATAGAAGGTGCATGTGTATTTTGTGTTGCCACCCTTGGTGTAACTCTGTTAGCTTCTCTATAGTCTAATACCATTCGCCAAGAACCATCCAGTTTGGGAACAAGGTAGACTGCTGAGTTCATTTGACTGTACTGTTCTTTTAGTACTCCTTGTTTAAGTAAATCTTCAATGACTTTATGTATATAGGGAATGGCTACACCATTGATTTTATACTGTGCCTGTTTCTTAGGAACTACTGTGCCTGTAGCAATATGATGACTGATTCCTTTACGATGTCCAACCTGATTTTCCCACTTCTGAAATATTTTAATCTTTTTCTTTAAGCAAAAATCTAAGTTTCTAACATCAGATACTGCAGTATGATCTAATTGCATTTTCATAAATGCTGCTACATCAACTCTAGTAGTTAAAGGAAGTTTATCTTCCTGCTGCAATGAAATAAAATGTGCTACATCCTTATAAGCTATAAGAAAATCAGAATCAAGCTTAGGATGCTGAACTAATTCTAAGTGCACTCTTTTACCATTTATTTTTACCTGTGCATTACATGAGGGATAAGTAGCTTCCCCCTCTAAAGTCTGTATAGTTATGTTGCTTAATACATCTTCTTTTAAGATATTTGTTCGTACTGAAGATATTTCTGCTTGTGTATCTAAATACCCCTCATAAGTCTCTCCTCCATATTCTACTGTTAATTTTACTTCATTCATCTTTAGACTCTTCTGGGATGTCTGGTAGTGATTTCTTTATTTTCCCTACTTTTTTAGTAGTAGCTGGGGTAACTGAAATTTCACCCCTTTCAGTAGAACGAATCTCATGCTCCTGATATCTATCCTGACCCCCTGCACCTTTTCCTCTATATTTCACACTACCAGTTCCAAATCCATACCGATCTGGAGTTTTTATAAATGGTCTCAATGTCCTTCGTGGAAGCTCCTCAGAAAGCTTGCTCTGAAATGTTTTAAACCAATTCTCATTGGTGTAAGACGGAGGTGCTTGTGAGTAAGGTGGTGGAAGGTTAAATTTAGTCTGTTTTTGTGGATATTGTTCTCTTGCATTCTTTTTTACAAACTGAGCTCAGTTATTCCTTTGCTGGAATGTCTTTCCTCCTTTCTTTCCTTTTCTCTGTTTTTTTGAAGCTCCTAGTGCATCTCCAGTCAAGTCCTTACCTACAAGTGTATACGTATGTCTTAATATATCAGGCATTTGTTTAGGTCTCTCTGCTATAGGTACAGAGCTTATTTGTCTATATCTAAAATTAAACCTTGTCATTTAACATTTGGCTTTAAACAACCCCATACCATGTCATTATTATTCTCTGTAAATCTCAGCCCCAACAAATATATACTGCTACAATGCCACTATTTTTATTCAGGCGTGTGTGTTTTGCTGACATACAGTGCCTACTGTGTTTACTTGCTGCCCTCCCTAGTCTATGAGCCACGACTCATATGTGTTTAACCTTTTTTTAATTTCCCCCCCCAAAAAATAATTTAAATCATTTTTCTAGTGTAATCTAATAGTATTTTCTATCAGGCGTGTGTGTATCTGACTTACAGAGCCTACTGTTTTTAATAGCTGCCCTTCCAAGGCTAGACAGCCACGACTCATATTTATGTGCTTAACCTTTTTCTTTAAATTGCCAAAAAAAGTCTTTAAATCATTATGCTAGTGTAATCTAATTTTATTTTCTATCAGGCCTGTGTCTAACTGTCTATCTGACTTACAAAGCATACTGTTGTTAATTGTTGCATACAAAGAGAGAAGCGCTCTACCAGGAACGAACAACAGCTCAGTGGCTTGTTCTATGGCAATTTTCCACCCGGAGGCAGCCTCTTTTAGACCAGTGTGTTTTTCACAGAAGAAAACTTTCCTGAAGTATATCAGTCTGATCCCGCCAAGTAAGGTCAGTCCAGCCCCGAAATACCAGGCAATTCTCCTCTGAACAAGGAACATGACAACCCCAGACGATCGTTTCGGCCTCCTATGGGCCTCGTCAGTGAGGTGCAGCCACATTCCTCTAAGCACACTGGGCAAGGAGTCCACGTCTGGTTTCCCCCATCACCCATAGGGAGACTTCCCCAGGGTCATAATAATTTGTATACAAAGAGAGAAGCGCTCTACCAGGAACGAACAACAGCTCAGTGGCTTGTTCTATGGCAATTTACCACCCGGAGGCAGCCTCTTTTAGACCAGTGTGCTTTTCACAGAAGAAAACTTTCCTGAAGTATATCAGTCTGATCCCGCCAAGTAAGGTCAGTCCAGCCCCGAAATACCAGGCAATTCTCCTCTGAACAAGGAACATGACAACCCCAGACGATCGTTTCGGCCTCCTATGGGCCTCGTCAGTGAGGTGCAGCCACATTCCTCTAAGCACACTGGGCAAGGAGTCCACGTCTGGTTTCCCCCATCACCCATAGGGAGACTTCCCCAGGGTCATAATAATTTGTATACAAAGAGAGAAGCGCTCTACCAGGAACGAACAACAGCTCAGTGGCTTGTTCTATGGCAATTTACCACGCGGAGGCAGCCTCTTTTAGACCAGTGTGCTTTTCACAGAAGAAAACTTTCCTGAAGTATATCAGTCTGATCCCGCCAAGTAAGGTCAGTCCAGCCCCGAAATACCAGGCAATTCTCCTCTGAACAAGGAACATGACAACCCCAGACGATCGTTTCGGCCTCCTATGGGCCTCGTCAGTGAGGTGCAGACACATTCCTCTAAGCACACTGGGCAAGGAGTCCACGTCTGGTTTCCCCCATCACCCATAGGGAGACTTCCCCAGAATCATAATAATTTGTATACAAAGAGAGAAGCGCTCTACCAGGAACGAACAACAGCTCAGTGGCTTGTTCTATGGCAATTTACCACCCGGAGGCAGCCTCTTTTAGACCAGTGTGCTTTTCACAGAAGAAAACTTTCCTGAAGTATATCAGTCTGATCCCGCCAAGTAAGGTCAGTCCAGCCCCGAAATACCAGGCAATTCTCCCCTGAACAAGGAACATGACAACCCCAGACGATCGTTTCGGCCTCCTATGGGCCTCGTCAGTGAGGTGCAGCCACATTCCTCTAAGCACACTGGGCAAGGAGTCCACGTCTGGTTTCCCCCATCACCCATAGGGAGACTTCCCCAGGGTCATAATAATTTGTATACAAAGAGAGAAGCGCTCTACCAGGAACGAACAACAGCTCAGTGGCTTGTTCTATGGCAATTTACCACCCGGAGGCAGCCTCTTTTAGACCAGTGTGCTTTTCACAGAAGAAAACTTTCCTGAAGTATATCAGTCTGATCCCGCCAAGTAAGGTCAGTCCAGCCCCGAAATACCAGGCACACTGGTCTAAAAGAGGCTGCTTCCGGGTGGTAAATCGCCATAGAACAAGCCACTGAGCTGTTGTTCGTTCGTGGTAGAGCGCTTCTCTCTTTGTATGCTAATTATTATGACCCTGGGGAAGTCTCCCTATGGGTGATGGGGGAAACCAGACGTGGACTCCTTGCCCAGTGTGCTTAGAGGAGTGTGGCTGCACCTCACTGACGAGGCCCATAGGAGGCCGAAACGATCGTCTGGGGTTGTCATGTTCCTTGTTCAGAGGAGAATTGCCTGGTATTTCGGGGCTGGACTGACCTTACTTGGCGGGATCAGACTGATATACTTCAGGAAAGTTTTCTTCTGTGAAAAGCACACTGGTCTAAAAGAGGCTGCTTCCGGGTGGTAAATCGCCATAGAACAAGCCACTGAGCTGTTGTTCGTTCCTGGTAGAGCGCTTCTCTCTTTGTATGCTAATTATTATAACCCTGGGGAAGTCTCCCTATGGGTGATGGGGGAAACCAGACGTGGACTCCTTGCCCAGTGTGCTTAGAGGAGTGTGGCTGCACCTCACTGACGAGGCCCATAGGAGGCCGAAACGATCGTCTGGGGTTGTCATGTTCCTTGTTCAGAGGAGAATTGCCTGGTATTTCCGGGCTGGACTGACCTTACTTGGCGGGATCAGACTGATATACTTCAGGAAAGTTTTCTTCTGTGAAAAGCACACTGGTCTAAAAGAGGCTGCTTTCGGGTGGTAAATCGCCATAGAACAAGCCACTGAGCTGTTGTTCGTTCCTGGTAGAGCGCTTCTCTCTTTGTATGCTAATTATTATGACCCTGGGGAAGTCTCCCTAGGGGTGATGGGGGAAACCAGACGTGGACTCCTTGCCCAGTGTGCTTAGAGGAGTGTGGCTGCACCTCACTGACGAGGCCCATAGGAGGCCGAAACGATCGTCTGGGGTTGTCATGTTCCTTGTTCAGAGGAGAATTGCCTGGTATTTCGGGGCTGGACTGACCTTACTTGGCGGGATCAGACTGATATACTTCAGGAAAGTTTTCTTCTGTGAAAAGCACACTGGTCTAAAAGAGGCTGCTTCCGGGTGGTAAATCGCCATAGAACAAGCCACTGAGCTGTTGTTCGTTCCTGGTAGAGCGCTTCTCTCTTTGTATGCTAATTATTATGACCCTGGGGAAGTCTCCCTATGGGTGATGGGGGAAACCAGACGTGGACTCCTTGCCCAGTGTGCTTAGAGGAGTGTGGCTGCACCTCACTGACGAGGCCCATAGGAGGCCGAAACGATCGTCTGGGGTTGTCATGTTCCTTGTTCAGAGGATAATTGCCTGGTATTTCGGGGCTGGACTGACCTTACTTGGCGGGATCAGACTGATATACTTCAGGAAAGTTTTCTTCTGTGAAAAGCACACTGGTCTAAAAGAGGCTGCTTCCGGGTGGTAAATCGCCATAGAACAAGCCACTGAGCTGTTGTTCGTTCCTGGTAGAGCGCTTCTCTCTTTGTATGCTAATTATTATGACCCTGGGGAAGTCTCCCTATGGGTGATGGGGGAAACCAGACGTGGACTCCTTGCCCAGTGTGCTTAGAGGAGTGTGGCTGCACCTCACTGACGAGGCCCATAGGAGGCCGAAACGATCGTCTGGGGTTGTCATGTTCCTTGTTCAGAGGAGAATTGCCTGGTATTTCGGGGCTGGACTGACCTTACTTGGCGGGATCAGACTGATATACTTCAGGAAAGTTTTCTTCTGTGAAAAGCACACTGGTCTAAAAGAGGCTGCTTCCGGGTGGTAAATCGCCATAGAACAAGCCACTGAGCTGTTGTTCGTTCCTGGTAGAGCGCTTCTCTCTTTGTATGCTAATTATTATGACCCTGGGGAAGTCTCCCTATGGGTGATGGGGGAAACCAGACGTGGACTCCTTGCCCAGTGTGCTTAGAGGAGTGTGGCTGCACCTCACTGACGAGGCCCATAGGAGGCCGAAACGATCGTCTGGGGTTGTCATGTTCCTTGTTCAGAGGAGAATTGCCTGGTATTTTCGGGGCTGGACTGACCTTACTTGGCGGGATCAGACTGATATACTTCAGGAAAGTTTTCTTCTGTGAAAAGCACACTGGTCTAAAAGAGGCTGCTTCCGGGTGGTAAATCGCCATAGAACAAGCCACTGAGCTGTTGTTCGTTCCTGGTAGAGCACTTCTCTCTTTGTATGCTAATTATTATGACCCTGGGGAAGTCTCCCTATGGGTGATGGGGGAAACCAGACGTGGACTCCTTGCCCAGTGTGCTTAGAGGAGTGTGGCTGCACCTCACTGACGAGGCCCATAGGAGGCCGAAACGATCGTCTGGGGTTGTAATGTTCCTTGTTCAGAGGAGAATTGCCTGGTATTTCGGGGCTGGACTGACCTTACTTGGCGGGATCAGACTGATATACTTCAGGAAAGTTTTCTTCTGTGAAAAGCACACTGGTCTAAAAGAGGCTGCTTCCGGGTGGTAAATCGCCATAGAACAAGCCACTGAGCTGTTGTTCGTTCCTGGTAGAGCGCTTCTCTCTTTGTATGCTAATTATTATGACCCTGGGGAAGTCTCCCTATGGGTGATGGGGGAAACCAGACGTGGACTCCTTGCCCAGTGTGCTTAGAGGAGTGTGGCTGCACCTCACTGACGAGGCCCATAGGAGGCCGAAACGATCGTCTGGGGTTGTCATGTTCCTTGTTCAGAGGATAATTGCCTGGTATTTCGGGGCTGGACTGACCTTACTTGGCGGGATCAGACTGATATACTTCAGGAAAGTTTTCTTCTGTGAAAAGCACACTGGTCTAAAAGAGGCTGCTTCCGGGTGGTAAATCGCCATAGAACAAGCCACTGAGCTGTTGTTCGTTCCTGGTAGAGCGCTTCTCTCTTTGTATGCTAATTATTATGACCCTGGGGAAGTCTCCCTATGGGTGATGGGGGAAACCAGACGTGGACTCCTTGCCCAGTGTGCTTAGAGGAGTGTGGCTGCACCTCACTGACGAGGCCCATAGGAGGCCGAAACGATCGTCTGGGGTTGTCATGTTCCTTGTTCAGAGGAGAATTGCCTGGTATTTCGGGGCTGGACTGACCTTACTTGGCGGGATCAGACTGATATACTTCAGGAAAGTTTTCTTCTGTGAAAAGCACACTGGTCTAAAAGAGGCTGCTTCCGGGTGGTAAATCGCCATAGAACAAGCCACTGAGCTGTTGTTCATTCCTGGTAGAGCGCTTCTCTCTTTGTATGCTAATTATTATGACCCTGGGGAAGTCTCCCTATGGGTGATGGGGGAAACCAGACGTGGACTCCTTGCCCAGTGTGCTTAGAGGAGTGTGGCTGCACCTCACTGACGAGGCCCATAGGAGGCCGAAACGATCGTCTGGGGTTGTCATGTTCCTTGTTCAGAGGATAATTGCCTGGTATTTCGGGGCTGGACTGACCTTACTTGGCGGGATCAGACTGATATACTTCAGGAAAGTTTTCTTCTGTGAAAAGCACACTGGTCTAAAAGAGGCTGCTTCCGGGTGGTAAATCGCCATAGAACAAGCCACTGAGCTGTTGTTCATTCCTGGTAGAGCGCTTCTCTCTTTGTATGCTAATTATTATGACCCTGGGGAAGTCTCCCTATGGGTGATGGGGGAAACCAGACGTGGACTCCTTGCCCAGTGTGCTTAGAGGAGTGTGGCTGCACCTCACTGACGAGGCCCATAGGAGGCCGAAACGATCGTCTGGGGTTGTCATGTTCCTTGTTCAGAGGAGAATTGCCTGGTATTTCGGGGCTGGACTGACCTTACTTGGCGGGATCAGACTGATATACTTCAGGAAAGTTTTCTTCTGTGAAAAGCACACTGGTCTAAAAGAGGCTGCTTCCGGGTGGTAAATCGCCATAGAACAAGCCACTGAGCTGTTGTTCGTTCCTGGTAGAGCGCTTCTCTCTTTGTATGCTAATTATTATGACCCTGGGGAAGTCTCCCTATGGGTGATGGGGGAAACCAGACGTGGACTCCTTGCCCAGTGTGCTTAGAGGAGTGTGGCTGCACCTCACTGACGAGGCCCATAGGAGGCCGAAACGATCGTCTGGGGTTGTCATGTTCCTTGTTCAGAGGAGAATTGCCTGGTATTTCGGGGCTGGACTGACCTTACTTGGCGGGATCAGACTGATATACTTCAGGAAAGTTTTCTTCTGTGAAAAGCACACTGGTCTAAAAGAGGCTGCTTCCGGGTGGTAAATCGCCATAGAACAAGCCACTGAGCTGTTGTTCGTTCCTGGTAGAGCGCTTCTCTCTTTGTATGCTAATTATTATGACCCTGGGGAAGTCTCCCTATGGGTGATGGGGGAAACCAGACGTGGACTCCTTGCCCAGTGTGCTTAGAGGAGTGTGGCTGCACCTCACTGACGAGGCCCATAGGAGGCCGAAACGATCGTCTGGGGTTGTCATGTTCCTTGTTCAGAGGAGAATTGCCTGGTATTTCGGGGCTGGACTGACCTTACTTGGCGGGATCAGACTGATATACTTCAGGAAAGTTTTCTTCTGTGAAAAGCACACTGGTCTAAAAGAGGCTGCTTCCGGGTGGTAAATCGCCATAGAACAAGCCACTGAGCTGTTGTTCGTTCCTGGTAGAGCGCTTCTCTCTTTGTATGCTAATTATTATGACCCTGGGGAAGTCTCCCTATGGGTGATGGGGGAAACCAGACGTGGACTCCTTGCCCAGTGTGCTTAGAGGAGTGTGGCTGCACCTCACTGACGAGGCCCATAGGAGGCCGAAACGATCGTCTGGGGTTGTCATGTTCCTTGTTCAGAGGAGAATTGCCTGGTATTTCGGGGCTGGACTGACCTTACTTGGCGGGATCAGACTGATATACTTCAGGAAAGTTTTCTTCTGTGAAAAGCACACTGGTCTAAAAGAGGCTGCTTCCGGGTGGTAAATCGCCATAGAACAAGCCACTGAGCTGTTGTTCGTTCCTGGTAGAGCGCTTCTCTCTTTGTATGCTAATTATTATGACCCTGGGGAAGTCTCCCTATGGGTGATGGGGGAAACCAGACGTGGACTCCTTGCCCAGTGTGCTTAGAGGAGTGTGGCTGCACCTCACTGACGAGGCCCATAGGAGGCCGAAACGATCGTCTGGGGTTGTCATGTTCCTTGTTCAGAGGAGAATTGCCTGGTATTTCGGGGCTGGACTGACCTTACTTGGCGGGATCAGACTGATATACTTCAGGAAAGTTTTCTTCTGTGAAAAGCACACTGGTCTAAAAGAGGCTGCTTCCGGGTGGTAAATCGCCATAGAACAAGCCACTGAGCTGTTGTTCGTTCCTGGTAGAGCGCTTCTCTCTTTGTATGCTAATTATTATGACCCTGGGGAAGTCTCCCTATGGGTGATGGGGGAAACCAGACGTGGACTCCTTGCCCAGTGTGCTTAGAGGAGTGTGGCTGCACCTCACTGACGAGGCCCATAGGAGGCCGAAACGATCGTCTGGGGTTGTCATGTTCCTTGTTCAGAGGAGAATTGCCTGGTATTTCGGGGCTGGACTGACCTTACTTGGCGGGATCAGACTGATATACTTCAGGAAAGTTTTCTTCTGTGAAAAGCACACTGGTCTAAAAGAGGCTGCTTCCGGGTGGTAAATCGCCATAGAACAAGCCACTGAGCTGTTGTTCGTTCCTGGTAGAGCGCTTCTCTCTTTGTATGCTAATTATTATGACCCTGGGGAAGTCTCCCTATGGGTGATGGGGGAAACCAGACGTGGACTCCTTGCCCAGTGTGCTTAGAGGAGTGTGGCTGCACCTCACTGACGAGGCCCATAGGAGGCCGAAACGATCGTCTGGGGTTGTCATGTTCCTTGTTCAGAGGAGAATTGCCTGGTATTTCGGGGCTGGACTGACCTTACTTGGCGGGATCAGACTGATATACTTCAGGAAAGTTTTCTTCTGTGAAAAGCACACTGGTCTAAAAGAGGCTGCTTCCGGGTGGTAAATCGCCATAGAACAAGCCACTGAGCTGTTGTTCGTTCCTGGTAGAGCGCTTCTCTCTTTGTATGCTAATTATTATGACCCTGGGGAAGTCTCCCTATGGGTGATGGGGGAAACCAGACGTGGACTCCTTGCCCAGTGTGCTTAGAGGAGTGTGGCTGCACCTCACTGACGAGGCCCATAGGAGGCCGAAACGATCGTCTGGGGTTGTCATGTTCCTTGTTCAGAGGAGAATTGCCTGGTATTTCGGGGCTGGACTGACCTTACTTGGCGGGATCAGACTGATATACTTCAGGAAAGTTTTCTTCTGTGAAAAGCACACTGGTCTAAAAGAGGCTGCTTCCGGGTGGTAAATCGCCATAGAACAAGCCACTGAGCTGTTGTTCGTTCCTGGTAGAGCGCTTCTCTCTTTGTATGCTAATTATTATGACCCTGGGGAAGTCTCCCTATGGGTGATGGGGGAAACCAGACGTGGACTCCTTGCCCAGTGTGCTTAGAGGAGTGTGGCTGCACCTCACTGACGAGGCCCATAGGAGGCCGAAACGATCGTCTGGGGTTGTCATGTTCCTTGTTCAGAGGAGAATTGCCTGGTATTTCGGGGCTGGACTGACCTTACTTGGCGGGATCAGACTGATATACTTCAGGAAAGTTTTCTTCTGTGAAAAGCACACTGGTCTAAAAGAGGCTGCTTCCGGGTGGTAAATCGCCATAGAACAAGCCACTGAGCTGTTGTTCGTTCCTGGTAGAGCGCTTCTCTCTTTGTATGCTAATTATTATGACCCTGGGGAAGTCTCCCTATGGGTGATGGGGGAAACCAGACGTGGACTCCTTGCCCAGTGTGCTTAGAGGAGTGTGGCTGCACCTCACTGACGAGGCCCATAGGAGGCCGAAACGATCGTCTGGGGTTGTCATGTTCCTTGTTCAGAGGAGAATTGCCTGGTATTTCGGGGCTGGACTGACCTTACTTGGCGGGATCAGACTGATATACTTCAGGAAAGTTTTCTTCTGTGAAAAGCACACTGGTCTAAAAGAGGCTGCTTCCGGGTGGTAAATCGCCATAGAACAAGCCACTGAGCTGTTGTTCGTTCCTGGTAGAGCGCTTCTCTCTTTGTATGCTAATTATTATGACCCTGGGGAAGTCTCCCTATGGGTGATGGGGGAAACCAGACGTGGACTCCTTGCCCAGTGTGCTTAGAGGAGTGTGGCTGCACCTCACTGACGAGGCCCATAGGAGGCCGAAACGATCGTCTGGGGTTGTCATGTTCCTTGTTCAGAGGAGAATTGCCTGGTATTTCGGGGCTGGACTGACCTTACTTGGCGGGATCAGACTGATATACTTCAGGAAAGTTTTCTTCTGTGAAAAGCACACTGGTCTAAAAGAGGCTGCTTCCGGGTGGTAAATCGCCATAGAACAAGCCACTGAGCTGTTGTTCGTTCCTGGTAGAGCGCTTCTCTCTTTGTATGCTAATTATTATGACCCTGGGGAAGTCTCCCTATGGGTGATGGGGGAAACCAGACGTGGACTCCTTGCCCAGTGTGCTTAGAGGAGTGTGGCTGCACCTCACTGACGAGGCCCATAGGAGGCCGAAACGATCGTCTGGGGTTGTCATGTTCCTTGTTCAGAGGAGAATTGCCTGGTATTTCGGGGCTGGACTGACCTTACTTGGCGGGATCAGACTGATATACTTCAGGAAAGTTTTCTTCTGTGAAAAGCACACTGGTCTAAAAGAGGCTGCTTCCGGGTGGTAAATCGCCATAGAACAAGCCACTGAGCTGTTGTTCGTTCCTGGTAGAGCGCTTCTCTCTTTGTATGCTAATTATTATGACCCTGGGGAAGTCTCCCTATGGGTGATGGGGGAAACCAGACGTGGACTCCTTGCCCAGTGTGCTTAGAGGAGTGTGGCTGCACCTCACTGACGAGGCCCATAGGAGGCCGAAACGATCGTCTGGGGTTGTCATGTTCCTTGTTCAGAGGAGAATTGCCTGGTATTTCGGGGCTGGACTGACCTTACTTGGCGGGATCAGACTGATATACTTCAGGAAAGTTTTCTTCTGTGAAAAGCACACTGGTCTAAAAGAGGCTGCTTCCGGGTGGTAAATCGCCATAGAACAAGCCACTGAGCTGTTGTTCGTTCCTGGTAGAGCGCTTCTCTCTTTGTATGCTAATTATTATGACCCTGGGGAAGTCTTCCTATGGGTGATGGGGGAAACCAGACGTGGACTCCTTGCCCAGTGTGCTTAGAAGAGTGTGGCTGCACCTCACTGACGAGGCCCATAGGAGGCCGAAACGATCGTCTGGGGTTGTCATGTTCCTTGTTCAGAGGAGAATTGCCTGGTATTTCGGGGCTGGACTGACCTTACTTGGCGGGATCAGACTGATATACTTCAGGAAAGTTTTCTTCTGTGAAAAGCACACTGGTCTAAAAGAGGCTGCTTCCGGGTGGTAAATCGCCATAGAACAAGCCACTGAGCTGTTGTTCGTTCCTGGTAGAGCGCTTCTCTCTTTGTATGCTAATTATTATGACCCTGGGGAAGTCTTCCTATGGGTGATGGGGGAAACCAGACGTGGACTCCTTGCCCAGTGTGCTTAGAAGAGTGTGGCTGCACCTCACTGACGAGGCCCATAGGAGGCCGAAACGATCGTCTGGGGTTGTCATGTTCCTTGTTCAGAGGAGAATTGCCTGGTATTTCGGGGCTGGACTGACCTTACTTGGCGGGATCAGACTGATATACTTCAGGAAAGTTTTCTTCTGTGAAAAGCACACTGGTCTAAAAGAGGCTGCTTCCGGGTGGTAAATCGCCATAGAACAAGCCACTGAGCTGTTGTTCGTTCCTGGTAGAGCGCTTCTCTCTTTGTATGCTAATTATTATGACCCTGGGGAAGTCTCCCTATGGGTGATGGGGGAAACCAGACGTGGACTCCTTGCCCAGTGTGCTTAGAGGAGTGTGGCTGCACCTCACTGACGAGGCCCATAGGAGGCCGAAACGATCGTCTGGGGTTGTCATGTTCCTTGTTCAGAGGAGAATTGCCTGGTATTTCGGGGCTGGACTGACCTTACTTGGCGGGATCAGACTGATATACTTCAGGAAAGTTTTCTTCTGTGAAAAGCACACTGGTCTAAAAGAGGCTGCTTCCGGGTGGTAAATCGCCATAGAACAAGCCACTGAGCTGTTGTTCGTTCCTGGTAGAGCACTTCTCTCTTTGTATGCTAATTATTATGACCCTGGGGAAGTCTCCCTATGGGTGATGGGGGAAACCAGACGTGGACTCCTTGCCCAGTGTGCTTAGAGGAGTGTGGCTGCACCTCACTGACGAGGCCCATAGGAGGCCGAAACGATCATCTGGGGTTGTCATGTTCCTTGTTCAGAGGATAATTGCCTGGTATTTCGGGGCTGGACTGACCTTACTTGGCGGGATCAGACTGATATACTTCAGGAAAGTTTTCTTCTGTGAAAAGCACACTGGTCTAAAAGAGGCTGCTTCCGGGTGGTAAATCGCCATAGAACAAGCCACTGAGCTGTTGTTCGTTCCTGGTAGAGCGCTTCTCTCTTTGTATGCTAATTATTATGACCCTGGGGAAGTCTCCCTATGGGTGATGGGGGAAACCAGACGTGGACTCCTTGCCCAGTGTGCTTAGAGGAGTGTGGCTGCACCTCACTGACGAGGCCCATAGGAGGCCGAAACGATCGTCTGGGGTTGTCATGTTCCTTGTTCAGAGGAGAATTGCCTGGTATTTCGGGGCTGGACTGACCTTACTTGGCGGGATCAGACTGATATACTTCAGGAAAGTTTTCTTCTGTGAAAAGCACACTGGTCTAAAAGAGGCTGCTTCCGGGTGGTAAATCGCCATAGAACAAGCCACTGAGCTGTTGTTCGTTCCTGGTAGAGCGCTTCTCTCTTTGTATGCTAATTATTATGACCCTGGGGAAGTCTCCCTATGGGTGATGGGGGAAACCAGACGTGGACTCCTTGCCCAGTGTGCTTAGAGGAGTGTGGCTGCACCTCACTGACGAGGCCCATAGGAGGCCGAAACGATCGTCTGGGGTTGTCATGTTCCTTGTTCAGAGGAGAATTGCCTGGTATTTCGGGGCTGGACTGACCTTACTTGGCGGGATCAGACTGATATACTTCAGGAAAGTTTTCTTCTGTGAAAAGCACACTGGTCTAAAAGAGGCTGCTTCCGGGTGGTAAATCGCCATAGAACAAGCCACTGAGCTGTTGTTCGTTCCTGGTAGAGCGCTTCTCTCTTTGTATGCTAATTATTATGACCCTGGGGAAGTCTCCCTATGGGTGATGGGGGAAACCAGACGTGGACTCCTTGCCCAGTGTGCTTAGAGGAGTGTGGCTGCACCTCACTGACGAGGCCCATAGGAGGCCGAAACGATCGTCTGGGGTTGTCATGTTCCTTGTTCAGAGGAGAATTGCCTGGTATTTCGGGGCTGGACTGACCTTACTTGGCGGGATCAGACTGATATACTTCAGGAAAGTTTTCTTCTGTGAAAAGCACACTGGTCTAAAAGAGGCTGCTTCCGGGTGGTAAATCGCCATAGAACAAGCCACTGAGCTGTTGTTCGTTCCTGGTAGAGCGCTTCTCTCTTTGTATGCTAATTATTATGACCCTGGGGAAGTCTCCCTATGGGTGATGGGGGAAACCAGACGTGGACTCCTTGCCCAGTGTGCTTAGAGGAGTGTGGCTGCACCTCACTGACGAGGCCCATAGGAGGCCGAAACGATCGTCTGGGGTTGTCATGTTCCTTGTTCAGAGGATAATTGCCTGGTATTTCGGGGCTGGACTGACCTTACTTGGCGGGATCAGACTGATATACTTCAGGAATATTTTCTTCTGTGAAAAGCACACTGGTCTAAAAGAGGCTGCTTCCGGGTGGTAAATCGCCATAGAACAAGCCACTGAGCTGTTGTTCGTTCCTGGTAGAGCGCTTCTCTCTTTGTATGCTAATTATTATGACCCTGGGGAAGTCTCCCTATGGGTGATGGGGGAAACCAGACGTGGACTCCTTGCCCAGTGTGCTTAGAGGAGTGTGGCTGCACCTCACTGAAGAGGCCCATAGGAGGCCGAAACGATCGTCTGGGGTTGTCATGTTCCTTGTTCAGAGGAGAATTGCCTGGTATTTCGGGGCTGGACTGACCTTACTTGGCGGGATCAGACTGATATACTTCAGGAAAGTTTTCTTCTGTGAAAAGCACACTGGTCTAAAAGAGGCTGCTTCCGGGTGGTAAATCGCCATAGAACAAGCCACTGAGCTGTTGTTCGTTCCTGGTAGAGCGCTTCTCTCTTTGTATGCTAATTATTATGACCCTGGGGAAGTCTCCCTATGGGTGATGGGGGAAACCAGACGTGGACTCCTTGCCCAGTGTGCTTAGAGGAGTGTGGCTGCACCTCACTGACGAGGCCCATAGGAGGCCGAAACGATCGTCTGGGGTTGTCATGTTCCTTGTTCAGAGGAGAATTGCCTGGTATTTCGGGGCTGGACTGACCTTATTTGGCGGGATCAGACTGATATACTTCAGGAAAGTTTTCTTCTGTGAAAAGCACACTGGTCTAAAAGAGGCTGCTTCCGGGTGGTAAATCGCCATAGAACAAGCCACTGAGCTGTTGTTCGTTCCTGGTAGAGCACTTCTCTCTTTGTATGCTAATTATTATGACCCTGGGGAAGTCTCCCTATGGGTGATGGGGGAAACCAGACGTGGACTCCTTGCCCAGTGTGCTTAGAGGAGTGTGGCTGCACCTCACTGACGAGGCCCATAGGAGGCCGAAACGATCGTCTGGGGTTGTCATGTTCCTTGTTCAGAGGAGAATTGCCTGGTATTTCGGGGCTGGACTGACCTTACTTGGCGGGATCAGACTGATATACTTCAGGAAAGTTTTCTTCTGTGAAAAGCACACTGGTCTAAAAGAGGCTGCTTCCGGGTGGTAAATCGCCATAGAACAAGCCACTGAGCTGTTGTTCGTTCCTGGTAGAGCGCTTCTCTCTTTGTATGCTAATTATTATGACCCTGGGGAAGTCTCCCTATGGGTGATGGGGGAAACCAGACGTGGACTCCTTGCCCAGTGTGCTTAGAGGAGTGTGGCTGCACCTCACTGACGAGGCCCATAGGAGGCCGAAACGATCGTCTGGGGTTGTCATGTTCCTTGTTCAGAGGAGAATTGCCTGGTATTTCGGGGCTGGACTGACCTTACTTGGCGGGATCAGACTGATATACTTCAGGAAAGTTTTCTTCTGTGAAAAGCACACTGGTCTAAAAGAGGCTGCTTCCGGGTGGTAAATCGCCATAGAACAAGCCACTGAGCTGTTGTTCGTTCCTGGTAGAGCGCTTCTCTCTTTGTATGCTAATTATTATGACCCTGGGGAAGTCTCCCTATGGGTGATGGGGGAAACCAGACGTGGACTCCTTGCCCAGTGTGCTTAGAGGAGTGTGGCTGCACCTCACTGACGAGGCCCATAGGAGGCCGAAACGATCGTCTGGGGTTGTCATGTTCCTTGTTCAGAGGAGAATTGCCTGGTATTTCGGGGCTGGACTGACCTTACTTGGCGGGATCAGACTGATATACTTCAGGAAAGTTTTCTTCTGTGAAAAGCACACTGGTCTAAAAGAGGCTGCTTCCGGGTGGTAAATCGCCATAGAACAAGCCACTGAGCTGTTGTTCGTTCCTGGTAGAGCGCTTCTCTCTTTGTATGCTAATTATTATGACCCTGGGGAAGTCTCCCTATGGGTGATGGGGGAAACCAGACGTGGACTCCTTGCCCAGTGTGCTTAGAGGAGTGTGGCTGCACCTCACTGACGAGGCCCATAGGAGGCCGAAACGATCGTCTGGGGTTGTCATGTTCCTTGTTCAGAGGATAATTGCCTGGTATTTCGGGGCTGGACTGACCTTACTTGGCGGGATCAGACTGATATACTTCAGGAATATTTTCTTCTGTGAAAAGCACACTGGTCTAAAAGAGGCTGCTTCCGGGTGGTAAATCGCCATAGAACAAGCCACTGAGCTGTTGTTCGTTCCTGGTAGAGCGCTTCTCTCTTTGTATGCTAATTATTATGACCCTGGGGAAGTCTCCCTATGGGTGATGGGGGAAACCAGACGTGGACTCCTTGCCCAGTGTGCTTAGAGGAGTGTGGCTGCACCTCACTGACGAGGCCCATAGGAGGCCGAAACGATCGTCTGGGGTTGTCATGTTCCTTGTTCAGAGGAGAATTGCCTGGTATTTCGGGGCTGGACTGACCTTACTTGGCGGGATCAGACTGATATACTTCAGGAAAGTTTTCTTCTGTGAAAAGCACACTGGTCTAAAAGAGGCTGCTTCCGGGTGGTAAATCGCCATAGAACAAGCCACTGAGCTGTTGTTCGTTCCTGGTAGAGCGCTTCTCTCTTTGTATGCTAATTATTATGACCCTGGGGAAGTCTCCCTATGGGTGATGGGGGAAACCAGACGTGGACTCCTTGCCCAGTGTGCTTAGAGGAGTGTGGCTGCACCTCACTGACGAGGCCCATAGGAGGCCGAAACGATCGTCTGGGGTTGTCATGTTCCTTGTTCAGAGGAGAATTGCCTGGTATTTCGGGGCTGGACTGACCTTACTTGGCGGGATCAGACTGATATACTTCAGGAAAGTTTTCTTCTGTGAAAAGCACACTGGTCTAAAAGAGGCTGCTTCCGGGTGGTAAATCGCCATAGAACAAGCCACTGAGCTGTTGTTCGTTCCTGGTAGAGCACTTCTCTCTTTGTATGCTAATTATTATGACCCTGGGGAAGTCTCCCTATGGGTGATGGGGGAAACCAGACGTGGACTCCTTGCCCAGTGTGCTTAGAGGAGTGTGGCTGCACCTCACTGACGAGGCCCATAGGAGGCCGAAACGATCGTCTGGGGTTGTCATGTTCCTTGTTCAGAGGAGAATTGCCTGGTATTTCGGGGCTGGACTGACCTTACTTGGCGGGATCAGACTGATATACTTCAGGAAAGTTTTCTTCTGTGAAAAGCACACTGGTCTAAAAGAGGCTGCTTCCGGGTGGTAAATCGCCATAGAACAAGCCACTGAGCTGTTGTTCGTTCCTGGTAGAGCGCTTCTCTCTTTGTATGCTAATTATTATGACCCTGGGGAAGTCTCCCTATGGGTGATGGGGGAAACCAGACGTGGACTCCTTGCCCAGTGTGCTTAGAGGAGTGTGGCTGCACCTCACTGACGAGGCCCATAGGAGGCCGAAACGATCGTCTGGGGTTGTCATGTTCCTTGTTCAGAGGAGAATTGCCTGGTATTTCGGGGCTGGACTGACCTTACTTGGCGGGATCAGACTGATATACTCCAGGAAAGTTTTCTTCTGTGAAAAGCACACTGGTCTAAAAGAGGCTGCTTCCGGGTGGTAAATCGCCATAGAACAAGCCACTGAGCTGTTGTTCGTTCCTGGTAGAGCGCTTCTCTCTTTGTATGCTAATTATTATGACCCTGGGGAAGTCTCCCTATGGGTGATGGGGGAAACCAGACGTGGACTCCTTGCCCAGTGTGCTTAGAGGAGTGTGGCTGCACCTCACTGACGAGGCCCATAGGAGGCCGAAACGATCGTCTGGGGTTGTCATGTTCCTTGTTCAGAGGAGAATTGCCTGGTATTTCGGGGCTGGACTGACCTTACTTGGCGGGATCAGACTGATATACTTCAGGAAAGTTTTCTTCTGTGAAAAGCACACTGGTCTAAAAGAGGCTGCTTCCGGGTGGTAAATCACCATAGAACAAGCCACTGAGCTGTTGTTCGTTCCTGGTAGAGCGCTTCTCTCTTTGTATGCTAGTTGTTAATTGTTGCCCTACGTGGCAGCCAGCCAGTACAACTACTCATTTGTGCATTGCACTTCTTAACATTATTTTGATATTAAAATCTAAAATTTTAAAATATTTTCTAACTTAATTTTCTATCAGGCCTGTGTTTTTGTCACTTACACAGCATACTGTGTTAACTTGCTGCCCTACCTACCATCCACGACTCATATCTGCCAGCCTGTGTACCAGGCCCAACTAGCCAATTAGTGGCACCAATCATAATTCTTGTAACAGTTCTTGTAACAGTATATAAAAAAATAAAAATCATAATTTTTTGGACTGCAAATATTCAGTCTCCTAGTGTCCTTGAATTGCATTTACCTCCTGCCTGCCAGCCTTTCGTGCCAGGCTGTCTTGCCAACTATTTACACCAATCCTAATTGTTGTCACAGTATAGTTACTAATTAAAATTAAAAAATATTTGATTGTTGATCTTAATCCTCAGTTTGCTCGTGCCCTAGAATTGCACTTTTCTACTGCCTTCCAAGCCTGTGTGCCAGGCCTACTTGAAAAATATTTACACCAATCATATTTGTTGCACAGTATTCTTAGTAATTAAAAATTTAAATTTTGGGTAATATTTGTGGCGAATCCTCAGTTTGCTGGTGCCAGTGAATTGCACTTTCCTCCTGCCTTGCAGCCTGCTGTGTGCCAGGCCCACCTAGCCAATTATTGCCAGCAATCCTATTTCTTTTAACAGTATTGCAAAAATTGTCAATCATCACTCAGCGAAAGGAAGTAACCTTACCATGGTTCCCTGCACGCACGTATTGTTGTTATATTTTTGGTGAGGTTAATCATGATGGCCATGTAGACCACCACCACTGAGAGTCCTGAAAGTAACAGGGATGAGATGAAAGAGCTAAGAATAGTAGAACTTGAAACAACAGAGTTAGCCATGGGTTTTAGTGCAAAACCGATTGGCTTTTTTTTGGCTTTAGGTGCGGCTATTCATGCAGGCCATATAGAGCTGACAACATTCGGTGTCGTATCAGCTATTAAACTAATAAGAACAGTACTACCAAAATACAGCCAATGAAGGGCCTTAGGAAGACTGAGCCAAGGTTGGATTGTAGTATTTGGTTAGGCTAATCATGATGGCCATGTAGACCACCACCGAGAGTCCTGGAAGTAACAGGGATGATGAGATGAAAGTGCTAAGAATAGTACTACTTGAAACAACAGAGTTAGCCATGGGTGTTAATCCAAGACCGCTTGGATTTATTTTTGTATTGGGTGCGGCTAATCTTGCAGGCCATATAGAGCTGCCACCATTCGGTGTTGTATCAGCTATAAAAATAATAAGAACTGTACTATGAAAATACAGCCAATGAAGGGCCTATGAAGACTGAGCAAAGGTTGGATTGTAGTATTTTGTTTGGCTAATCATGATGGCCATGTAGGCCACCCGTAACAGGGATGAAAGTGCTAAGAATAGTACTAATTGAAACAACCGAGTTAGCCATGGGTGTTAGTCTAAGACCACTTGGCTTTTTTTTGGGTTTGGGTGCAGCTAATCATGAAGGCCAGATTGACCTGCCACCATTTGGTGTTGTAACAGGTATTAAACTGCAAAGAACAGTACTACTTAACACAACCTACTTACCATGGGTCCCAGAGCATATGTTTGGTTATTATATTTTGTAAGGGTAATCATGCAGGCCATATAGACCTCCACCGATAGGGTGAGTATGAGTAACAGCTATTAAAATGCGAAGGACATTACTAATTAACACAACATAGTTACCATGGGTCGCAGACCAAGAGCAGATGTCTTATTATTATATTTTGTATGGGTAATCATCCAGGCCGTATAGACCTCACCAAATAGGGGGAGTTACAGAGATGAAAGTGCTAAGAATGGTAGTACTTAAAACACAACCTAGTTAAAATAGGTATCAGACCGCATGTCTTATTATTATATTTTTTCAGGGTAATCAGGCAGGCCATATAGAACACCCCCGATAGGGGGGGGGGGGCAGGGATTAAAGTGCTAAGAAAAGTACTAATTAACACAAGCTAGTTGGGTCCAAGAACGCATGTTTAATTATTAGAATTTATTAGGGTAATTATATATCTAACAAATCTATCTATTTCTCTTCTATCGATTCTATCTAACTATCAATCTATGTATATCTATCTATCCTATCTATCACTATCAATCTATCTTCTGTCCGGGATGTTTTGAGTCAGCCACTTTGGGAATGTTAGTTGATTTAGGCCCATTATGGCTTAAAAGCAGACTCTGCATAAACTATGTAATTTTCCATGGGAGTTTTGCCAGGGATCCCCCTCAAGCATGCGACAGTCCAAGTGTTAGTACCCTTGAAACAACTTGTCCATCACTATTGTGGCCAGAAAGAGTCCTTGTAGGTTTTAAAGTTCGCCTGCCTATTGAATTCAATACCGGAAGCTTGAGTCCACCGTTCGCGAATCGAAAATTTTAGGTTCGCGACATCACTATTAACCAATGCTCTCTTTTGTGGAAGATAATGAGTTGGATAAACTCCATCTAATGCATGAACTCTGTCATTTAACCACAATGCTATATCCTTTGGATTATGTGGCATTACTCCAATTGTTGCTTTTATATTAAACGTAGGTATTCCTGCAGCATGAGCTAAAGAAGCCTGCTGTATTCCTGACACTTCAGAAATCCCACTATTTAAAACCTGATACAATATATGACTTAAAACTGTTATTTCACACAAAAGGTTTTCCCTCTCAGCCTGCTCATCTACTGCAACTGGTGGTAATTCATTTATCCTTACTGGACTGTACAAACTAGATCTAGGAGTACCCCAAAACTCAATTCTGGCTAAAGGGCCATGTCTTTGTATTCATGCAGCAATAACAGGAGGCCTACCTAGAATCTCTACTATATCATCATAAGAAACATTTGTAATTCTATGTGTCGCAGAATCAAGATCTGTTGCTCAGTATGCCATTGAGTTCTGTACGCTTGCCGCAGAGGTAGATTGAAACAATGAAGCCCTTGTTGCCGTCTTCTTTCATGGGCTCTTTGATGCGATTAAAGATAAAGTTGCTGCCAGAGATTTACCAGAAGATCTTGAGGCATTGGTGTCTTTTTTTATTCTAATTGATATCAGACTAAGTGAGAGGCCCTCTTTCAAGGAGCACTTGTGGAAGCCTCCTGCTTCGTTGTCTCCTACGTGTTTGTTCCCACCCATGCCTCCCTCTCCTCCCATGCCTCCTGGTCCCGAGTCACCAGGTACTGCTGAGCCAATGCAGTTGGGATTCACTTGTCTCTCCACGACGGAGAGGGCCTTTAGGAGGAGGGAGGGGCTCTGCCTCTATTGTGGGTTACAGGGCAACCTTGTGAAGTCTTGTCCTATATGCCTGAGAAACGCTAACACCTAAGGTCCTGTCAGGGGCAGACCTTGGGTGGTTTATCCTCATCCCCGGAACCGCTAAAGGAGAAACCTTTGGTCACCAAGGCTCTTGTTGACTCTGTGCTGTGGGCTATTTCATTGACAGTGCTTTTGTATCAAAGCACTCCATTCCTATTTTGCCTCGGTCCGTTCTGCTTGCTATTGAGGCCATTGATGGCAGGCCCCTTCAGCCCGCACTTTTTACTCATGAAACTGCTTTGTTATTCATGGCTGTTGGGGCGCTCCATTTTGAAACCCGCCAGTTCCAGGTGATAAACTCTGAGCATTTTCCGGTTGTTCTGGGTTATCCCTGGCTCCAAAAGCACAATCCCAGTCTCGACTGGTGCAGGTCCGAAATTTTGTTGTGGTCTCCCCAATGTATTTCCACTTGTCTTCGGAAACCAGTTAAAGTCTTGTGCACTTCTTCAGTATCTCAAATGCCGGAGGAGTACAGAGAGTTCCTAGACATTTTTCACAAGGTGCATGCCGGTACGTTGCCTCCTCACCAATCTTACGATTGTGCCATAGACCTGCAACCAAGAGCCATTCCTCCTCGGGGCCGGGTTTACCCTCTGTCTGTTGCGGAGAATTGTGCTATGGAGGAGTATGTTGCCAATGCTCTGTCGCGGGGGATCATCTGCAAATCCTGATCTCCTGCAGGGGCTGGCTTCTTCTTTGTGAATAAAAAGGGTGGCGATTTAAGACCATGCATCGATTATAGGGGTCTTAATCATCTTACCATTAATTATGCTTACCCTATTCCGATCATTACGGAACTCTTTGACCACCTCAAGGGAGCTACGGTCTTTACTAAACTTTATTTGAGAGGAGCGTACAATCTCATTAGGATCAAGGAGGGCCACGAATGGAAAACAACATTTAACACCAGGAGCAGGCATTATGAGTATCTTGTAATGCCCTTTGGCCTATGTAATGTTCCTGCTGTTTTCCAGGAATTTATTAGTGATGTCCTATGAGATATGTTGCAACAGTGTGTTGTGGTGTACTTGGACGACATCCTCATACACTCACCCACACTTAAGGCTCATCGTTCTGATGTTACACGGGTTCTTCAGAGACTACATGAGAACGGCCTGTTTTGTAAACTTGAGAAATGTGAGTTCCATCAGACTCAAGTAACCTTCCTAGGTTATATTATCTCCATTGCAGGGTTCTCCATGGATCCTGACAAGTTATCTGCAGTTCTGCAGTGGCCTTGCCCAGTTGGTCTTCGGTCTATTCAACATTTTTTGGGGTTTGCCAATTACTATAGGAAGTTTATTAAAAACTTTTCTTCCTTGGTTAAACCTATCACAGACATGACCCGTAAAGAGAATGATCCACTCCATTGGTCATCTACTGCCATTAAGGCCTTTGATAGTCTTAAGACTGCCTTTGCTGCCGCTCTAGTTCTGGCTCATCTTAACCCTTTCCTGCCTTTCATTCTTGAGGTCGTTGCGTCTGAGACTGGAGTAGGTGCCCTCTTGTCTCAACGTCCTATGCCTTACGGTTCCTTGCATCCATATGATATTGGCGACAGGGAATTACTGGTCATAATTTTGGCACTCAAGGAATGGAGGCATCTTTCCGAGGGTACTAGAATGCCAGTGCTCATTCTTACTGACCACAAGAATTTAACTTATCTATCTGAAGCAAAACGTTTGTCACCCAGACAGGCCAGATGGGCGCTTTTTTTGTCTCGGTTTAATTATGTGGTCTCCTACCTGCCTGGTAGTAAGAATGTTAGGACTGATGCCCTCTCTCGATAATTTTCCTCACTGTCTAAGAAGGAGTCTGCACCTACTCCAGTTATACCTCCTGACCATATTTTGGCTACCATACGTACTAATTTGACTACTCACTTGGGAGAGGAGATCATGGCTGTCCAAACCAATGCACCTCCTAAGAAACCTAGTGGTAAGTGTTTTGTTCCTGAGAATCTTCAAACTAAACTTTTGCACACTTACCACTATCCTAAAGCCGCAGGTCACCCAGGCAAGAACCAAATGATTTGGTCTGTCACTCGACAATTCTGGTGGCCAGGTCTTAGTTCTGATGTTGCTGTGTATGTTGCCTCCTGCTCAGTTTGTGCATGGAATAAGACTCCTCGATGTCTTCCTGTAGGTCTATAACCTATTCAACCTATTGCTAATGGTGAGCGTCCTTGGACACATCTTTCCATGGACTTCATTGTCGAGCTCCCTGTTTCCAATGACAATACTGTTATACTTATGGTGGTTGACCGTTTTTCTAAAAAGTTGCCTACCACTCAGGAGCTTGCTTCTTTTTTGCCCAGGTGGTCTTCCATTTATATGGGTTACCCAAGGAGATATTGTCGGACCGGGTAGCCAGTTTGTCTCCAGATTTTGGCGTTCCTTTTGTGCTCAAATGGGGATTCAGCTTTCCTTCTCCTCGGCATATCACCCTCAATCCAATGGGGCTGCGGAACAGTCTAATCAAGCTCTGGAACAGTTCCTCTGTTGCTGTGTCTCAGATCACCACAATAATTGGTCTGAAATGTTACCTTGGGCAGAGTTTGCTCGTAATATTGCTATTAATGCTTCCTCCAAGTTATCCCCGTTCATGGCAAATTATGGGTTTCAACCATCCTTGTTGCCCGATTCATTCATGTCTCAGGGTATTCCGGCTTTGGAGGAGAATCTCCGGCAACTCCGTTCCACGTGGGTGCAGATTCAGGATTGCCTTCATCATTCTATGCAGCGCCAAAAGTTCCAGGCTGATTGTAGGCGTCTGCCCACGCCTTCCTACCAGGTTGGTGAGAGTTTGGCTGTCCTCCCGCAACTTTAATCTTCGTGTGCCTTCAAATAAACTGGCTCCCCGTTATGTTGGTACTTTTCGAATAATCAGACGGGTCAATCCTGTGGCCTACGCTCTTGATCTTCCTCCTACAATGCGCATCGCCAATGTTTTTCATGTCTCCCTCTTGAAACCATTGGTTTGTAATCGGTTTACCGCTGTGTTGCCTTGTCCGCGTCCTATCTTTGTTGACAACCATGAGGAGTATGAGGTCAGCAGCATTATTGACTCTTGTATGTCCAGGGGCCACGTACAGTATTTGGTTCACTGGAGGGGCTACGGTCCGGAGGAGTGTTCATGGGTTCCCTCCTCTGATGTTCATGCTCCCGTCCGTCTCCGTGCCTTCCATGCCTGTTTCCCCAATAAGCCTTTTGTCCTCCCGCGGGGGAGGGGTCGTTGAGGGGAGGGTACTGTCAGGGTTTTTTCCCTGTTTTGTTTGCCATGTGCTGCTGGCAGCCATTTTACTCACCTCTCTTGCTGACTTTGGTGCATATTATGTGATGCTGCTCATTTCCTGCACTTCCTTTTATGGCCAGACTGGTGTACATCATCCGTGTAAGACAGGATACAGTCTCAGAATTGTGATGTCATCACTTATTATTTAAAGGGCCTCTGTTCAGTATGCTTTGCCCTTGCATTGTCTCAGACCTGTTTGTGAGAGCTCCTGTGTATTACCTGGCTGTCTGGCATTCCCCCTGGTTCCTGATAACTGGCTTGTTCCTGACTCTGCTGTTCTCCTTGTTCCTGATTGTCTGACTACTCGCTTTGGCTCCTGACTCGGCTCGTCTGACTATTCGCTTTGGCTCCTGACTTAGCTAGTCTGACTACCAGCTCTGGTTTTGACTCCTGGCTTGTTATTTGACTTGTGGACTTTTTATTATTTTTTGCTATTAATAAAGGTGTGATTATTTTTGCACTTCTCGTCTCAGTCTGATTCCTGGCACCCTGATATATACTAAATATCCTGTTGAACATATTGAAATAAAAATGATCAAGTTTAAATATTACATCCACCTAGCATTTTTGGTCACAAAAAAAGGTAAAATTACCTTGGGACTAATTTCACTCTAAATATGAAACTATTATTGTCTCTATTTTTTTTTGTGATTCCACAAGTGGTCATTGGCACTACAACACATTTATATTGGTCCATACGCAGGATCATCTGTAAGCACTTGTATATACATTTCACATACTGTTACCCTGGTGTTAATATATTGGGAGCATACTTCCACAGGCATTGCTATATAGGCAATACTGTAAATAATAAGCTGGCTTAATTTATAACCGGCATCTAATAGATGGGCTATTTAACCCATTGATTCATAAATCTAGCACATTTAGTATTTCCATATGAGGATTTTTCACCACTCATAGTTGTACTGTTTTTCACGCACTTAGTGTGTTTGTGTGTTCAGCACTATTTGTTTCTGTCGTTCACATTATGACCATTCACATATTTATTTTCCGATCACTGACTTCCCCTTCTTTAGGAAGGAGTAATATCACATAGAGTTCATCATTAATAATCACTCTTTTAGATTATTGAGGGGTAAAACTTTATCTTTGCCCAATAGAGATAATACAATAAAATATTCCTACTCTGATACCCATAGAGTATGAACCACTTATATAAGAATGTGTACTAATAGCGCTTTAAGCTCCCATAAAAGCATATTTATAGTATATATCACAATTTAACTATACTGATCGCAACTTTGAATTATATCTGTATAGATCTTAAGTGAGATGATCATCTCCACATACTATGGCCATACAGTGATACAGGCATAAAACTTCAGATCTTTGAATCACTCACTAGGCAAGTATAGGAATATTACTAGAATGGGTTGAGGTGATACTTAATTACATATCGGTCAGTTATTTGACTTTTTCAGGTTCATACTTTGAATTTAGATGACAGCATAATTAATTCTTAAAACTGGATATTATCAATCGGCAACCTAATAACAGATATTTCTATTGCGGGCATTTGTCTGTCATTAATTTAATGTTACCAAGTGAACCACCAATTAGAGTCGAGATTGGTCGGGACTTCTAGTTCACAGGGTTAAATCCCCACAGATAAAGCCCAATAGGGCGAAAAACACGTCAGGGGAGGGCTGTGAATTCGTTCACACTCTATTTATGTGTTTATTTTAAAAGCCGGATACCTATTTAACTTGCGAGTGCTGCTCTCTGAATCAATTCACCATAGTTACAACTGCTCACAGTCTGGGTTGTGCCAGACTTAGATTAGCCAATTTGTTTATATAATCAATGTATCAGTAACTATTGGGCACTATAGCCTAACTATTATGTATAAGAATTATTTACCGTAGCCTGGGTTGTGCCAGATTTAGTTAATTTATTACATTTATTAACCGTAACGATGCCACTGCTATACTATAGATATTAAACTCCAGTCTGGGTTGTGCCAGACTTAGTTATCCGTCTGCAATATCAGCAACACAGATATCATTTCCGCAATATCTCTTCCTTTTAAACTTAATATCACACCACAATCGAGGCTGTGCTAGATGTACATACTGGTGTGCAAACCTACCTAGAAAATGTTCATCAATATTAGAATTCTTATGCTACATATGCTCTGATTAGATGTCAGTGGATATATAAGACGAGTGGTGCATATAACTAGATACAAACTAACAAGAGCACAATTTGACTGATACAATCTTGCAATTCTTGTTTACTGCATCTGCAATTAATTCAAATTCTACTAAAAGTGGAACATTTGTGGCTCATTCATTTTAAATCAAGTGTATATCTAAATTAACAGAGACTCTGACAATAATAAAGAGCAGGTGATTTATAATAACGCTAACCTTAATTTATTGCACTACGTTATGTTGTATTAACCCTCAGCATATTTAATATTTGATTTAGTGGAACTGAGATATATGTGATTAGCTTGATGTAATCTAGGAAAGACGCAGTACTTCTTATAAGATAAACTGTGATAATAATACAGATTGTTGCGATACCGTGAGTGCACAAAACACACATATTCGACGAATTGTATACACAATAAAATACTACAATTTATATAAGTGGTTACACTACTACGGATCAAGTGGATTGATTCATGAGGGTGGACTTAATATAAGTATATTTGAAAATATGTATTAGTGTTGGTGATTACTCCAAGCCTCTTTAGGGGTATTTAAGTCTAACACACACATTGGCCCATAGTTATCAAGGTCTGTCGGACCTGGTCCGACAGTGCGGATCAGGTCAGACAGACCTCGCTGAATACGGCGAGCAATACGCTCGCCGTATTCAGCATTGCACCAGCAGCACACAAGAGCTGCTGGTGCAACGCCGCCCCTTGCAGACTCACGGCCAATAGGACGCCAGCAGGGGGGTGTCAATCAACCCAATTGTACTCGATCAGGTTGAATTGCGGCAATGTCTGTCCGCCTGCTCAGAGCAGGCGGACAGGTTGTTATGGAGCAGCGGTCTCTGTGAGGCTCGCCAGAAACACGGGACATCAAGCTCCAATCGTAGCTTGATAAATATGCCCCAATAGGTCCATGAGATTGTTAACCAAACTGTGTATATATACAAAATAATTTGAGTGACACATTACACCCTCAATATTTCTTAACAACGAGGAACATATATAAATAATACATTTATTTGAAAGTGTATGTGATTACTTTGTGACTTACTTCAGTTCTATACGAATTTATATTACCTGTCATGACCACATAAAATAATATGAACCACCAAGAGTAATTCGTTATCTAATAACTATTACAACCACGATCCTGGCTACTTATTTTATACACATTAGGATTTTATATTTTTGCAGCTAACTATTGTGATTTAACTTTAACTGCAATTATGTTATTACCATATAGAGAGCAACCTGAATCATCTATATTGAGATCACACCTACTGAGAATTGATATAGGCCATACAATTTTACATTGTGACCTTTTTATATAGATTACACTCAGCGAGATTACGAGTTTTGCGGTAACAGGGGTGCGGTGCTAACGAGCAGTTTCAGCTCACCGCTCACCTACAGACAACGCTGGTATTACGTTTTTTTTTCAACCCGGCGTTAGCCTCTAAAAAGTGAGCGGAGAACAAAATTTAGCTCCACATCTCAGTGTAATACCAGCGCTGCTTACGGTAGTGGTGAGCTGGCTAAACGTGCTTGTGCACTATTTCCCCATAGGAATCAATGAGGCAGAATCTGATAAAAAAAAAAACTAAAACCTACAAAAAAGCAGCGTTCAGCTCTTAACGCAGCCCCATTGATTCCTATGGGGAAATACTAAACACCCCTTATCTTACACTTATTAACCCCTAATCTGCCGCCCCCGACATCGCCAACACCTGCATTATATTATTAACCCCTAATCTGCCGCTCCGGACACCGCCACCACCTACATTATACTAATGAACCCCTAATCTGCTGCCCCCAACATCGCCGAACCCTACATTTTATTTATTAACCCCTACTCTGCCACCCCCAATGTCGCCGCCACCTACCTACACTTATTGACGTAAGGGGATTTGCGGTATGCTCGAGTTGCGGAAGAAAAGTGAGCAGTACACCTGTACCTGCCAGACTCGTAATACCAGTGGGCGTTAAAAAGCAACGTTGGGACCTCTCAACTCTGATTTTTAAGGCTAACGCAAGACTCGTAATCTAGCCAACTGTTAATTGGTATCGGTGACGTTTTTAATCTGTATGTTATGTGACCAAACAATTTTGGTTTTTAGATTTTTTATTATCAATAAAAGTTATGTTTTATAAATCCTATTCGGAAATATCTGTCCTATAGTCAGGGCCCAGAATTTTCTTATGCCATTTCTCTTTTGTGTTTGTAAACATGCCATTCAAGTGTGCAATCTTAGGGGATTGTATGTATTTTTAATATATGTTTATTTTAAGCATTATATTATATCTGTATTTGTCTCTTTAAAAATGAGGAATTGACATATTTCTTAAAGGTATAGTCTATTCAAAATTATATTCATGAATCAGAGCATGCAGTATTAATATACTTAAATATGCACTATTATCTATTTAATTTCATTATCATCTGTAATTTTGTAAAGCAGGAACCCATTTTGATTCTGCTTGATGATTGTTGTCTAACGCCTAGATTTAGAGTTTTGTCGGTAACGACCCGCGTAGCTAACGCTGGCTTTTTTTCCCCCGCACCTTTTAAATACCGCTGGTATTTAGAGTTCACAGAATGGCTGCGTTAGGCTCCAAAAAGGGAGCGTAGAGCATAATTTACCGCCACTGCAACTCTCAATACCAGCGGTGCTTACGGACGCAGCCAGCTTCAAAAACGTGCTTGTGCACGATTCCCCCATAGGAAACAATGGGGCAGTTTGAGCTGAAAAAAAACCTAATACCTGCAAAAAAGCAGCGTTCAGCTCCTAACGCAGCCCCATTGTTTCCTATGGGGAAACACTTCCTACGTCTGCACCTAACACCCTAACATGTACCCCGAGTCTAAACACCCCTAACCTTACACTTATTAACCCCTAATCTGCTGCCCCCGCTATCGCTGACCCCTGCATATTATTATTAACCCCTAATCTACCGCTCCGTACACCACCGCAACCTACATTATACCTATGTACCCCTAATCTGCTGCCCATAACACCGCCGACCCCTATATTATATTTATTAACCCCTAATCTGCCCCCCACAACGTCGCCTTCACCTACCTACAATTATTAACCCCTAATCTGCCGACCAGACCTCACCGCTACTATAATAAATGTATTAACCCCTAATCCGCCTCACTCCCGCCTCAATAACCCTATAATAAATAGTATTAACCCCTAATCTGCCCTCCCTAACATCGCCGACACCTAACTTCAAGTATTAACCCCTAATCTGCCGACCGGACCTCACCGCTACTCTAATAAATGTTTTAACCCCTAAAGCTAAGTCTAACCCTAACCCTAACACCCCCCTAAGTTAAATATAATTTAAAACTAACAAAATAAATTAACTCTTATTAAATAAATTATTCCTATTTAAAGCTAAAAACTTACCTGTAAAATAAACCCTAATATAGCTACAATATAAATTATAATTATATTGTAGCTATTTTAGGATTAATATTTGTTTTACAGACAACTTTGTAATTATTTTAACCAGGTACAATAGCTATTAAATAGTTAATAACTATTTAATGGCTACCTAGTTAAAATAATTACAAAATTACCTGTAAAATAAATCCTAACCTAAGTTACAATTAAACCTAACACTACACTTTCAATAAATTAATTACATACAAATACCTACAAATAAATACAATTAAATAAACTAACTAAAGTACAAAAAATAAAAAAGAACTAAGTTACAAAAAAAAAAAATATTTACAAACATTAGAAAAATATTACAGCAATTTTAAAATAATTACACCTACTCTAAGCCCCCTAATAAAATAACAAAGCCCCCCAAAATAAAAAAATGCCCTACCCTATTCTAAAATTAAAATAGAAAAGCTCTTTTCCCTTTGCGGGGCATGCCCCAAAGAATTCAGCTCTTTTGCCTGTAAAAAAAAAAACATACAATACCCCCCTAACATTACAACCCACCACCCACATACCCCTAATCTAACCTAAACCCCCCTTAAATAAACCTAACACTAAGCCCCTGAAGATCTCCCTACCTTGTCTTCACCACACCGGGTCCCGATCGGTCCAGAAGAGCCTCTGAAATCTTCATCCAAGCCCAAGCGGGGTCTGAAGAGTGACGTCCATCCTCCGGCTGAAGTCTTGATCCAAGCTGCGGCTAAAGAATTCCATCTTCGGGCAGAAGTCTTCATCCTATCCGGGCAGAAGAGTAGATCCAGACCCGCCAACATCCTCATCCAAGCCGCATCTTCTATGTTCTTCCATCCGATGACGAGCGGCTCCATCTTGAAGACCTCCGGCGTGGATCCATCCTCTTCTTCTGACGACTAGACGACGAATGAAGGTTCCTTTAAGGGACGTCATCCAAGATGGCGTCCCTCAAATTCCGATTGGCTGATAGGATTCTATCAGCCAATCGGAATTAAGGTAGGAAAAATCAGCCAATCAGATTGAGCTTGCATTTTATTGGCTGTTCCGATCAGCCAATAGAATGCGAGCTCAATCTGATTGGCTGATCGGATCAGCCAATCGGATTGAACTTGAATCTGATTGGCTGATTCCATCAGCCAATCAGAATTTTCCTACCTTAATTCCAATTGGCTGATAGAATCCTATCAGCCAATCGGAATTCGAGGGACGCCATCTTGGATGACGTCCCTTAAAGGAACCTTCATTCGTCTAGAAGAAGAGGATGGATCATCGGATGGAAGAACATAGAAGATGCAGCTTGGATGAAGATGTTTGCCGGTCCGGATCTACTCTTCTGCCCGGATAGGACGAAGACTTCTGCCCGAAGATGGAATTCTTTAGCCGCCGCTTGGATCAAGACTTCAGCCGGAGGATGGACGTCACTCTTCAGCCCCTGCTTGGGCTTGGATGAAGACTTCAGAGGCTCTTCTGGACCGATCGGGACCCGGTGTGGTGAAGAAAAGGTAGGGAGATCTTCAGGGGCTTAGTGTTAGGTTTATTTAAGGGGGGTTTGAGTTAGATTAGGGGTATGTGGGTGGTGGGTTGTAATGTTGGGGGGGGGTATTGTATGGTTTTTTTTTACAGGCAAAAGAGCTGAATTCTTTGGGACATGCCCCGCAAAGGGCCCTTTTAAGGACTGGTAAGGTAAAAGAGCTTTTCTATTTTAATTTTAGAATAGGGTAGGGCATTTTTTTTATTTTGGGGGGCTTTGTTATTTTATTAGGGGCTTAGAGTAGGTGTAATTAGTTTAAAATTGTTGTAATATTTTTCTAATGTTTGTAAAAAAAAAATTTATTTTTTGTAACTTAGTTCTTTTTTATTTTTTGTACTTTAGTTTATTTAATTGTATTTATTTGTAGGTATGTATGTAATTAATTTATTGATAGTGTAGTGTTAGGTTTAATTGTAGATAATTGTAGGTATTTTATTTAATTAATTTTTTGTTAGTGTAGTGTTTAATTGTAACTTAGGTTAGGATTTATTTTACAGGTAATTTTGTAATTATTTTAACTAGGTAGCTATTAAATAGTTATTAACTATTTAATAGCTATTGTACCTGGTTAAAATAATTACAAAGTTGCCTGTAAAATAAATATTAATCCTAAAATAGCTACAATATAATTATAATTTATATTGTAGCTACATTAGGGTTTATTTTACAGGTAAGTTTTTAGCTTTAAATAGGAATAATTTATTTAATAAGAGTTAATTTATTTAGTTAGATTTAAATTATAATTAACTTAGGGGGGTGTTAGGGTTAGGGTTAGAATTAGCTTTAGGGGTTAAAAAATTTATTAGAGTAGCGGTGAGGTCCGGTCGGCAGATTAGGGGTTAATACTTGAAGTTAGGTGTCGGCGATGTTAGGGAGGGCAGATTAGGGATTAATACTATTTATTATAGGGTTATTGAGGCGGGAGTGAGGCGGATTAGGGGTTAATACATTTATTATAGTGGCGATGAGGTCCGGTTGGCAGATTAGGGGTTAATAATTGTAGGTAGGTGGAGGCGACGTTGGGGGCGGCAGATTAGGGGTTAATAAATATATTATAGGGGTCAGCAGTGTTAGGGGCAGCAGATTAGGGGTACATAGGGATAACGTAGGTGGCAGCGGTGTGCGGTCGGCAGATTAGGGGTTAAAAATTTTTAATAGAGTGGCGGCGATGTGGGGGGGCCTCGGTTTAGGGGTACATAGGTAGTTTATGGGTGTTAGTGTACTTTAGAGCACAGTAGTTAAGAGCTTTATAAACCAGCGTTAGCCCAGAAAGCTCTTAACTACTGACTTTTTTCTGCGGCTGGAGTCTTGTCGTTAGATTTCTAACGCTCACTTCAGCCACGACTCTAAATACCAGCGTTAGAAAAATCCCATTGAAAAGATAGGATATGCAAATGGCGTAGGGGGATCTGCGGTATGGAAAAGTCGCGGATGCAAAGTGAGCGCTAGACCCTTTCCTGACTGACTCTAAATACCGGCGGTAGCCCAAAACCAGCGTTAGGAGCCTCTAACGCTGGTTTTGACGGCTAACGCCAAACTCTAAATCTAGGCGTAAATGTGGCCAACAATCAGCAAGTGCAACACAGGTGTTGAACATTAAATCTAATGCCTCCTAAACTTAAATACATTATTAAAATAAGAAAGATAATGAAATTAAATTGATTATCTGTACATATGTAAGTTGATTGGAATTGAATGATTTATCTGATTCCTGAATGTTTAATTGTGAATAGATTATCCCTTTAATTTAAAGTGACATAACACAAATATTTTATTCCATTATTTTGCCAGAACATATATATTTACAAACAAATCTAATATAATTATATGGTTTACATAGGTCAAAGATGTATATACCATTATCATACATATATACATGTAGGCGAAGATTATTATTAGATATAATTATATTTATATATGTATTGAGAATATTTATAGCATCCCTGGGCAAAGGTTGCATTTGGAATAGGTGATACATGCTTGCATCTATTTTTCTATGTACATACATATTGATATTTCAATTAAAACATAGGTGCAAATATTCCTATACATAGGACCAATAAATGTAGCATATATAATCTTATTTCTACATTGAAACACTCTTAAATGTTTTAAGGATTTGCAATTTTAATGAGAAACAGTCCTCAAAAAGCTCCCTTTTCCTCCTTTACACCTAGTTGAGCTGGGTGTAATGTTTCTTAATGTATCAACAGCCTCAGACTATGAGGCCTATGTATCAAAGGTCTTGCGGACCTGATCTGACAGCGCGGATCAGGTCCACAAGATCTCACTGAATGCGGAGAGCAATACGTTCTCCGTATTCAGCATTGCACCAGCAGCTAACAAGAGCTGCTGGTGCAACGCCGCCCACTGCAGACTCGCGGTCAATCGGCCGCCAGAAGGGAGGTGTCAATCAACCTGATCGTACTCAATCGGGTTGAATTGTGGGGATTCCTGTCTGCCTGCTCAGAGCAGGCGGACAGGGTTATGGAGCAGCGGTCTTTAGAAACACGGGCCCACAAGTTCCATATGGAGCTTGATAAATGGGCCTCAGTGTATTAACGGTTAGAGCTTTCATTGTAAAACTGGTATAATTTATCAATTAACGGCTTCTATTACTTTCTATGGGACCCAAAGTTGTTTTCAGCAGTCCGGCTGCTGATATTGAGGTATAATGCACCATTGGAAGCAGTCGATAAACAATATTGCTGCAGACAGCATATTTATCAGTTTGCGAGTGCACACAAACCAAATTACGGCTCAATGGAATTGAGCTCTTAGATTTTTGCCATTTATGTACTTAAAAAACCTTTTAGGGTTTGACTTAGAATCCTTTGCAATAAATCTTTTATTTTCAATTTTGACTGATTGAATTACTTTTTTTGCTTTCTTTGTTACATTCCTTATATATTTGGAATATTTAGTCTTTACTATTTGGTAGAATAATTGAAATGCCCTTCGTCTTTTCCTAATTTCTCTTAACACATTTTTATTTAGCCACATTGGCTTGGATTTATTTATTTTACTTTTATAACATATGGTATGTTTTGATATGTATATTTATTTAACAAAGTTTAAAACGTTATGCATTTATCCTCAGTATATTTATTAGAGAATACTTTGTCCCAATTAATGTTGTTTTAATGATTTTCTTAAATCTTTGAATTTTGCTTTCTTAAAATTAAAAGGCTTAGTTAAACCTTTAACACACTGCTTATGGAAAGTGATTTCAAACATGACCATATTATGATCACTGTTACCAAAATGTTCTTTGACTTCTATGCTTGATATTTTATCTGTATCATTTGATAGCACTAAATCCAATATAGCTTTATTGCTAGTTGGCTCCTCTATTAATGGTGACATGAACTTATCTTTAAATACATTTACAAATCTATCTCTCTTAGCTGTGTTACAAGTTTTATGGGCCCAGTTTATGTTGGGGTAGTAAATATTGGCAATAATTACAACACTAGTATTATTAGCAGCCTTTCCTAGTTGCATTAGAAGTTTATTTTCCTCCATGTCACTAATGTTGGGGGACTTGTAGCATATTCCTAGTAATATTTTTATTTTTTAGGATTTTTACCCCACGCTTTATTTCAACCCACATGTTCTCTACTTTATCACCTGTATCATCATAAATATCTCCCCTTATTGTAGGTTTAAGGTTTTATTTAACATACATGCAAATTCTAGATATGTGCGATTCGGTAAATTCGGAGATTCGGATGAATTCGAATTTCCGAATTAAAATAGTGCAGAATCTACGAATAAATCCGAATTAGTTTGGATTTATTCGGTAGATTTGAATGGCAATGGATTACACTAGTATTACACTAGTATTGTACAGTATATTAGGTTATATCACTCTGCTATGGGTTACACCTAATATACAGTACATAATACTAGTCTAATACACAGCATATCCCACCTAACACATACCGAAATTCCGAATTTCTGAACCGAATCAAACCGAATCCAGCCAAATTTATTCGAATCTGAATGAATCCAAAACTAATTCATTCCAATTTTACCGAATTCGAATCGATTCGAACCGAAATTTGAAAAAATCCGAATCGATCCGAACCGAAACAAATTTTTCAATCATGCACAAGTCTAGCAAATTCCTCCACCCCTTTTATTACTCCTGTCCCTCATAAAAACAGTATTACCCTCTAAGTTAACTGCCCAGTCATATTAATCACCCCACCAGGATTCAGTTATACGGATAATATCATAGTCCTCTTCTGTAACTCCCCCATTTTACCGTCATAATTCTTGCATTTTCTGCCATACATTTAATTTGCATGTGCTTTCTGCTGGCACTTCGTGTGCTTTCCTCCAAACTTTCTAATGTAACATTTCCTAAGTGTACCCTTCTGTCATCCCTTCCTTGAGATATTCTAGGTGTGACATATTCACAGATCTGTCTGTTCTATTATGTTTGCATTAAGTCTCCCCCATTTGCCTATTTTTAAATATTTTCTAAGCGTGCTACCATCCTGCCCCGAACACACCTGCACCCATGTCATTCAAGTGCATGCCATCATTAATGTAAAAACCCAAGTGAAAAGTCAGCCCAGTGCTCTAAAAAGTCAAACCCCTCATTTTTACTCTATGTTTTTAACCAGGAATTAACTGACCTTAGCTTCTTCTGCCTTACTGGGTTAGCACACTGCACTGGTAATATTTCTGATAATATTACCTTGGAGATCCTTGCTTTAAGCTTGCAACTTACTCCCTGAAGTAATTTTTAGGACACTACAGCTCCCGCTGATTCCTTCACTAGTGCTAATATGCACCATGATTGCAGGATCAGATCCAGATCCCTCAATCTCTCCAGATTCCTCAGCAATCTATCAATATGCTCAACAAAATGCCTTACACCTCTCCCCTAATTACACACATACATATGAAGATAGGCTAAAAATGGAAATAAAAACTGTTAAATATAAATTTAAAACTTTGCACACCTTATACAGGAAACAATTTAAAAACTCACTTAGTTCTCTAACTCTAAAAAGCCCTATAATAAAACTAAAGTAGATTTGGAAAGAGAGAGTTTAAATCAAGGTGAGAATGAAGTACTCTCCTGTGGAAGGTCTTTCAAAAGGCCATCTAAGTTTTACTCTATGCTGAGTAGGGGTAATATAGTGAAAACCTTCTACAGAAGAGTTGAAGCTGATTTGGTGGGACTTACCAGGAATCACAAATTTGTAAAACATAATTTAACGAGTAAAAAGCATCAGACTTTACACAACTTGAGTACTAATGCAAATTTGGTCATAAAACAAGCAGACAAGGTGGGTTCTGTAGTAATTTTGAATATAACCCAATACATTGAGGAGGCAGTGAGACAACTGGGTGACCACAAAAATTATGAAACCTTACAAAATGATCCCCCTCCTGGTTTTCAAAGACAACTTTTACACCATTTGGATGAAGCCTATGACCAGGGTTTTATAGATAGAGATAATTTCTGTATTTGTATGTTGAATATCCTATCACTAGATCATCACTTACCCAATATGCACAAGTCATTACAGAATGTACTAGGAATACTCTTGCACCTAGATTTAGAGTTTGGCGTTAGCCGTCAAAAGCAGCGTTAAGGGGTCCTAATGCTGCTTTTTACCGCCCGCTGGTATTTAGAGTCAGGCAGGAAAGGGTATAACGCTCACTTCCTTACCGCGACTCCAGGCTAATTGCGTATCCTATCTTTTCAATAGGATTTGCCTAACGCCGGTATTTGGAGTCTTGGAAGAAGTGAGCGGTAGACCCGACAAGACTCCTACCGACAAAAAAAGTCAGTAGTTAAGAGCTTTATGGGCTAATGCGTGAATATAAATCTCTTATCTACTGTGCTACAAAGAACACTAACACCCATAAACTACCTATGTACCCCTAAACCGAGGCCCCCCCACATCGCCGCCACTATAAAAAAAAAATTAACCCCTAATCTGCCGACCGGACACCACCGCCACCTACATTGTACCTATGAACCCCTAATCCGCTAACATCGACCACCCATATATTATATTTATTAACTCCTAATCTGCCCCCCCCATGTCGCCGCTACCTAACTACACTTATTAACCCCTAATCTGCCGACCGGACCTCGTCGCCACTATAATAAATGTATTAACCCCTAAACCGCCGCACTCCCTCGAAAACACTATAATAAATAGTATAAACCACTAATCTGCCCTCCCTAACATCGCCGCCACCTACCTACAATTATTAACCCCTAATCTCCCGCCAGCAATGTCGCCGCTACTATAATAAAGTTATTAACCCCTAAACCTAACGCTAACCCTAACACCCCCCTAACATAAATATAATTTAAATTAAAAGAAATAATATTCCTAAAATTAAATAAATTAATCCTATTTAAAACTAAATACTTACCTATAAAATTAACCCTAAGATAGCTACAATATAACTAATAATTACATTGTAGCTATTTTAGGATTTATATTTATTTTACAGGCAACTTTGTATTTATTTTAACTAGGTACAATAGCTATTAAATAGTTAATAAATATTTAATAGCTACTCAGTTAAAATAATTACAAAATTACCTGTAAAATAAATCCTAACCTAAGTTACAAATACACCTAACACTACACTATCATTAAATTAATTAAATAAATTACCTACAATTAGCTAAACTAAAATACAATAAAATAAACTATTCTATAATACAAGAAAAAAAAAACACTACATTACAAAAAATAAAAATTAATTACAAGAAGTTTAAACTAATTACACCTAATCTAAGCCCCCTAATAAAATAAAAAATCCCCCCAAAATAAAAAAAATGCCCTACCCTATTCTAAACTACCAAAGTTTTCAGCTCTTTTACCAGCCCTTAAAAGGGATTTTTGCGGGGCATTGCCCCAAAGTAATCAGCTCTTTCACCTGAAAATAAAAATACAATACCCCCCCCAACATTTACAACCCACCACCCACATACCCCTACTCTAACCCACCCAAACCCCCCTTAAAAAAACCTATTGCTAACCCCCTGAAGATCATCCTACCTTGAGTCTTCTTCACCCAGCCGAGCCGAATTCTTCATCCAAGGTGCGCAGAGGAGGTCCTTCATCCGGTAGAAGTCTTCATCCAAGCGGGGCAAGAAGAGGTCCTCCATCCGGTAGAAGTGTTCATCCAGGAGGCGTCTTCAATCTTCATCCATCCGGAGCGGAGCCATCTTCAAAGGAGCCGACGCGGAGCCATCCTCTTCAACCGACGACTTCCCGACTAATGAAGGTTCCTTTAAGGGACTTCATCCAATCTAAGCTATCTTAGGGTTTATTTTATAGGTAAGTATTTAGTTTTAAGCTAGATTAATTTATTTAATTTTAGGAATATTATTTAGTTTAATTTAAATTATATTTATGTTAGGGGGGTGTTAAGGTTAGAGTTAGGTTTAGGGGTTAATAACTTTATTATAGTATCGGTGAAGTTGCGGGCGGGAGATTAGGGGTTAATAATTGTAGGTAGGTGGCGGCGATGTTAGGGAGGGCATATTAGGGGTTAATACTATTTATTATAGTGTTTGCGAGGCGGGAGTGCGGCGGTTTAGGGGTTAATGCATTTATTATAGTGGCGGCCATGTCCGGTCGGCAGATTAGGGGTTACTAAGTGTAGTTAGGTAGCGGCGACGTTGGGGGGGCAGATAAGGGGTTATTAAATATAATATAGGGGTTGGCAGTGTTAGGGGCAGCAGATTAGGGATTCATAGGTATAATGTAGGTTGTGGCGGTGTCCGGAGCGGCAGACTAGGGGTTAATAATATAATGCAGGTGTCAGCGATAGTGGGAGCGGCAGATTAGGCGTTAATAAGTGTAAGATTGGAGGTGTTTAGACTCGGGTTTCATGTTAGGGTGTTAGGTGCAGACTTAGAGAGTGTTTCCCCATAGGAAACAATGGGGCTCCGTTAGGAGCTGAACACTGCTTTTTTTCAGCCCAAACTGCCCCATTGTTTCCTATGGGGATATTGTGCAAAAGCACGTTTTTCCAGCTTACCGCTACTATAAGCAACGCTGGTATTGAGGGTTGAAGTGGAGCTTAATTAGGCTCAATGCACCCTTTTCTGAGCCTTACGCAGCCCCTCAGACAACTCTAAATACCAGCGTCGTTTGAAGGGTGCGCTGGGAAAAAAAGCAGAGTTAGCTATGTGGGTTTTTACTGACAAAACTCTAAATCTAGGCGATAGTGAGTGGACTTGTGTCCATGCTTGAACATTTGACTGAGTGGCTAGATGATTTACTGAACCGCTTGTGATGAATCTATTTAGTTACATCAGTGATTTGAAACATGTGCTTAATTTACTTCAGACTATGAGTTGGACAAGCAACTCAAGGTGGCTTATAACTGATATGGTAGCTTTATACTCTTCTATTTCACATCAAAAGGGAATAAAAGCTAATCAATATTTCCTGAATAGTGAAACAACGTATAGTGAGCCCTTTCAGTCATTTGTTCTTCAAGTCACACATTTCCTTTTAACCCACAATTATTTCCAGTTTGAAGGTATTTTCTATACGCAGAGATGTGGGACAGTGATGGGGTAAAATGGGGCCAATGTGGGACAGTGATATGGTACAGTGATGGGGGCCAAAAACAGCACTTATGAAGCACAAGCAATCCTTTATGATCAGGTTGATTGACATCCCCTGAATCTGCAGGGGGCTGAATTGCACCAGCAGTTCACCAGCATATGCTGTCCGCATTCAGCGATGTCAGTCAGACATGGTATGCTACAGCGTATCATGTCAGACAGACATTGATAAATTGGCCCCTAAGTCTGGTACCATAGTATCTGTAGTTTACAGAAAACATATCTCATGGAATAGTTTATTACATGCCAGTAGCTAACTTCCAAGGAATGTACATTTTCTGTGGCCAAAGACCAATTTACAAGACTCAAAAGTAATTATACCACAGCCCAGGGTTTTGAATCACATGCTGATGCTTTAGCTGGACAGCTAAGGGACAGAGATTACCCAGCCCAAGTAATACAGAGAGCTTGAAAGGAGTTAACATCCATGGATAGACAAACGCTATTAAGAGACCAATTTAGGTTAAAAAAAAACTATTCAAGGGTTTTACATTTGTAAGCGACTATTCGGCTCAATATGACAAAATGCAAAAGCATTTTCAACTTTTAGCTGCAGATGATGGATTGGTGGATTTGGTTAGAGATTTATGTAGGTTCTCCTACAGGAGAAATAAGTTGGTTGGCAATATTTTGTCTCCATCTGAACTTAGGAAAATAAAATCTATCACTCCAACCTCTTGGCTAACCTTCAACGGCACATTCAGATATGGATACTAGCAATGCAAGACTTTCGAGAATGTGCATGTGGCTTCCACATTTTAATCATTAGCAACAAAAGAAAGTTTTCAAGTGAACGCCTGTTTGAATTGTAGATCTACCTTTGTCATGTACCTTTTACAGTGTGCTTCATGTAAGCTCCAATAAGTTGTCCTCATATCAAGAGAGGTCCTGTCCCATATTTGGGAACATCTGTCATCTATGAGTATTGGAAAATGCAGCACATCATTGATACAATATTTTGCACGTGTACATGACAAACAGTCTACTACACTAAAATGGATGGACATTAAAAGTATTAAAAAGCAAAAGAGAGGTGGAGATAGATTCCAACTTTTATGTCGCCAGGATATGTACTGGATATTTAGGTTGCGAACATAAATACATTTAGGTCTAAACCTCTTCTTCCCTCCATGTATCGTCATGCTGTCCTCGCATGAACATTGAGCTTTTAATGCCAGTTTTCTTTTCGAGGTGTCCTGGCAGTTCTATTGACTGAATTCATATTCAATCTCAAATCAGTCAATAGAAGGAGCTTCTTTTTTTCATTCAGCCAATAAGAAAAAAGCTAATTCTATTGACTGATTGATTTTTAAACTCATGCAAAATAATTTGTACTCATGCAAACTATTGGCTGATTTTAAAACTCAATCAGCCAATAAAATTTACTTTTTTTCCTTTTGGCTGATTTTAATCAAAAGTTGCTCTTCCTATTGACTGATTTAAAATTTAATTTGAAATGAGCCAATAAAAGGAAAAAGAGGAGGCCTGCCACTAAGGACAGCCCCAAGGAAATGACCACTTATGTGGACCCGCCACTGCTGAAGAGCCGCCGCTAGATGAAGAAAAGAAGAGAACACCTGGCAATCACAGATTGTGAGTAAAACTTGGGGTTCTAGTGTTAGGCTTTTTGGGGGGTTTAGTTTAGTATAGGTTTTTTTTTTAGTTAAGGATAGGGGGTTTTCCAGGGCTTTTTTAGGGGTACTTTAGTTTTAGAATAGGGTTTTTTTACTTTTTATGTGCTATTTTATTCTTAGTTATTATAATTTAGGGGGTCGTGGGGATTAAGTAGTATATATTTTTTTTCTGATATGATTGTTGCAGCTTAGGGGTTGAGTAGTGTAATATTTATTTATGATGGGGGTTGCGACAGTTTTGGAATTAAGTAGTGTAAGGTATTTTTACAATGGGGGTTGTGGTGGTTTAGCGTAGGTGGGGGTTTTATGGCAGGGGCTGTGGCAGTTTAGGGGTGTCATACTTCCCCTTTAAGTACTACGTTCCACCCCCTCCTGTGATGTAAATTACCTGTTAAAAGACAACCGCACCTTCAGTAAGGTGCTTAGATATTGTCTTCTTAGAGACTGAATTATCATATGGTGGGCGAATATGATTTGTTGTAGTGAATCATGTCCGCCTGACATCGCTAAATGCCGACAGCATACGCTGTCGACATTTAACATTGCACAAGCAGTTCTAGTGAACTGCTTGTGCAATGCCGCCCCCTGCAGATTCACAGCCAATTGGCTGCTAGCAGGGGGTGTCAATCAACCCAATCATATTTGATCGGGTGGATTAATGTCCACCACTCAGAGGAGGTGGACAAGTTAAGGAGCCTGAGGGCTCGTGCAGAAACAGGGAGATCAGGGGCCATTCGGCCCTTGATAATTCGGTCCCTGTGAGTTACTTACTCACTATCCCTGAAGTGCTATATCAAGCTGCAGCTATTTCCTATACACTGTGAACCTGAGCTAACCTTGCTCAATCCCAAAATAGAGTTGTGCCAGCTTACCTGTGTTTGCCTACTGAAGATTCCTCCTGAGTATTTGCCAGACAGTGTTAATTTTGATGGCAAATCTCAATTTAGTCTTAGTTTAAGTCTTTTGACTAAAATACCATTTTAGTTTTAGTCGTATTTTAGTTATCGGAATTGTTTTAGTTTTAGTCTAGTTTTAGTCAACAAAATCTCCATTAGATTTTAGTTAACTAAAATATAATGGGTTTAGTTAAAGTGTAATGCACTATTTAAGCATTTCTCTATAATTTGCAAACTCATTATATACCCCAGGAGTAAACATAACACCTGTTATAAATTATGGTATTAAGGTTTAAACACGCAATACAGACACAGATTTAGCGGTTGTGATATATAACGTCTTTATTAAACTTAACATTAAATTAAACCAAGTTTCATAAACAAACAGAAGTGTAACTTTAAAATATATAAAAAAAAAAACTCTAAACTGTATTGGCTGTAACGCCATTGCACATATTACCCAATATAAAAACTTTAACTGTTCTCTGTTAATAATTAAAACAAGTATCAAGTAACTTAACACAACAAAAAGTTTGTGCAGCTAGCACAGGCACAGCATAACTTATACCCATAATCGTGGGTTATTCTTATTGCTATTGAAAGTATCAATTGATTGAAAATTTTTCGGCAACAATATTAGCACTGCTCTAGAACTTCCAAACTCATTATATACTCCTGGAGTAAAGGTTTATTAACCTGTTTTTATTTATGGTATTAAGGTTTGAACATGCAATACAGATTTAACAGATTTAACTGTTGTGGTATATAACATGTTTTTATCTTAAAGTGAAGGTCAATTTTCATCAATGAGTGCTCGGTTTTTAAAAATACTTTTAAAAACAGGGGCACTTTCATTGATGAAAATTAACATAGCACTGGATTTGAAGAAATACTTACCTTTTACTTCTGCAAAGCCGGATCGACAATCCCCCTCCTTCTTCTTCCTGCTGTAGACCACAGCAATGACGAAACTGGCTTCCTCCAATCACAGCCAGGCATCACGAGCTGGACGCTCTGGGGTGCAAGCCATGATTGGAGGAAGCCGTTTTTCGTCATTTCTGACGTCACTACAGAGGAACTGAGGCTGAGATCGGCGATCCGGTTTTGCAGGAGTAAAAGGTAAGTATTTCTTAAAATCCAGTGCAATGTTAATTTTCATCAATGAAAGTGCCCCTGTTTTTAAAAGTATTTTTAAAAAACGGGCACTCATTGATGAAAATTGACCTTCACTTTAAAATTAAATAAAAGCAAGTTTTGTAAATAAACAATAAGATAGCCTTGCTTTATTTTTTTTTTACAAAAGAGCAGTAATTAGATATGGATTGATTATAACAAATTGCATAAAGTGTTAATTTTGATTTAGTTTTGATTTAGTTTTAGTCATAGAGGTCTATTTAGGTAGGTGCGGACAGACATGATCCACTATAGCAAACCATGTCCACCGCACATCGATAAATGCCGACAGCGTATTATGATTGCATCAGCAGTTCTTGTGAACTGCTGGTGCAATACTGCCCCCTGCAGATTCACTGCCAATCAGCCGCTTGCAGGGGGTGTCAATCAGCCTAATCGTACATGATCGGGCAGATTGGTATAGGCGGCGTATGAGTTTAGGAGCTGCTTCTTAACTCCTGTTTCCACCGAGTCTAAAGGCTTGCACGGAAACAAGGGGAACAGGGGCCATTCGGCCCTTGTTAAATAGACCCCATAGTCTTTTGACTAAAATACCGTTTTAGTTTTAGTCGACGAAATGAACACTGTTGCCAGCATCCTGCAGATTTCCTTAACATATTGTGCAGCTCCTTCATTCTGCTGATTCCTGCTCTGCAAGTGTTTGTTTGCTTTCTTTTAGTTCTCTGTGTGATTTTACAACAGTTTTCCTGCTCAGTGATACTTTCACCTGTTTCCCTGCTTGGCTTGCACCAAATATTTTACCTTGAAGCAATCTTTTTTAATTACTCAGGTAGCATTTTTTCTGTTACAAACATTCTACATCCATTATAAACTGTTTGTACACAATCTGAACTAAATACTATTAAACAAAATACTGACAGATGTGACAGAATATCTAAGCCTATGTACATATTAAAAAGAAAATGGAACCATCTGAAATGGTTAATCATATTATGAACCTCTCCCAAAGAGTAGATATATTAAGCCAGTGTGTTTACAATTTACAGTTGGAAAATCAAAATTTAATGTCAACATTAACACATTTTTAAAACTCTCAACACATATCCACTGAATTGCCAGAACCAGCTGTAATTCCTCCAGATACATTTTCTGGTGATAGATTACAATACAGAGTTCAGAAATGCTTCTTCTTCTGGTAAGAAGATTCACTTACTTGATTGCTTATCTATCCACTCTAAACCCAAGTCTTATTGCACCCTCTCTGTCTCTATACAGTGGGACCACAAACTTTTGTAACTTGAAGCCATCATCGACTCTGGAGCCTGTGGAAACTTTGACTTAACCCTTGTAAATAAAAATAAAATTCCTTGTGTTAAAAAAATAACACCTGTCTCTGTCAAAGTTGGACCTTAGAGGTGCATACAAACTTGTTCCTATAAAAGATGGTGACGAATTAGGGTGAAAATTGAAGACTGCTTTCTGCACTAGATATGACTTGTATGAATACCTTGTTATGCTATTTGGATTGTGCAAAGCTCCTGCCATGTTCCAAATCTTTATTAACAATATTTTTTGCACCTTATTGGATGTTTGTGTAATCATTTACCTAGATGATATCTTAATATACTCTTCTTCTCAAGAGGAACATCTAAAACATGTATGCTGGGTACTCGCAAAACTCCTCACCCATCGTTTGTATGCAAAACTGGAGAAATGTATTTTCAATACCAATACAATCAGTTTTTTTGGGGGTAAAAAAACACTTCTGGTAAAATTTGTATGAAAGAAGACAAAATACAGACAATACTGATCTGGCCAACTCCTGAGAATAAAAAGCCTTTGCAGAAGTACCTCGGTTTCTCATACTTTTACAGAAAATTCATACAAAATGACTCTGGGGGGTCGTTATCAAGCCGTCAACCTCAAATACGCTGGAATTTGTGGTGAGGCTGATTTGCCTTAGTTATCAAGCCCTAGACATCGGCAAAAGTAGAATTTAGTGACGTAAGCTTCGATCCGCCGGACTCAGTCCGACACAGATCGATTCTTACGTCACTCCAGATGTTCCGCACACAAGTGCGGCACAATCTGACTACTTTTGCTAGTTATAAAAAAACTAGCAAGTACCCTCGGCACTTTTCCGACCCAGCGTACCTGGTTTTCAATCAGGAGGCGGCAGATCCCATAGGAATCAATGGGAGTCTGACCATAGCAAAAGTTCATGTTCGCTGCTGCCCGACATCCCATTGAATCCTATGGGAAACATCTGCACCTAACACCTTAACATGTACACCGAGTCTAAAGACCCCTAATCTGTCCCCCCCTACACCGCCACAACTAAATAAAGTGTTTACCCCCTAAACCGCCGCTCCCGGAGCCCACTGCAAGCTATACTAAATATGTTACCCCCTAAACCGCCGCTCCCGGAGCCCACCGCCTCTCTAATAAACTGATTAACCCCCAAACCGCCTCTCCCGAAGCCCACCGCAAGCTATAATAAATATGTTAACCCCTAAACCGCCACTCCCGGTCCCCTGCCGCAACTATAATATATGTATTAACCCCTAAACCGCCAGTCCCAGACCCGCCGCCACCTACATGATACCTATTAACCCCTATCCTGCCCCCCCTATACCGTCGCCCTCTATAATAAAGTTATTAACCCCTATCCTGCCGATCCCGGACCTTGCCGCAACTAAATAAATAATTTAACCCCTAAACTGCTGCTCCCGGACCCCGCCGAAACCTATATTAAACTTATTAACCCCTAATCTGCCCCCCCTACACCATCGCCACCTATAATAAATTTATTAACCCCTATCCTGCCCCCCCTACACCGTCGCCACCTATAATAAGTTTATTAACCCCTATCCTGCCCCCCCTACACCGCTGCCACTGTAATAAAATTATTAACCCCTAAACCTAAGTCTAACACTAACCCTAAAACCCCCCTAACTTAAATATTAATTAAATAAATCTAAATAATATTTCTCTTATTAACTAAATTAATCCTATTTAAAACTAAATACGTACCTTTAAAATAAACCCTAATATAGCTACAATATAAATAATAATTATATTGTAGCTATCTTAGGATTTATTTTTATTTTACAGGCATCTTTCAATTTATTTTAACTAGGTACAATAGCTATTAAATAGTTATTAACGATTTAATAGCTACCTAGTTAAAATATAGAGAAATATACCTGTAAAATAAAAACTGACCTAAGTTACAATTAAAGAATTACAAGAAATAGACAGCTAAGGGGTTACTGTAGCACTCACTCTCACTCAAAAAAGTTTATAATAAAATCATACATACTTTATTATTTATATTATTTAAAAAACTGGGATAAATATCCCAAGAAACCTTTAAATTACCCACAACCGTTACTTAAACTAAAGTTTAAAAAGAATGATGGCCGCCAAACACTCCTCTGTTTCCTGGCCGAGAACTGGAAACATCGGCGTCAGGTGGCTGGAGTGAGTAACTGGAAACATCGGCGTCAGGTGGCTGGAGTGAGTAACTGGAAACATCGGCGTCAGGTGGCTGGAGTGAGTAACTGGAAACATCGGCGTCAGGTGGCTGGAGTGAGTAACTGGAAACATCGGCGTCACTAAACTACACTATACTTAAATAAATTATTCCTATTTAAAACTAAATACTTACCAGTAAAATAAACCCTAAGATAGCTGCAATGTAATTAATAATTACAGTGTAGCTATTTTAGGATTTATATTTATTTTACAGGTAACTTGGTATTTATTTTAGCTAGTTAGAATAGTTATTAAATAGTTATTAACTATTTAATAGCTACCTAGCTAAAAAAAAAAAAAATTACCTGTAAAATAAATCCTTACCTAAGTTACAATTAAACCTAACCCTACACCATCATTAAATTAATTAACCCCTTAATGACAACTGACGTACCAGGTACGTCATGCATTAACAACCAGTTAATGACAATAGACGTACCTGGTACGTCAGTTGTCTAAGAGAGTGCTGGAAGCGATCGCAATCGCTTCCAGCAGCTCTCAGGGTATTGCAGTGATGCCTCCATATGGAGGCATGCTGCAATACCTTTTTAGAAGACTCCGATGCAGAGAGAGCCACTCTGTGGCCCTCTCTGCACCGGTAGCGATGGTGCCGGTTCGTTGGTGGGTGGGAGCATAACAGGGAGGAGGGTGGGCGGCCCATCGCTACCCGGCATCCGGTTCCTGTAAGTGCAATGTGCACGCCGGGTGCCGGGAGTGTGCGGGGGGCGCACGCGCGCGCGCGGGGGGGCGCGCATGCGCCCGTGCGCGCGCGATTATCTGGCAACTAACACCAATGAGGAGGGAAGAGGGGGGAAAAAACATTTAAAAAAAAATATATATAAGGATCTGGGAGGGGGAGGGGGTTGGGGTATTGTGGGGGGCTGCTACACTACAGAAAACATTAATAATTGCAAAAAGATAAAAAAACACTTTTGTTTTTGGGGCAAATTGGGTACTGGCAGACAGCTGCCAGTACCCAAGATGGCGGCAATTAGGTAGGGGAGAGGGTTAGAGAGCTGGGGGGGGGTCATGGAGGTTGGGGCTAAGGCAGGGGTCCATCACAGCTAAAACATTTTATTTTTTTTTATTAAAAAAAAGAAAAACTCCTTTTATTTAGTACTGGCAGACTTTCTGCCAGTACTTAAGATGGCGGGGACAATTGTGGGGTGGGGGAGGGAAGAGAACTGTTTGGGAGGGATCAGGGGGTGGGATGTGTCAGGTGGGAGGCTGATCTCTACCCTAAAGCTAAAATTAACCCTGCAAGCTCCCTACAACCTACCTAATTAACCCCTTCACTGCTGGGCATAATTTACGTGTGGTGCGCAGCAGCATTTAGCGGCCTTCTAATTACCAAAAAGCAATGCCAAAGCCATATATGTCTGCTATTTCTGAACAAAGGGGATCCCAAAGAAGCTTTTACAACAATGTGTGCCATAATAGCACAAGCTGTTTGTAAATACTTTCAGTGAGAAACCTAAAATTGTGAAAAATGAATTTTTTTTTAATTGTTTGCTCGCATTTGGCGGTGAAATAGTGGCATAAAATATATCAAAATGGGCCTAGATCAATACTTGGGGTTGTCTACTACACTACCCTAAAGCTAAAATTAACCATGCAAGCTCCCTACAACCTACGTAATTAACCCCTTAACTGCTGGGCATAATTTACGTGTGGTGCAGAGCAGCATTTAGCGGCCTTCTACTTACCAAAAAGCAACCCCAAAGCCATATAAGTCTGCTATTTCTGAACAAAGGGGATCCCAAAGAAGCATTTACAACCATTTGTGCCTTAATTGCAGAAGCTGTTTGTAAATAATTTCAGTGGGAAACCTAAAGTTTGTGACAAAATTTGTGAAAAAGTGAACTTTTTTTTTTATTTGATGACATTTGGCGGTGAAATGGTGGCATGAAATATACCAAAATGGGCCTAGATCAATACTTTGGGTTGTCTTCTAAAAAAAAATATATACATGTCAAGGGATATTCAGGTATTCCTGACAGATATCAGGGTTCCGATGTAACTAGCGCTAATTTTGAAAAAAGTTGTTTGGAAATAGCAAAGTGCTACTTGTATTTATGGCCCTATAACTTGCAAAAAAAGCAAAGAACATGTAAACATTGGGTATTTCTAAACTCAGGACAAAATTTAGAATCTATTTAGCATGGGTGTGTTTTGGTGATTGTAGATGTGTAACAGATTTTGGGGGTTAAAGTTAGAAAAAGTGTGTTTTTTTCAATTTTTTCCTCATATTTTTTTTTTTTTATAGGAAATTATAAGATATGATGAAAATAATGGTATCCTTAGAAATTCCATTTAATGGCGAGAAAAACGGTATATAATATGTGTGTGTACAGTAAATGAGTAAGAGGGAAATTACAGCTAAACACAAACACTGCAGAAATGTAAAAATAGCCATTGTCATTAAGGGTAAGAAAATTGAAAAATGGTCCGGTCATTAAGGGGTTAAATAAATTACCTACAAATAATCAGCCAATCAGATTGAGCTTGCATTCTATTGGCTGATCGGAACAGCCAATAGAATGCAAGCTCAATCTGATTGGCTGATTGGATCAGCCAATCTGATTGAACTTCAATCTGATTGGCTGATTCAATCAGCCAATCAGATTTTTCCTACCTTAATTCTGATTGGCTGATAGAATCCTATCAGCCAATCGGAATTAAAGGGATGCCATCTTGGATCCATTCGTCGGTAGTCGTCGGGAAGAAGAGGATGGCTCCAAGTCGGCTTGTCTGAAGCTGGCTCCGCTCCAGATGGATGAAGATTGAAGACGCCGCATGGATGAAGTCTTCTATCGGATGGAAGACTTCTTCAGCGCCGCCTGGATGATGACTTCATCGGATGGAAGATTTCTTCAGCGCCCCTTGGATGATGACTTCTTCCGCTCCGGATCTCCTCTTCGGTTCCATCGGTGAGTCGGCTAGCTGAAGACGACTAAAGGTAGGATGATCTTCAGGGGGTAGTGTTAGGTTTATTTAAGGGGGTTTGGGTTAGATTAGGGGTAGGTGGCTGGTGGGTTTTAATGTTGGGGGGGTTGTATTTTTCTTTTACAGGCAAAAGAGCTGAATTCTTTGGGGCATGCCCCGCAAAAGGCCCTTTTAAGGGCTGGTAAGGTAAAAGAGCTTTGAACTTTTTTAATTTAGAATAGGGTAGGGCATTTTTTTTATTGTGGGGGGCTTTGTTATTTTATTAGGGGGCTTAGATTAGGTGTAAGTAGCTTAACATTGTTGTAATATGTTTTAAATGTTTGTAACTTATTTTTTTTATTTTTTGTAACTTAGCTTTTTTATTTTTTGTACTTTAGTTAGTTTATTTAATTTAATTTAATAGTATTTATTTGTAGGTAATTTATTTAATTAATTTAATGATAGTGTAGTGTTAGGTTTAATTGTAACTTAGGTTAGGATTTATTTTACAGGTAATTTTGTATTTCTTTTAGCTAGGTAGCTATTAAATAGTTAATAACTATTTAATAACTATTCTAACTAGCTAAAATAAATACCAAGTTACCTGTAAAATAAATATAAATCCTAAAATAGCTGCAATGTAAGTATTAATTACATTGCAGCTATCTTAGGGTTTATTTTACAGGTAAGTATTTAGTTTTAAATAGGAATAATTTATTTAAGTATAGTGTAGTGTTAGGTGTAATTGTAACTTAGGTTAGTTTTTATTTTACGGGTAAATTTCTCTTTATTTTAGCCAGGTAGCTATTAAATCGTTAATAACTATTTAATAGCTATTGTACCTAGTTAAAATAAATTGAAAGACGCCTGCAAAATAAAAATAAATCCTAAGATAGCTACAATATAATTATTATTTATATTGTAGCTATATTAGGGTTTATTTTAAAGGTAAGTATTTAGTTTTAAATAGGATTAATTTAGTTAATAAGAGAAATATTATTTAGATTTATTTAATTAATATTTAAGTTAGGGGGGTTTTAGGGTTAGTGTTAGACTTAGGTTTAGTGGTTAATAATTTTATTACAGTGGCGGCGGTGTAGGGGGGGCAGGATAGGGGTTAATAAATTTATTATAGGTGGCGACGGTGTAGGGGGGGCAGGATAGGGGTTAATAAACTTATTATAGGTGGCGACTGTGTAGGGGGGCAGATTAGGGGTTAATAAGTTTAATATAGGTTGCGGCGGGGTCCGGGAGCGGCGGTTTAGGGGTTAAACTATTTATTTAGTTGCGGCGAGGTCCGGGATCGGCAGGATAGGGGTTAATAACTTTATTATAGAGGGCAACGGTATAGGATAGGGGTTAATAGGTATCATGTAGGTGGCTGCGGTGTCCGGGAGCGGTGGTTTAGGGGTTAATACATTTATAAGAGTTGTGGCGGGGTCTAGGAGCGGCGGTTTAGGGGTTAATAACTTTATTGAGTTGTGGGGGGCTCAGGGGGCGCTGGTATAGGGGGTAGAACAGTGTAGTTTAGTGTGGGTGCTTAGTGACAAGGGTATCAATAAAGCTGGGAAAAAGCCGAAGAGCAGAGAGATCGGATGAGTAATAACTATCACAGTCCGCTTCTCATCGCCCCGTACTTGGTGCGCAGCTTTTTGACAGCTTTATTGATAACTTAGGCAAGATTTTGCAGGTCCGCAGCGGCGATGGTAGGCGAGCTTAGGCGGGCGTATTGAACCGGCAAAGGCAGGTAAAGTAGACGGCTTGATAACTAGGCCCCTCTGCTGTTGTAAGACCTCTTACTCAACTGACTGATCATGTACCACCTTCCTTTGGACACAAGAAGCCCAACTTGCCTTCGATTTGCTTAAAATTTTATTCACTTCCAAACCTATTCTACAAATACCTGATATGAGTTTCCAATATATTCTTGAAGTGGATGCTTCCAAATATGCCATTAGTGCTGTTCTATGCCAAAGGAAATATCTCACTACACCAGTACATTCAGCAGCTTATCACTCAAGAATTCTTACCCCTGCAGAGTTTCATTGTCCAGTTGCTGAGAATGAATTACTTGCCTTCAAATTTGATGTTGAAACTTGGAGACACCTATTAGACGGTATTGTTTTACCCATACTAATCTACACTGATCATCGTAACCTAGAATACCTTAAGACGACTAAAACATTGTTCACCAGGCAAGTGTGATGGAGTCTTTTTTTTAGAGATTCAACTTCTTTATTACATACAGACAAGGATATGCTAACGGCAAGACTGATTCCCTATCCAGAATTTACTTCATACCAACTTATTGTACAACTTAATCTATTGTTCCTACTGAGAGAATAATCAGTCTGCTAGATGACTTCAGTATGAAGGTAAAGCAAGCTCTACATACAGATCTGTGTACTCCCCACCACTTACTTCACAAAGAGCACAACAAATTATTGTAGAAAGACAATAAACTCTACAAACTTCTACAATTAGAAGTATTTCAATGTATTTATGATGCTCCCTTAACTGGACATCCTGAAACATATAAAACCTTGGAACTACTAAAGAGAGAATTCTGGTGGCCCAAGATGCAAGGAACTACTAACAATTATGCTGCCTTCTGCACAATTTGTGCAACTTCCAAATATTCCAGAAACCTTATTATGGACTTCTGACTTTATTACCTGTGCTGGACTGGACCTACCCTGGCAATCCATCTCAATGGATTTTATATTAGATCTTCCACCTTCCCAACATAATGCTACCATCTTAGTAGTACTAGATCAATTAACAAAAATGGCCGATTTCATCCATTTAACAGCAATACCTAAAACTCTCAAAACAGTTTACATATTTATCACTATCATTGTGAGGTTACATGGTCTGCCATCCATACTATGGATAGAGGGGTGCAATTCACATTCACAAATTCTGGAGGGAGTAATGTAAAATGTTCTCTATTGAAAATAAATTTAGTAATGCCTACCATCCCCAAACCAATGGGTTAACATAAAAAAACTAACCAATGGTTAGAACAGTATTTACACTGTTTTTTCTCAAACTTACAGGATGATTGGGCTACCTTACTTATACTCCCTGAATTTGCCTTCAACAATACACTCAGTACTACTACTAAATTGACACCATTCTTTGCTAATTATGGGTTCCGCCCTACCTTCCAGAATTTCTACCCAAACACCTCAAGTAATGCTGTAGTTACTGACACCTTAAACTCCATCCAAGAAGTGTTCAAAACTATACGTGCCAACATCAATTCTGCTCAACTAAATCACAAATTCTATTTCGATCAGAATTAACGTCAACCTCCTGTATATAAACTCGGCAACAAAGTATGGTTATCCACCAAAAACTTGAAGTTAAAAACATCAACTAAAAAACTGAGCAAATTATTCATGGGTCCTTATCCCATTATAAAGATTGGTAATGCTAATGCTGTAGGTTTAGCATTACCAACTAACCTCTGAATTCATCCTACTTTTCATGTTTCTTTATTGAAACCTTTTAAGCAAAATCCATTCCCTAACCTAGTTCCTACTCCTGTCCCTGTTGTTGTCGATGGTGACCTGGAATATGAGGGGGAACAGATTCTAGATTCTTGGATGTACAGAAGAAGATTCCAATACCTAGTCAGGTGGAAAGGTTATGATGCTTCTGAGAATTTTTGTGTGGATGCTTCTGATGTACAAGCACCATGTTTAATGAAGAGATTCCATAGACAACAACGTTCCAGACCTAATGTTCAGCCCGGTGCTCTGCCTTATGGGCGGGGGTCCTGTCATACTTCCCCTTTAAGTACTACATTCCACCCCCTTCTGTAATGTAACTTACCTGTTAAAACACAACCGCGCCTTCAGTAAGGTGCTTAGATATTGTCTTCTTAGAGTTACTTACTCACTATTCCTGAAGTGCTATATCAAGCTTCAGCTATTTCCTATACGCTGTGAACCTGAGCTAACTTTACTCAATCCCAAAACAGAGTTGTGCCAGCTTACCTGTGTTTGCCTACTGTAGATTACTCCTGAGTGTTTGCCAGCATCCTGCAGATCCCCTTAGCATATTGTGCAGCTCCTCTATTCTGCTGATTCCTGCTCTGCAAGAATATGTTTGCTTACTGTTTTAGCTATCTGTGAGATTTTAAAACCGTTTTCCTCTTGCATTCCTTCTCAGTGATACTTCTACCTGTTTCCCTGCTTGACTTGCACCTAATATTTTGCCTTGAAGCAATCTTTTTGATTTACTCAGGTAACATTTTTTCTGTTACAAACATTCTACATCCATTGTGTGACTTCTGTTTCAGTGCATACAGACTTACAGCTAGATTCCGAGTTTTATTAAAGGTTTTGAAAAAGCAGGCTTGTGCGGGCGCTATGTTGGCGTTGAGCTCCATACCGCACCAAAATACAAGAGCTGCTTTGACGTGCTTGTGCACGATTTCCATATAGACATCAATGGGGAGAGTCGGCAAAAAAGAAGCCTAACACCTGCGATCGTGGAAACAAAAGCTCCATAACGCAACTCCATTGATGTCTATGGGGAAAGAAAAAGTTATGTTTAAACCTAACACCCTAACATAAAAACCATGTCTAAACACCCCTAATCTGCCACCCCCGACATCGCCGCCACCTACATAATGTTATTAACCCCTAATCTACCGCCCTTAACATCGCTGCCACCTAAATAAAAATATTAACCCTTAATCTGCCGCCCTTAACATCACCGCCACCTACATTACAGTTATTAACCCCTAATCTGCCGCCCCAATGTCGCCGCCACTATATTAAAGTTATTTAACACTAAATAAATATATTAACCCCTAAACCTAATGTAACCCTAACCCTAAGTATAACCCTAACCCTAACAACCCCTTAAATATAATTAAAATAAAGCTTAATAAACCTTACAATTATTAACTAAATAATTCCAATTTAAAAATAAATAGAAACTTACCTGTAAAAATAAAACTAAGCTAGCTACAAAATTACTAATAGTTATATTTTAGCTAGCTTAGGTTTTATTTTTATTTCACAGGTAAGTTTGTATTTATTTTAACTAGGTAGACTAGTTAGTAAATAGTTATTAACTATTTACTAACTACCTAGTTAAAATAAATACAAAGTTACCTGTAAAATAAAACCTAAGCTGCCTTACACTAAAAACTAACATTACAACAAAATAAAATTAGTTAAATTATTAAAATACAATTTACTAAATTAGAAAAAAAAAAAATATCAAAAATAAAAACGAATTACTCCTGATCTAATAGCCCTATCAAAATAAACCCCCCCGAAAATAAAAAAAAACCTTAGCCTATACTAAACTGCCAGTGGCCCTTAATCAGCTCTTTTACCTGTACAGTACCAACAGTAAAACCCACCACCTGCAATAACCCTAATAAACACTTTTGGATAAACAAATATTTTGTGTGTAGTTATTCCTATTTATACAGTTATCAATGGTTAGTGAAAACTGATACCTCTTAGGAATAACATAAACAAGTAATGAGATGGAAAGTGAGCTTGTAGTCACAGGTATTAATGATGATGTATACCTGGACTTTTATATATCACTTCAATGATTAAGGTTTAGTTTAAGTCTCTGTATGACTTCAGCATGTATTAAAGAGTTAATGTGACAGGCAAACACAGTAGTAAGCAATTCCTCTGTATATCTGGAGCGTATAGCAGGTATTAATATGACAGGCAAACACTGTAGTAAGCAATTCAGTTAGGCATTCGCACTGTAGATATTCCTATTAGAAGTTACAGACAAATGTTTTAAGGCAGTCTCTTATACTAAGTACTTGCGTATAAATCCTAAGGCAAGGTAGGTTGGGAACAGGTCCGGTAGAGTTGAGAGCAGCTGAGATGTTGATCCGTTAGCGGAGGTAACACTCCGTGTTCAGCGTCTCTGTAGGCAGCGTGTTCCGACTTCCGTATACACACGCTGAGTTAGAGATGACGTCAGAGTGCTGTGAAACTCCGTTGGTGTGAGAGGCGATCTGAATGTGAGATCGTTAGAAGTATAATAAATGGTAACAGATTTTAGTTGTATGAAGATAATGAAATTGGTAAGGATATTGTTTGTCTGAAAAGAGTTTATCCAATCTGTTAAATTTAGGAGATAGGTAAAGGTTGAAGTAACTCTGCTTCACCCATACATTTGCAATTATCAAGCACCTGAGCAGTGCTTTAGTCCCTCCTTTTATAGATGATCTGATATGTCTCTGAGTAAACCTTAAAGGGACAGATATTACCACATATAATCTACTAGAGGGGTAATGATATGACAGATCCCTCCCGTCAGGATGTCCTCCTACCACCAACTGCACGTGGTTTCGTTGGATATTTAGTGTGGAATTCAGAAAGTAAATGAGGAGCATTAAGGTTAGAGTGTTGTACCCATGAATCTTCTTCTGGTCCATATCCCTTCCAGTGGACGAGATATTCAACTCTTCTCCAACGTATCCGGGAGTCAAGTATTCTTTCTATTTCATAATCCGTTTGATCAGGTTCGGATATGACAGGGGAGTCGTTGACTTGTGGTTCTATGGTGTTGGTTCCAAGGTAGGGTTTCAGAAGTGATACATGGAATTATGGATGTATCTTTAATGTTTGTGGTAGTTTTAGAGTGACGGCATTAGGATTAATGACCTTTGTTATGGAGTAAGGCCCAATGAATTGGTTTGCAAGTTTTTTACAGGGGACTTGGAGTCTAAGATTTTTTGTGGAGAGTAAAACTCTATCACCAACTTTAAAGGTTGGAGGATTACATCTTTTCGTATCATAATATCTCTTTTGAGAGGATTTGGCTTCTTCGAGGTGTTTCTTCAATAGTGTTAGAGAAGCTCTGATGTTTTGGGTATAATCCATGACGGTTGGATTACTGGATACAAGGTCTCGTCCAGGGAGAGACTTAGGGTGGTATCCATATGTAGCATGAAAAGGTGATGTTTTGGTGGAGGTGTTTATAGAATTATTATACGCAAATTCAGCTAGAGGTAACCACTCTACCCAGTCATCTTGAAGATGGCTTACATAGCAGCGAAGGTACTGTTCTAAAGTTTGATTTGTACGCTCCGTTAATCCATTAGATTGAGGGTGGAATGCGGTGGTGAGTCTTGATGAGATTTGTAGTATACGACATAATTCTTTCCAAAATCTGGAGGTGAATTGTGTCCCCCGGTCCGACACAATGGAAGTGGGTAGTCCATGAAGTTTTACAATATGTGACATGAATATTTTTGCAGTTGTGATGGCAGTTGGTAAGGACTTTAACGGTATGAAATGTGCTAATTTGGTGAGATGGTCTATTACCACTAATATTGTGGTGAATTGGTTTGATGGAGGTAACTCCACTATGAAGTCCATAGCTATCATAGACCAGGGAACCTCTGGAATGGGTAAGGAACACATAAGACCAAATGGTTTATGATGGTCTTTCTTGTTCCGAGCACAAGTATTACATTTAGTCACGTAATCAACTACATCCTGATTGAGACGTGGCCACCAAAACGTCCTTTTGAGAAGTTCCATTGTTTTTACTATACCAGGGTGACCTGAGAGAGGTGTATCATGATAATGTTGTATGAGTTCTTTGCGTAAAGAGGAAGGAATATAGGTCTTGTTGTTATGGATAAATAATCCTGTCTTCTCATCCCTTTCACAAGAAGGTGGAATCTCAGTATCAGATTGCAAAGCATTTATTATCTCAGTGAGTAGAGTAGTGGCGGAGGCAATGATTTTGTGAGGGGCAATGATAAACTTTTTCTCTGGTTCTTCAGTGGTAGGTTCCAGGGATCTGGAGAGAGCATCTGCCTTGATGTTCTTAGAACCTGGTCTATAGGTTATCAAAAATTCAAACCTGTCGAGGAAAAGAGCCCAACGGACCTGTCTAGATGAAAGAGTCTTGTTATTCCTGAGATATTGAAGGTTCTTGTGATCGGTGAAGATGTAAAACGGTTTGGAGGTGCCTCCTACGGAGTAATTTTGTTCTGCATTTGTAAGTGTTCTTGAATAATATGCAACTGGATGTAAAGTAGGATTAATTAGAGATTGTTGGGAGAGTATAGCACCAATACCTGTATTCGAGGCATCTACCTCTACTGTGTATTTGTCAGGACATTTATCTGAATTAACTTTATGGTCCAGCAATCACTGTGCCTTTAAGATTTCTCTCTGTGTCTCCAACTCCACCCTATTTATAGCTGATCTAGGCCCTACCTACTTTGCTTAGTATTGAAGCATTGCTGCCTTTGGTATCCAAGCCTCCTCATCTGTTTTGAACGCTGTTCATTTCAGTTGCCTTAAATTGTCGCTTACCGGACCGGAGTTCCATCTCTAACTCCTTACTAACTTTTGTCTCCATTTTCCTCTCCTCTCAGAAGCTGCTGCACGTCTCACGGGGAATACATTAGACTTACTCACTAACTGCCGTCTTCAGTCTCATCGCGGTGACGTCATCCGCCTGCTGCATACTGCTCTGCAACTGAGCGCTCTCACAAACCGGAGCTCCGTTCTAACAAACCGAATGTAAGTGCTAAACCTTCTATTCTAAATCGCATTACATTCCGGTATATATATTTAAGCTGTTACCTTTCTATTCCTCTTTTTGTTTCTTGATGCGTGCGTTCACATATACAATACCAGATACCAACCCTATTCCCTGAACCAAGTAAGGGTTTCCTAAGGGCAGTTTATTAACTTGCTGGTATCTTATACACGTAGGCATACTATACTACTTAAATATTCTACTCTGGGCCATTTCACCTTGCCTTGTTCTATAACAAACAATTGTTAAGTTTGCATAATCTGCTCCTATGGATTTCCCGGCAGTATTCCTCCCTCCTGCAAATATTTTAGTGCTTACACAGAGCACAGGTGGCAGGCATAGGGAGAAATAGCCAACAAATCCTACAACATTAATTACAGCCTGGTAATATAAGAATACAGCTGCTTTCCATAGTAGCATTCTGCTGTATTCAGTATCTTTTTGCTACACTCAATACTTTTATACTTTCATGTTGAACTCAGCTATTGTGGTCCTATTCCTCACTGGTACACTTCTGTAATTTTAGATTCCAGAATAAGGACTGTGACAGAATACTAAGCCCTCATAACTATGGACCCAGCAGAGATCAACGCTAATATGCAAACTCTAAAGCAAAGGGTTGATTTGCTAACAGATGGCCTCAACACCTTAAAATTAGAGAATGACACGCTCAAAGCCTATATCAGGGATGTAGTGGATAAAAGAGTACCCATTATAGAACCCCAGGTTAGTGCTCCCGAAAATTTTTATGGAGACAGATCTCTTTATAGAGAGTTTAAAAATGCTTGTCTATTGATGTTTGCACTTAAACCACATACATACCCAAATGATAGGGTCAGAGTTCTCACCACTATTTCCTATTTAAGGGGTGAACCCCGTAATTGGGCTAACTCATTTTTTGAGAATAACGAAGATGTTTTGAATTCTTTAGAAAAAATTTTTGCAGCTATGGGTCAGCTATATGAGGACCCATATAAACAGCTTACAGCTGAAAATGCAATGCGTAGTCTCAAACAAAGGAAAAGGGTTGTAGAGGACTACATCACCGAATTTAAAAAATGGGCAAAGGATTCCCAATGGAACAATCTTTCGCTCAGGAACCAGTTCAGGTTAGGGCTCTCTGATGGGATTAAGGATGAGCTATCACGTTCAGAACTGCCCCCTACCTTAGAGGAGCTTATGACCCTTTCCATTACCATCGATAGACGCCTAAGAGAAAGGCATCAGGAAAAATCCACACATGATCCATATCAAAAAAGACCAGTATCTATATCCCATAGCTCAGCAACATCAAAAACTACTACAGAACCTATGGATATCGGTTTTGTAAAGGGCCCTTTAACCCCTCAGGAAAAGCTAAGAAGACGATCTAACAACCTCTGTCTCTATTGTGCTTCAGAAGACCACACAGTCAGAGATTGTCCATCCCTTCTCAGACAAAACAAGGGTAAGAACTTGCAACCTTCTTATTGCTGTACTACTCAAGATACCAATGCTTTATACCTAAAATTACCCCTTCTCTTGCAGTGGGATCAACACCGTCTCCCCGCATCCGCGATAATTGACTCCCGTGCCACAGCTTCTTACATTGACAAAGAATTCGTTGATGTTAATAAAATACCCTTGATGCAAAAAAGGTCTCCTGTCTGTTTGAGAGGTATAGATGGCAAAACTATAACTACAGGGCCAGTAAAATACCATACCATCCCTTTACTTGTAACAACACATGATCATCATAGAGAATACATTTCTTTTGACGTAATCTCTTCACCTCTTTCTTCTGTTATCCTTGGTGTTTATTGGTTACACACTCACAATCCACACATTGACTGGAATACTTCTACACTTCTGTTTCACTCTGATTATTGTGAAAAAACCTGTTTCCCACCTGCTATTTTACACACCTCAGTAGCTCCCATTGACCTCACCATACCCGAAGTTTATCAAGACTTTGCAGATGTTTTTAGTAAAAAGGAGGCTGAAAGTCTACCTCCTCACAGGAAGTACGATTGCCCCATTGAAATATACCCAGGTTCAGAGATCCCCTGTGGGCACATATTTCCCCTTTCCAATCCAGAACTCGCACACTTAAAAACTTATCTTGACGAAAACCTCAAGAAGGGTTTCATCCGACCCTCAACTTCCCCTGCAGCAGCAGGTATATTCTTTGTTAAAAATAAAGATGGCTCCCTCAGACCTATAGTTGATTATCGACAACTAAATAAAATCACGGTCAAGAATAGTTATCCTCTACCTCTAATCCCTGAGCTTATAGAGAGATTAGAGGGAGCTAAATATTTCACAAAACTTGATCTCAGAGGTGCTTACAACCTTGTCCGAATTAGAGCTGGAGACGAATGGCTGACGGCGTTTCGGACACGCTACGGTTTGTTCGAGTACGTCGTCATGCCATTCGGGTTATGTAACGCCCCTGCTACCTTCCAGCATCTAATCAATGATTTATTCAGAGACATCCTAGATATATTTATCGTCGTGTATCTGGATGACATTCTGATTTACTCCAAAACCTTAGAACAACATGTCTCCCATGTTAGGCAAGTTCTTTCTAGACTCAGAACAAATTTCTTGTATGCAAAAGCTGAGAAATGCATATTCAATTCTCAGACAATATCATTTCTGGGGTATGAGATATCTCCCCTAGGTATAAGGATGGAGAATAACAAAATAAAGGCTGTCCTAGATTGGCCTACACCTAGATTGGCCTACACAAGTGCTCCCATCCTGCATTTCCCAGACCCAAAACTTCAATATGTCTTAGAAGTCGACGCTTCCAACTATGCAGTTGGAGCGGTACTATCCCAGAGACAGGATATTAAGCAACCTTTACATCCAGTTGCTTTTTTTTCAAGAACCCTCAATACGGCGCAACAAAACTATCCCATCGGAGATAAGGAGCTTTTAGCTATAAAACTCTCACTGGAACACTGGCGTCATCTTCTAGAAGGCAATACCATCCCAACATTAATATACACTGATCACCGGAATCTTCAGTATTTGAAATCCACAAGAACTCTTTCTGCAAGACAGGTCAGATGGAACTTATTCTTTTCTCGATTTAATTTTCTGATAACCTACCGACCGTCTGCAAAAAACCATAAAGCTGATGCCCTCTCACGCCTACCATTGGACACTCCGTCCCACCTGCATCATCAATCCCTGCTTCCATCACAAAACTTCATCTGTTTCACATATGATTCCATACCTATTGTTCGCCATGAACAACAAAAGGACCAAACTAAACCCCTACAACTGTTACAGCTCCATTCTGATGGTTGTTATTATCATAACAGTAGGTTATACATTCCCCCAACTCTCCGAACATCCTTACTACATTCAGTCCATGATTCTTTGCTCGCTGGTCACCCTGGCATCGCCAAGACGCAAGAGTTAGCAAAAAGGAATTATTGGTGGTCTAACATGACTAAAGATATCGTAGAACATGTATCATCATGTGCCATTTGTACTACTTCAAAAAGGAAGAAACAACCTCCATACGGCCTGTTACTTCCGTTACCTACTCCAAAGAGACCCTGGTCAGAAATAGCTCTAGATTTCGTAGTGGATTTGCCTTTATCCTCAAAATGCAATACTATCTTGGTCGTTGTAGATCTGTTTTCAAAGATGTGTCACTTCATCCCTTTTAGGAAATTACCTACCTCTCTGGAAACCGTTCACTTACTGATCTCACATGTAGTTAAACTTCACGGTCTACCCAAAACCATCCTCAGTGACAGAGGCACCCAATTTTCCAGTAGACTCTGGAATGAATTCTGTAAATTATTTAACATTGATAAAAGGTTGACCTCTGCATATCATCCACAGTCCAACGGACAAACCGAACGCTGTAATCAGTGGCTTGAACAATTCTTAAGATCTTTCTGTTCCTCTCAACAGCATCTCTGGGTGGACCATCTACCATTTGCAGAATTCTGCTACAACAATACCTTACATTCTACAACTAACCAAACTCCGTTCTTTTCCAACTATGGTTTTCATCCTAATTTTCAGCTACTTCCTACCCAGGATTCCTTATCACCTACCATCTCAGAATTTTCGGATACGATCTCTTCCAACTTCAGAATTATTGAATCCTCTATTGAAAATGCAAAGAAGACGTACAAAAGGTATTACGATAGACACAGAACCCCTCCTCCGAAATATGTTGAAGGCGATTTAGTGTGGCTCTCCACAAAAAATCTCAGGATGAACACTCCTTCAAAGAAACTCTCTCCCCTATACATTGGACCGTACCCGGTTGAACATGTGATTAACGAAAACGCTCTTCGTCTCAAATTGCCTGACACCCTGAAAGTTCACCCAACGTTCCACGTATCTCTACTGAAGCCTTATCGAGCACTTAGAGATTCTTCATCTCATCTTTATCACCCCCCTGTCACCGTTGATCCCGAGTTGGAATATGAGGTTCGAGAGATTCTTGATTCTCGTATTTTTCGTGGAGCTTTACAATACCTTGTGAGCTGGAAGGGCTACTCATCAGATGATGACTCCTGGGAACCGGCTACTAACATTTCTGCCCCTAGGCTTGTAACTCGGTTCCACCAGAGGAATCCGGATTCTCCTGGTCCCTGATCACCGGGGGTGCTCCTTGAAGGGGGGATCCTGTCAGGACATTTATCTGAATTAACTTTATGGTCCAGCAATCACTGTGCCTTTAAGATTTCTCTCTGTGTCTCCAACTCCACCCTATTTATAGCTGATCTAGGCCCTACCTACTTTGCTTAGTATTGAAGCATTGCTGCCTTTGGTATCCAAGCCTCCTCATCTGTTTTGAACGCTGTTCATTTCAGTTGCCTTAAATTGTCGCTTACCGGACCGGAGTTCCATCTCTAACTCCTTACTAACTTTTGTCTCCATTTTCCTCTCCTCTCAGAAGCTGCTGCACGTCTCACGGGGAATACATTAGACTTACTCACTAACTGCCGTCTTCAGTCTCATCGCGGTGACGTCATCCGCCTGCTGCATACTGCTCTGCAACTGAGCGCTCTCACAAACCGGAGCTCCGTTCTAACAAACCGAATGTAAGTGCTAAACCTTCTATTCTAAATCGAATTACATTCCGGTATATATATTTAAGCTGTTACCTTTCTATTCCTCTTTTTGTTTCTTGATGCGTGCGTTCACATATACAATACCAGATACCAACCCTATTCCCTGAACCAAGTAAGGGTTTCCTAAGGGCAGTTTATTAACTTGCTGGTATCTTATACACGTAGGCATACTATACTACTTAAATATTCTACTCTGGGCCATTTCACCTTGCCTTGTTCTATAACAAACAATTGTTAAGTTTGCATAATCTGCTCCTATGGATTTCCCGGCAGTATTCCTCCCTCCTGCAAATATTTTAGTGCTTACACAGAGCACAGGTGGCAGGCATAGGGAGAAATAGCCAACAAATCCTACAACATTAATTACAGCCTGGTGATATAAGAATACAGCTGCTTTCCATAGTAGCATTCTGCTGTATTCAGTATCTTTTTGCTACACTCAATACTTTTATACTTTCATGTTGAACTCAGCTATTGTGGTCCTATTCCTCACTGGTACACTTCTGTAATTTTAGATTCCAGAATAAGGACTGTGACAGTATTGGTAATCAGGATGAGGGAGTTGTAGAATGGGAGAGGATGAGAATTTCCGTTTTAGAGATTCGAATGCCTCCTGAGCTTCATTGTTCCATAAGAATTTATGTTTGCCTGTTAGTCTGGTTAAAGGTTTGACAATCATAGAGAAATTTCTTATGAATCGTCTATAAAAGTTGGCAAATCCAAGAAATCGTTGTAGCGATTTTACCGAAGTGGGTTTAGTCCAGTTGAGTATAGCAGAAACCTTTTCAGGGTCCATCGTTACTCCTGTAGGTGAGATTATATATCCCAGAAATTTGATAGTCTTTACATGGAAACAACACTTCTCCATCTTGGCGTAGAGTTGATGTTCACGCAATCTTGCTAACACCCACCTAACATGTTTGATATGTTCATCCTCAGTACGAGAGTAGATTAAAATGTCATCTAAGTAAATTACCACGCACACATCCATGAGATCTTTAAATATATCATTGATAAAATACTGGAATGTGGCGGGTGCATTGGTGAGTCCGAATGGCATGACATTATATTGGAACAACCCATAACGGGTCCTGAAGGCCGTTTTCCATTCATCCCCACTCTTCATCCGGATAAGGTTGTAAGCACCTTTAAGGTCTAATTTTGTGAATATGGTAGCATCACTCAACCTTTCTAGAAGCTCAGGGATGAGAGGAAGGGGGTATCGGTTTTTGATAGTTATAGAGTTAAGAGCTCTGTAATCTATAATGGGTTGTCTAGTTCCGTCGCTATTAGTGACGAAGAATATGCCTGCGGCTGCCGAGGATGTACTGGGTGAGATAAAACCCTTACGTAAATTATCGTCTAGGTATTCCCTCAAGAATTGTAATTCTTTCTGTGATAATGGGAATATTCTTCCAAACGGTATGACTGCACCAGGTTTTGTATCAATCGGGCAGTCATATGGCCGATGTGGAGGAAGATTTTCTGCTTCCTTTAAATTGAATACGTCTGAAAATTCTGCGTATTCTTGAGGTAAGGCTGTTATAGCATGATTAATCTGTGTGTAAGGAAAACAAGTTGAAGAACAGTAAGAAGAATCAAATTTTATCTTGTTTATTGACCAATCAATTGTGGGATTATGTTTTTGTAGCTATGGATATCCCATAATAATAGGGTGTATAGATCCTGGAATAATGTCATATGAGATATATTCTTTGTGACCTGTTTTTGTAGTGGTGAGGAGTGGAATAGTGTGATGTGTAATGGGCCCCTTTAAATAATTAGACCCGTCAATAACTTTAACATAAACTGGTATTTCTTTCATCACACAAGGAATTTTATTTGCATTAACAATTTTCTGATCTATGAACATTCCGAAAGCACCGGAGTCAATCATAGCCTCGCTCTGGTAGAGGTGTTGGTCCCACTGTAAAGACACAGAAATAGTCAAATGGGTATTTACTTTGGTAAGGATATTAGGGATACTGTAAGAAGTCTTACCCTTCTTTTGACGAATCAGGAGAGGGCATGTAGACACTCCATGGTCTTTGTTAGCGCAATACATACATAGGTTGGCTAAGCGACGTCTTGTCTTTTCCTCTTGAGTTAGAGGGCCTTTTATGGTTCCAATTTCCATTGCCACCGCTGGTGTGCTGGGTTTATCATAATGAACAGGATAATGCTTCTTTGTGAAGGTCTCGGGGTGTTGTCTTTCCATCTTACGTTCTCTGTAGCGTTGATCCATCGATATACAAACTTTTATTAAAGCCTCCAGAGTTGGGGGCGGAGCAAGTAGCTGAGCTGGCAAGTCGCATTTCTAGGGAGCTCTGCAATGGCACATAACTTTCAGTAACTTTATCAAATTTTGGATAATTTTGAAGAGACTATATTGGCTCATGAGGATATAGAGATGTGTTTTGTCCCTTGAAGAAGTGGTTTGGCAACTTTGGAAGTGTGGTTTTGACCCCTGCTACCCAGCTTATAGGATACAATAGATATTAGACATCGGAACCACCAGGGTGTTCACCTTACTATTTCATTTAAAGAACCATGCCTACAATACAGCTAGAAGAGAAGATATCCGAGCTGTTGAAGCGACACCACTCTGAAATGTTAGTGATAATTTCCAGATGGCTCACACAATCAACGGTGCAACTTGTCATCCAAGATGGCGTTGTCCCGCTACCACGCACTGTTGAACCAACGAAGCCTGACTACTCAGCGAGAGATATTGAGGTCTCGATGAGATGTGCAGCCAACATAGAGATCTGGGACTCACCAGAGTTCTGTCCACTTCAGCCGAGACAGTTGCCTAGGCCAGACTGCTGTTGGGTAACTACGCAACCAAATTCTGTGGCTGACAGCCGACATATCACAAGTGCTGCAAAGTTGGGGCAGACACAAGGGAGAAGAGCCGGTGCGGTGGGCATCGGAGAGCCCCCCAGAGGAGAAAATCTACCTATGGTTGACTATGATGAAAGTGGTAAGAACGTTAGATCTACGTTGGCGGTCATGGTGAATCCAACCCTGATACTGCCTATACTTAATAACTTACGATGGGCTGATACACTTGGTAGCTGCTTCCTTTCTGTGGCCTCTTTCATACATACAGCATTCCACGCTATCCTGACGGCAGCAGAGAGGTTTTGGTTCGCGGAAACGGACTTGCTGCTCTACCTATATTTGCTCCCAACGTCTGGCGTGGGGTAATGGGGCAGAATATACTAAAGGAGGACTTTGGTGAGAGAAATATCACTTCAGCCCCTCAATTTGGCTATATGTACTGCATTTATATATCCTCACTGTTATTTTCGCCCCTGCTTTTCCTTCTGGCTCTACTTTTCTTATGTTAAAGACTGCCACACTTCAATGACTTCATATGCCCTAATACCTCAGAGTTTAGGAGTTGGTTTAACTTATATATGCTTGAGATGTCCAGCATTGGGACTCTGCCATAAAAGTCATAGACTTTGCTTTTCCATGAGCTATAAACTTTGGGAAAATTACAGTGCTATAGAAATATTGGGTATATTATGTTTTTTCTTTATGTTAACCTAAGATTCTCTGCTGCTCCTTTATGACAAATTCACTAAGAGGCTGTTTAACATTCAATTTACCATAGTAACTTAGTTGAGTGGCCTTCTTTTAAGCCCTATAATTTTATATCACTTGAGTAAAATTAATACAATTTCATAGCAGATGCCGTTGCTACTTCTCGCCACCATGATTTTGCATGATAGGGGAAATATACAGCCCTGTTATTTTATTTCTTTTATTTACTTATTTATTTTTAGTCTCAAAGTCTTATTGATAACTATTGTATATTGGGTAGATATGAAAGCCAGACTTCAATATATCTGTCCTACCCGCCACATAATCACTACCGGGTATGCTGAACATAATGTTATGTATGGAATGAAATGTGGTGGGGATTGTCTCTCTTATATATAAATGTGTATACATGTATGATGGCTAGACAATATTGTTTTACTTGCTCAGTTTAGAATTTACCATTGTCTTTCTTAATGGTAGATTTGCTATGTTATGATATTTTAGTTGCAGAAACATGTTCACTTATATAGATCCCTTGCTGTCGGGTATAGGGCCCATACCCAGAGAGCAGACTACATTATCTTTTTTAGGATCATAGAGTTGATGCAAACGTTGGTTTATCCTGAACTAATACGAGCAATCACATAATTGACCATCTCAACGATCGTCTTAGTCTCATGACATATCTAGAGGTTACCCCCACTTAGGTAGCATTTTTCTATACATTGGTATTTCGGCAAAGGCGTAATAATGAACCCATTAATATTACATTTATTAAAAGGCCCTATAAAGGCACTTTTGGTTAGACAATTGGTCAGATTTCTTCTCCCCCCCCTCCCCATATAGAACTATGGTATTCCCTGTACCACCTCCCTCCCTCCCTTATTGTTAACCCATATCAGTCACCTGTCTAATGTCCCAAGCTAATTACTTATATTGCCACCCTTCACCCCCCCCCTACCCACAAATTTAAGTTTTACATATATTTCTGCTGTTTTCCACCCCACCATGGTTTGACTATTTAAAGTAACTTCCGGCAACCTTTTGTGAGCTAATATACGCCATATATATAATTACATTACTCCAGCTTAGAGATAATTTTTTAATCAAGGTTGACACTACTAGCTATAATGTCTAGACCATACTTAGTTGTCACTCCCACCATATCACTGTGTGCCAACCGTGCGTCCCAGAGGTCTTACTTGATATTTCTGTTGTTTTCATAACTAATTCCTACTCTTGCTTGTTATATTTATATATATAGATCCCCCCTACCACCAATACACTCAGGCATCCGTAAATATGCTTGACGTGTTTTAATGCGGTTTCCTTGATAAATACCGCAAATATAATCATATTTTTCTTATGTATTGAAGTTTGAACCTTATATCCTTGCTTCATATTGCATAACTGTGCATTTTTATAATAAGGAATCTACATATATAAACTTGCCACACGGTAGTTCTACTTCTACTTCAATATCTATCTTCCCCCTCTATAAAAGACTTATATGTTATTCTTTTTTTCACTGCGGGGAAATATCCTTTCACACAGTTTTCGTATAATATTACTTACATTCATTCAGGCAGCAACCTGATAAGTTATTCAATAATTGTAACATCCCTGTGATGTTTTTTCGTCCTCATATCAGCAGGTTGTTTATGTTTAATGTTCACTGTTGTTTATTATGTTACTGCTTTTCCCTATGCAACACTTATGTAAAGAACTGGGCCCGGGAGGTCCTAAAGGCTTACTAAGGGAACTATTTCTAAAGGAATGGAAAAAAGTGAAAATCTGAGGTTCCTTTTTCTTTTCTTTTTCTTTTGATTGTTAGATACTAGGCTACAACAATAAATTGGATTGTAAACATATGTTAAAATATCTGATATGCTCCTGTACTAAGCTCAAAATTCTATGGAAATAGATGCAGCTCTTATATGTTTAGTTTGGATACGTACTGTAAAATGTTGTAGTACTATGATTTGTATCTTGTTTCAAATGATAATTGTTTGTAAACCTATTTATGAACCTCAATAAAAAATTATTAAAAAAAAAAAAAAAAAAAAAAGCCTCCAGAGTTTCAGGTAACTCTATACGAGAAAGTTCGTCTTTGAGATGTTCTGATAATCCCAACCTGAATTGATTCTTCAGGCTTATTATATTCCATTGCGAGTCAGTAGCCCAGAGTTGGAATTCGGCAATATAATCTTCTACCGCTCACTTTCCTTGTCTAATGGATCTCAGGTTTTGTTCCGCGGTACTCTGTTTGTTAGTATCCTCATAGAGTGTAGACATGGCAGCTAATGAATCTAGTATAGGATCTCCAGACTCAAAAAATCTGTCAGCCCAAGCCCTGGGTTCTCCAGATAGATATGATATAGTGGTACAGACCTTAATTCTCTCTGTACAGTATGTCTTGGGTTTCATACTGAATAGGAGCATGCAAGAATTTTTAAATTCACGGTATTTCGAACGTACCCCTGTGAATGGGTGGGGTGGATTAATTTGTGGTTCTGGATGATCAGTGGGTTTCTGTGTGAAATAATCGTTCATTAAACGTTTAAGCGTGTTATTTTCAGTCTTTAGTTCATTTAAACCCTGTGCAAGTAATTCTACCTTTTGATTAAGGGTGCCAATTTCATTGGTCATTTGCGCAGGATCCATTGTAATCCTTTTTATAGGCTTGATAATTCTGCAATAACCCTAATAAACACTTTTGGATAAACAAATATTTTGTGTGTAGTTATTCCTATTTATACAGTTATCAATGGTTAGTGAAAACTGATACCTCTTAGGAATAACATAAACAAGTAATGAGATGGAAAGTGAGCTTGTAGTCACAGGTATTAATGATGATGTATACCTGGACTTTTATATATCACTTCAATGATTAAGGTTTAGTTTAAGTCTCTGTATGACTTCAGCATGTATTAAAGAGTTAATGTGACAGGCAAACACAGTAGTAAGCAATTCCTCTGTATATCTGGAGCGGATAGCAGGTATTAATATGACAGGCAAACACTGTAGTAAGCAATTCAGTTAGGCATTCACACTGTAGATATTCCTATTAGAAGTTACAGACAAATGTTTTAAGGCAGTCTCTTATACTAAGTACTTGCGTATAAATCCTAAGGCAAGGTAGGTTGGGAACAGGTCCGGTAGAGTTGAGAGCAGCTGAGATGTTGATCCGTTAGCGGAGGTAACACTCCGTGTTCAGCGTCTCTGTAGGCAGCGTGTTCCGACTTCCGTATACACACGCTGAGTTAGAGATGACGTCAGAGTGCTGTGAAACTCCGTTGGTGTGAGAGGCGATCTGAATGTGAGATCGTTAGAAGTATAATAAATGGTAACAGATTTTAGTTGTATGAAGATAATGAAATTGGTAAGGATATTGTTTGTCTGAAAAGAGTTTATCCAATCTGTTAAATTTAGGAGATAGGTAAAAGTTGCAGTAACTCTGCTTCACCCATACATTTGCAATTATCAAGCACCTGAGCAGTGCTTTAGTCCCTCCTTTTATAGATGATCTGATATGTCTCTGAGTAAACCTTAAAGGGACAGATATTACCACATATAATCTACTAGAGGGGTAATGATATGACACCACCCAACCAACCAACCAACCCCCCCAAATAAAAACAAATCTAAATAAACCTATATGATTTTTTCCCCTTTAATTCCGATTGGCTGATAGAATATATATATATATATATATATATATACAGGTAGAAGAAAGTGCACTCCAAAGGACTTACTTGTAGATCCACTTTATTTGTGAATGTTTTCGAGCCAAACTAGCTCGTCCTCAGACAGACAGAGGACGAGCTAGTTTGGCTCGAAAACGTTCACAAATAAAGTTGATCTACAAGTAAGTCCTTTGGAGTGCACTTTCTTCTACCTGTCTGCACATACTGTTTGCTGCACCCAAGGCAGCTAATTGAAAAGTTTGGAGTGCACTTTGTCTACAAATTTATATTTATATTTATATATTTATTTAAAAATACATATAACATAAATACATATTTTCCCATAATATTATTAAATAAAAAATATTTTTATTGCTTCAGGTAGTTGACAGGAAAAGGCTCCTATATATATATATACTCATGTGTATAGATACATGCATATATTTAGACATGTGTATGTGTGTATATATATATATATTGTATATATTTATATAGCCCTTTGCAGTCACCTTGTTATATACCATATACCTTTCAACCCTTATAACTTTTTTTATTAATATTTATATATATAATTTATATTAGATAATGTATAACTGAGTGTAACACTTTATTTTCATGTATTTATGTTGTGTTTGGTGCAACTTTTTATTTAGCCCTAACCCTTTATGCGAGGTCTACAGTCCGGTTTGCGCTCATGTAGTCACGTTTACTTGTAATATACTTGTAATGTACACGAAAGTTAACGCAAGTGCGATATTTTAATATTGCATGCGTGCTAATGTTAGCACGTCACTTTCAATCTATCCCTTAATTGTAATTTATGAGTCTCTGCTTCACATACGGTACCTTGCATAGTGAGATAAACAGTTCTCAAGCTAAAATTTGCATTTCTATAATTCTTTAAAGGGACCTAGCACTACTCAAGGGATTTCACCTCACCTAAGAAGAGAGTGTTAGATCACAAGGCTCAACGAGTGGCCTTTCACTAATATTAATATTTTCCCTTTAGTATATTTACTCTATTTTTCCTTGTAGAATCCAAGAGACCTTATTGTGTTTCCGGGTGGTGGTTATTTATCTTTTGAGGTATTTATTGGTGACGCTGCTATGTAAATGCTTTATGCAATTTAGCAAAAATGAGGTTAAATATAGTGCTATTCTGTATAGCTATAATAATTTGCATTCCCTTGGGGGGTTTTTTTGGATATTGATGGACTGCTATACTTTTCAATTGGATATAACTTGATTATTGCACTTTTATTGTCATTGTATATGTAATTTTGTCATAAACTTATTAATGAAAAAACATTTAAAAATAAAAAAGAAACATTAAAGAGTAAAAGTGCATAGTTTAATTCAAATGATAACTTACATTTTTTTAAATTGCTTGAATTTAACAGGGATTTAAAGCAACTCATACTGAAACAAATGTAGTGAGTGTTTCTCTAAATAGGCTGAACTATCTAAATCTCACAACCAGTGCCAGACTGGGACCAAAAATAAACCTTCCCACTTGGCTGCCCCCAGACCCTGCAGCTCCTCTTAGAGCCACATATTCAGATCAGATCTCACATAAAACCCCTAGCTGTGTTGTCCCTCTGGGAGCCCCCTGTCTTCATCAGGCCCCAGCTACATGACACATGAGACCTCAGAACAGACCACTGGCCCTGCAGTCCCTCTGTTAGCAACCTGACACATGAGACCTCAGAACAGACCACTGTCCCTGCAGTCCCTCTGTTAGCAACCTGACATATGAGACATCAGGACAGACCACTGACCCTGCAGTCCCTCTGTTAGCAACATGACACATGAGACCTCAGAACAGACCACTGACCCTGCAGTCCCTCTGTCAGCAACATGACATATGAGACCTCAGAACAGACCACTGGCCCTGCAGTCCCTCTGTTACCAACCTGACATATGAGACCTCAGAACAGACTATTGACCCTGCAGTCCCTCTGTTAGCAACCTGACACATGAGACCTCAGAACAGACCACTGGCCCTGCAGTCCCTCTGTTAGCAACCTGACATATGAGACCTCAGAACAGACCACTAGCCCTGCAGTCCCTCTGTTAGCAACCTGACCTATGAGACCTCAGAACAGACCACTGGCCCTGCAGTCCCTCTGTTAGCAACCTGACATATGAGACCTCAGAACAGACCACTGGCCCTGCAGTCCCTCTGTTAGCAACCTGACATATGAGACCTCAGAACAGACAACTGGCCCTGCAGTCCCTCTGTTAGCAACCTGAACTATGAGACCTCAGGACAGACCACTGACCCTGCAGTCCCTCTGTTAGCAACATGACACATGAGACCTCAGAACAGATCATTGACCCTGCAGTCCCTCTGTTAGCAACATGACACATGAGACCTCAGAACAGACCACTGGCCCTGCAGTCCCTCTATCAGCAACCTGACACATGAGACCTCAGAACAGACCATTGACCCTGCAGCCCCTCTGTTAGCAACATGACACATGAGACCTCAGAACAGACCACTGGCCCTGCAGTCCCTCTGTTAGCAACCTGACATATGAGACCTCAGAACAGACCACTGACCCTGCAGTCCCTCTGTCAGCAACATCACACATGAGACCTCAGAACAGACCACTGACCCTGCAGTCCCTCTGTCAGCAACCTGACATATGAGACATCAGGACAGACCACTGACCCTGCAGTCCCTCTGTTAGCAACATTTCGCATGAGACCTCAGAACAGACCACTGACCCTGCAGTCCCTCTGTCAGCAACATGACACATGAGACCTCAGAACAGACCACTGGCCCTGCAGTCCCTCTGTTAGCAACATGACATATGAGACCTCAGAACAGACCACTGGCCCTGCAGTCCCTCTGTTAGCAACCTGACCTTTGAGACCTCAGAAAAGACCACTAGCCCTGGAACAGACCACTGGCCCTGCAGTCCCTCTGTCAGCAACCTGACCTATGAGACCTCAGGACAGACCACTGACCCTGCAGTCCCTCTGTTAGCAACATGACACATGAGACCTCAGAACAGACCATTGACCCTGCAGTCCCTCTGTTAGCAACATGACACATGAGACCTCAGAACAGACCACTGGCCCTGCAGTCCCTCTGTTAGCAACCTGACATATGAGACCTCAGAGCAGACCACTGACCCTGCAGTCCCTCTGTCAGCAACATGACATATGAGACCTCAGAACAGACCACTGGCCCTGCAGTCCCTCTGTTAGCAACCTGACATATGAGACCTCAGAACAGACCACTAGCCCTGCAGTCCCTCTGTTAGCAACCTGACCTATGAGACCTCAGAACAGACCACTGGCCCTGCAGTCCCTCTGTTAGCAACCTGACATATGAGACCTCAGAACAGACCACTGGCCCTGCAGTCCCTCTGTTAGCAACCTGACATATGAGACCTCAGAACAGACCACTGGCCCTGCAGTCCCTCTGTTAGCAACCTGAACTATGAGACCTCAGGACAGACCACTGACCCTGCAGTCCCTCTGTTAGCAACATGACACATGAGACCTCAGAACAGACCATTGACCCTGCAGTCCCTCTGTTAGCAACATGACACATGAGACCTCAGAACAGACCACTGGCCCTGCAGTCCCTCTGTCAGCAACCTGACACATGAGACCTCAGAACAGACCATTGACCCTGCAGTCCCTCTGTTAGCAACATGACACATGAGACCTCAGAACAGACCACTGGCCCTGCAGTCCCTCTGTTAGCAACCTGACATATGAGACCTCAGAACAGACCACTGACCCTGCAGTCCCTCTGTCAGCAACATGACACATGAGACCTCAGAACAGACCACTGACCCTGCAGTCCCTCTGTCAGCAACTTGACATATGAGACATCAGGACAGACCACTGACCCTGCAGTCCCTCTGTTAGCAACATGACACATGAGACCTCAGAACAGACCACTGACCCTGCAGTCCCTCTGTCAGCAACATGACACATGAGACCTCAGAACAGACCACTGGCCCTGCAGTCCCTCTGTTAGCAACCTGACATATGAGACCTCAGAACAGACCACTGGCCCTGCAGTCCCTCTGTTAGCAACCTGACCTATGAGACCTCAGAAAAGACCACTAGCCCTGGAACAGACCACTGGCCCTGCAGTCCCTCTGTCAGCAACCTGACCTATGAGACCTCAGGACAGACCACTGACCCTGCAGTCCCTCTGTTAGCAACATGACACATGAGACAGAACAGACCATTGACCCTGCAGTCCCTCTGTTAGCAACATGACACATGAGACCTCAGAACAGACCACTGGCCCTGCAGTCCCTCTTTCAGCAACCTGACACATGAGACCTCAGAACAGACCTTTGACCCTGCGGTCCCTCTGTTAGCAACATGACACATGAGACCTCAGAACAGACCACTGGCCCTGCAGTCCCTCTGTTAGCAACCTGACATATGAGACCTCAGAACAGACCACTGACCCTGCAGTCCCTCTGTCAGCAACATGACACATGAGACCTCAGAACAGACCACTGACCCTGCAGTCCCTCTGTTAGCAACTTGACATATGAGACATCAGGACAGACCACTGACCCTGCAGTCCCTCTGTTAGCAACATGACACATGAGACCTCAGAACAGACCACTGACCCTGCAGTCCCTCTGTCAGCAACATGACACATGAGACCTCAGAACAGACCACTGGCCCTGCAGTCCCTCTGTTAGCAACATGACATATGAGACCTCAGAACAGACCACTGGCCCTGCAGTTCCTCTGTTAGCAACCTGACCTATGAGACCTCAGAAAAGACCACTAGCCCTGGAACAGACCACTGGCCCTGCAGTCCCTCTGTCAGCAACCTGACCTATGAGACCTCAGGACAGACCACTGACCCTGCAGTCCCTCTTTTAGCAACATGACACATGAGACCTCAGAACAGACCATTGACCCTGCAGTCCCTCTGTTAGCAACTTGACATATGAGACATCAGGACAGACCACTGACCCTGCAGTCCCTCTGTTAGCAACATGACACATGAGACCTCAGAACAGACCACTGACCCTGCAGTCCCTCTGTCAGCAACATGACACATGAGACCTCAGAACAGACCACTGGCCCTGCAGTCCCTCTGTTAGCAACATGACATATGAGACCTCAGAACAGACCACTGGCCCTGCAGTCCCTCTGTTAGCAACCTGACCTATGAGACCTCAGAAAAGACCACTAGCCCTGGAACAGACCACTGGCCCTGCAGTCCCTCTGTCAGCAACCTGACCTATGAGACCTCAGGACAGACCACTGACCCTGCAGTCCCTCTGTTAGCAACATGACACATGAGACCTCAGAACAGACCATTGACCCTGCAGTCCCTCTGTTAGCAACATGACATATGAGACCTCAGAACAGACCATTGACCCTGCAGTCCCTCTGTTAGCAACATGACACATGAGACCTCAGAACAGACCACTGGCCCTGCAGTCCCTCTGTTAGCAACCTGACATATGAGACCTCAGAACAGACCACTGACCCTGAAGTCCCTCTGTCAGCAATATGACATATGAGACCTCAGAACAGACCACTGACCCTGCAGTCCCTCTGTCAGCAACATGACACATGAGACCTCAAAACAGACCACTGGCCCTGCAGTCCCTCTGTTAGCAACCTGACCTATGAGACCTCAGAAAAGACCACTAGCCCTGGAACAGACCACTGGCCCTGCAGTCCCTCTGTCAGCAACCTGACCTATGAGACCTCAGAACAGACCACTGGCCCTGCAGTACCTCTGTCAGCAACTGGCTGACACATGAGACCTCAGAACAGGCCACTGGCCCTGCAGTCCCTCTGTCAGCAACCTGACACATGAGACCTAAGAACAGACCACTGGCCCTGGAACAGACCGCTGGCCCTGCAGTCCCTCTGTCAGCAACCTGACACATGAGACCTCAGGACAGAGCACTGACCCTGCAGTCCCTCTGTCAGCAACCTGACCTATGAGACCTCAGGACAGACCACTGACCCTGCAGTTCCTCTGTCAGCAACATGACACATGAGACCTCAGAACAGACTCCTTACCCTGTGGTTCTTTTTCTAGGGAAATTTCAAAGCTCAATTTAATCTCTTTGTCATTTAGTCCTCATCAGCGCTACATGCTCACATCAGAGCACAAATCAGATCTCAGGCCTTGCAAGCCATTTGATATCCACATTAGTGATGTCGCGAACCTAAAAAACCGTGCGAACCGCCATTGAATTCAATAGGCAGGCGAACTTTAAAACCTACAAGGAGTCTTTCTGGCCACAATAGTGATGGAAAAGTTGTTTCAAGGGTCCTAACACCTGGACTGTTGCATGCTGGAGGGGGATCCCTGGCAAAACTCCCATGGAAAATTACATAGTTGATGCAGAGTCTGCTTTTAAGCCATAATGGGTCTAAAACAACTAACATTCCCAAAGTGGCTGCCTCAAAGCATCCCGGACAGAAGATAGATTGATAGTGATAGATAGGATAGATAGATATACATAGATTGATAGTTAGATAGAATCGATAGAAGAGAAATAGATATATTTGTTAGATATATAATTACCCTAATAAATTCTAATAATCAAACATGCGTTCTTGGACCCAACTAGCTTGTGTCAATTAGTACTTTTCTTAGCACTTTAATCCCTGTCCCCCCCCCCCCCTATCGTGGGAGTTCTATATGGCCTGCCAGATTACCCTGAAAAATTATAATAATAAGACATGTGGTCTGCTACCTATTTTAACGAGGTTGTGTTTTAAGTACTACCATTCTTAGCACTTTAATCTCTGTAACTCCCCCTATTTGGTGAGGTCTATATGGCCTGGATGATTACCCATACAAAATATAATAATAAGACATCTGCTCTTGGTCTGCGACCCATGGTAACTATGTTGTGTTAATTAGTAATGTCCTTCGCATTTTAATAGCTGTTACTCATACTCACCCTATCGGTGGAGGTCTATATGGCCTGCATGATTACCCTTACAAAATATAACAATCAAACATATGTTCTGGGACCCATGGTAAGTAGGTTGTGTTATGTAGTACTGTTCTTTGCATTTTCATACCTGTTACAACACCAAATGGTGGCAGGTCTATCTGTCCTTCATGATTAGCTGCACCCAAACCCCAAAAAAAGCTGAGTGGTCTTAGACTAACACCCATGGCTAACTCTGTTGTTTCAATTAGTACTATTCTTAGCACTTTCATCCCTGTTACGGGCGGTCTACATGGCCATCATGATTAGCCGAACAAAATACTACAATCCAACCTTTGCTCAGTCTTCATAGGCCCTTCATTGTCTGTATTTTGATAGTACAGTTCTTATTATTTTTATAGCTGATACAACACCGAATGTTGTCAGCTCTATATGGCCTGCATGATTAGCTGCACCCAATACAAAAATAAATCCAAGCGGTCTTGGATTAACACCCATGGCTAACTCTGTTGTTTCAAGTAGTACTATTCTTAGCACTTTCATCTCATCATCCCTGTTACTTCCAGGACTCTCGGTGGTGGTGGTCTTCATGGCCATCATGATTAGCCTAACCAAATACTACAATCCAACCTTGGCTCAGTCTTCCTAAGGCCCTTCATTGGCTGTATTTTGCTAGTACTGTTCTTATTACTATGGTGGTCTACATGGCCATCATGATTAGCCTAACCAAATACTACAATCCAACCTTGGCTCAGTCTTCCTAAGGCCCTTCATTGGCTGTATTTTGGTAGTACTGTTCTTATTAGTTTAATAGCTGATACGACACCGAATGTTGTCAGCTCTATATGGCCTGCATGAATAGCCGCACCCAAAGCCAAAAAAAAGCCAAGCGGTTTTGCACTAACACCCATGGCTAACTCTGTTGTTTCAAGTTCTACTATTCTTAGCTCTTTCATCTCATCATCCCTGTTACTTCCAGGACTCTCGGTGGTGGTGGTCTACATGGCCATCATGATTAGCCTAACCAAATACTACAATCCAACCTTGGCTCAGTCTTCCTAAGGCCCTTCATTGGCTGTATTTTGGTAGTACTGTTCTTATTAGTTTAATATCTGATACGGCACCGAATGTTGTCAGCTCTATATGGCCTGCATGAATAGCCGCACCCAAAGCCAAAAAAAAGCCAAGCGGTTTTGCACTAACACCCATGGCTAACTCTGTTGTTTCAAGTTCTACTATTCTTAGCTCTTTCATCTCATCATCCCTGTTACTTCCAGGACTCTTGGTGGTGGTGGTCTACATGGCCATCATGATTAGCCTAACCAAATACTACAATCCAACCTTGGTCCAGTCTTCCTAAGGCCCTTCATTGGCTGTATTTTGGTAGTACTGTTCTTATTAGTTTAATAGCTGATACGACACCGAATGTTGTCAGCTCTATATGGCCTTCATGAATAGCCGCACCCAAAGCCAAAAAAAAGCCAAGCGGTTTTGCACTAACACCCATGGCTAACTCTGTTGTTTCAAGTTCTACTATTCTTAGCTCTTTCATCTCATCATCCCTGTTACTTCCAGGACTCTCGGTGGTGGTGGTCTACATGGCCATCATGATTAGCCTAACCAAATACTACAATCCAACCTTGGCTCAGTCTTCCTAAGGCCCTTCATTGGCTGTATTTTGGTAGTACTGTCATCCTTTTGAATAACAGATTACAGTAAAGGCATTGCTTTTAGAAACCCACAGATCATTATTTGCAACCGTGAATTTAGAAAAAAAAATTGATTACACAGCCGTGACACTTATTTATGCTCAGGCCTTTTTAATACGAGGGTCCCGGAGCCTCAACCGAAACAACAGCATGAAAGAGGAGATATGTAATCCTTTTGAATAAAAGATTACAGGAAAGGCATTGATTTTAGAAAGCCACAGATCATTATTTGCAACCGTGAAATTACACAAAAACATTGATTAGACAGCCGTGACACTTATTTATGCTCAGGCCTTTTTAATACGAGGGTCCCGGAGCCTCAACCGAAACAACAACATGAAAGAGGAGATATGTCATCCTTTTGAATAAAAGATTACAGGAAAGGCATTGATTTTAGAAAGCCACAGATCATTATTTGCAACCATGAAATTACACAAAAACATTGATTAGACAGCCGTGACACTTATTTATGCTCAGGCCTTTTTAATACGAGGGTCCCGGAGCCTCAACCGAAACAACAGCATGAAAGAGGAGATATGTCATCCTTTTGAATAAAAGATTACAGGAAAGGCATTGATTTTAGAAACCCACAGATCATTATTTGCAACCGTGAAATTAGAAAAAAAAATTGATTACACACCCGTGACACTTATTTATGCTCAGGCCTTTTTAATACGATGGTCCCGGAGCCTCAACCGAAACAACAGCATGAAAGAGGAGATATGTCATACTTTTGAATAAAAGATTACAGGAAAGGCATTGATTTTAGAAACCCACAGATCATTTATATGACCCGTGTAATAGAAAAAAACATTCATTAGACACCGGTTACACTTATTTATCCTCAGGCCTTGTTAATACAAGGGTCCCGGAGCCGCAACTGAAACAACAGCATGAAATAGGACATATGTCAATCTTTTTGAATTATAGATTACAGGAAAGGCATTGATTTTAGAAACACTGAGATAATTACTTGCAACCGGGAAATCAAAAAAAAAATTGAACAGACACCCAGTACACTTTATTATCCATAGGCCTTTTCAGCAGAGGCTCCAGGACCCTCAACAAAAACAAGAGCAGGGAGCTGGGCATAGGAGTACAATGGAGTGTGACAATAATAATCTGAAGGTGAAGATTGCATAGTTGTGGCATTTTAATTTTGTTATCGTGGGAACTTAGTACTTGCAATGACCTTGCTCTGGTGAATCCATATCGCAAATGTGTTATTTAAGGCACTATTTGTCTATTTTTTTGAATATCAGCATTTGGTAAATGAAGCTCAACTTAGGCTGGTGAGAAACGACCTTTCTTCTGGCTGTTTGCAAATGTTGTGGCTCTGGACAAACATGTGAATAAGGGGCCATCAGCCATATTCTGCACGCAACCCCTTTGATGATTGACGATAAACATGTGTCACCTGCAAGCAGAGCTCGTTACATCTGTCTAAATCATCTTCCTGGTATGGACAGGCCACTGTTTCCCACAGCAAGTACGAATTTTGAAATACAAGATTGTCTTGAGTATGGTAGGAAACCAAAGTTTATTTAATTCAGTACTATCTATCACCACAAAAAATGAACTTCTTGAAGCAACAAAAATGCCAGCAATTTCATGTGCTTATGGATGACAAGGACGTCATGTCCTTTGGTGCACAGAGATGGAGACAATTTTTGCCCTCCCTGTACACTACCCAGATGTCTCAAACATCACCAGAAACACAATACAGCCACTCTTGTGAAGTTCCTGGTGTTCCGGTAGCCATCTCTTTGCGCTCCTAAAGGAATACTTTATCAGTGTTTTTGTATACATCCGACAACAGCTTCGGAGACTGTGGTGACGCACATGTTATTTACTGTTGTTCCAGCTGTGGCAATATCAATTGGCATGAAAAAGTTAAGATTTGTGGGTTGTGGAGCCTATAGCTGTTAAGGTAGGACGTGTGTTTGAGGAGCTCCAGGTCTTACAAGTTACTTTGGAGTTAGTTTTCAACCCTAATTTAATTTTCTTTTTGGGATTCATAGTCACACTTTCTGGGGCTATCCAAGAGGAGCCTGGTAAAAGCAGTAGTAGTCACCCCTTATATCAACGGGTACGGAGACCTGTTTTTTGCGTTTCCAATATTGCGCCGTACTCCAAACTAATCCTGAATGAAAAAAAAAAATTTAAATTTGGACTAGTGACGCACATTTTATGCACGCTGTGGCAATTGCAATTTGCAATAAAAATAATCTGCTAACAACAACCACTACCTACGACCACACCTGACTCCTGAAGTCATGCTTCAGTTATTAAGTCAAGTTAAATTAATTTTTTTTTCTTTATTATGCGCAGCAGAGGCTCCAGGACCCTCGACAAAACCAGCAGCAGGAAAGAGGACATATGGCATCCTTTTGAAAAAAATTATTATAGGAAAGGCATTGATTTTAGAAACACAGAGATCATTAGTTGCAACCGTGAAATCACAAAAAACTTTGATTATACACCAAGTACACTTATTTATCCTTAGGCCTTTTTAGCGCTCCAGGACCCTCCGCAAAACCAGCAGCATGAAAGAGGACATATGGCATCCTTTAGAAAATTAGATTACAGGAAAGGCATTGATTTTAGAAACACAGAGATCATTAGTTGCAACCGTGAAATCACAAAAAACTTTGATTATACACCAAGTACACTTATTTATCCTTAGGCCCTTTTAGCAGAGGCTCCAGGACCCTCCACAAAACCAGCAGCATGAAAGAGGACATATGGCATACTTTAGAAAATTAGATTACAGGAAAGGCATTGATTTTAGAAACACAGAGATCATTAGTTGCAACCGTGAAATCTAAAAAAACATAGATTATACCCCCAGTACACTTATTTATCCTTAGGCCTTTTTAGAAGAGTGTCCCGGAGCCTCAACAGAAAGAACAGCATGAAAGAGGACATATGGCATCCTTTTGAAAAATAGATTACAGGAAAGGCATTGATTTTAGAAAGACAGAAAAAAATTGTTAAAAAAGTGAAATCTAAAAAAACATTGAATAGACACCCAGTACACTTCTTTATCCTTCGGCCTTTTGAGCAGAGGCTCCAGGACACTCAACAAAACCAGCAGTAGGAAAGAGGACATATGGCATCCTTTGTGAAAAAAAGATTATAGGAAAGGCATTGATTTTAGAAACCCAGGAAAAACCAGCAGGAAAGAAGACGTATGGCATCCTTTTGAACAATAGAGTACAGGTACGGCATTGATTTTACAAAACCAGAGATAATTTAGGTCAAATGAGAAATAGAAAATAAAAATGAGTGGACACCCAGTAAACCTCTTTCACCTTAGGCCTTTTTATAAGAGTGTCCAGGACCCTCAAACAAAATACCAGCAGGAAAGAGAACATATGGCATACTTTGGAACAATAGAGTACTGGTACGGCATTGATTTGTGAAACCCACAGATAATTGTTTGTAAAAGTGAAATAGCACTAAAAACCATGCTTGGACTCCCACTCCAGGTCGTTCACCTTCAGCTTTTTTATAAGAGAGTCCAGCACCCTCAACAGAAACAACTGCAGGAAACACCACCACATATGCCATCCTTTTGCACAAGCGAGTACAGGTATGGCATCCATTTTAGAAACCCAAAGATAATTGAGAGGAACCAGGAACATTTTTATAAAAACTGGATGGGGCAACCATTACTACAGGTCGTTCTCCTTCAGCCTTTTTATATCATGGGCCATGACCCGCAACAGGCACAACAGCATGAAACAAAACATATGCCACCCTTTTGCACAATAGAGTACAGGTATGTCATAGATGGAACACGGAGATAATTTAGATCAACCAAGAGACGGATAAAGATGCTTGGTCGGTCCTACTCTTTCAAATTTGTTGCATTTTGCGTTCAATTGAATGGTCCACCGGATATGAGTGGTGTGTAAAGTTGTACAATTCGTAACAGTTTAATCACTAGTGTTATGTGCCTTATTTTTTTTATTTGAGTTTTGTACCCACAGAGATGCAGCAGAGGCCAGAAAAATTAGGAATGTACAAATGACTGAAACATTGGGGTATTGTTGGAGCAACTGCTGTAGCAGCGGCCAGAAAAATCGATGTTTGTAAAACATTTATAAAGTGCCCTAAAAGCTTGTGGCTTGAACACTAGTTGTTGGCGGATAAGTCAAGCAAGTCCTCCATCTTTATAACCAAAAAAAAAAGGCCAGCCTGTGTACCAGTTGTAGCCCAAGGCAGCTCATATCATCATCAGTAGTTTTTTATTCAAATGTATCGCCCAATGTCAGTCCCTTCGGGATCCAGCCCTCATTCATTTTTATAAAAGTGAGATAGTCAAGGCTTTTTTGACCTAGGCGACTTCTCTTCTCAGTGACAAAACCTCCTGCTGCACTAAAAGTCCTTTCGGACAGGACACTTGAAGCGGGGCAGGCCAGAAGTTCCATTGCAAATTGGGATAGCTCAGGCCACAAGTCCAGCCTGCACACCCAGTAGTCAAGGGGTCCATCGCTCCTGAGAGTGTCGAGATCCGCAGTTAAAGCTAGGTAGTCTGCTACCTGTCGGTTGAGTCTTTCTCTAAGGCTGGATCCCGAAAGGCTCTGATGGTGCATGGGAGTTAAAAAGGTACGCATGTCCTCCATCAACAAGACGTCAGGAAAGCGCCCGGTCCTTGCCGCCGTGGTTGTGGGAGGAGGAGGATTAATTTCATCTCTTCCCCTGTTACATTCCCTTGGTGCTGTGACATCACCCTTATACGCTGTATAAAGCATAATTTTTAATTTATTATGAAAATGCTCCATCCTTTCCGACTTGTGGGAATTTGGTAACGTTTCAGGCACTTTATGCTTATACCGGGGGTCGAGGAGCATGGACCCAGTACAGGTCTTTCTCCTTCAGCTTTTTTATACGAGGGTCCCTCAACAGGCACGACAGCATGAAAGAACCCATTTGAACAAGGTTGGATGCTGAGCTAATCATGTCGCGTTCCTCCTCCTCACTGATCTCACTGATGGTATCTTCTTCCCCCCAGCCACGTACAACACCATGGGTACCAGAGAGGTGACAACAACTAGCACCCTGGGATGACTGTTGTGCTCGGTCTTCCTCCTCCTCATCCTCCCCAAAGCCACATTCCTCCTCTGACTCCTCTTCCTCACAATCCTCTTCCTGCGTTGCCGCAGGTCCAGCAAGCAATGCTGATTTGGCTGTTTGTGGGGGTGATGGACACCACAACTCTTCCTCTTCCTCTTCACGCTCATCTACTGCCTGATCCAGCACTCTTCGCAGGGCACGCTCCAGGAAGAAAACAAATGGTATGATGTCGCTGATGGTGCCTTTGGTGCGACTGACAAGGTTTGTCACCTCCTCAAAAGGACGCATGAGCCTACAGGCATTGCACATGAGCGTCCAGTAATTTGGCAAAAATATCCCCAGCTCCCCAGAGGCTGTCCTAGCACCCCGGTCATACAAATACTCATTAACAGCTTTTTCTTGTTGGAGCAGGCGGTCAAACATTAGGAGTGTTGAATTCCACCGTGTCGGGCTGTCGCAAATCAAGCGCCTCACTGGCAGGTTGTTTCAACGCTGGATATCAGACAAGTGCGCCATGGCCGTGTAGGAACGCCTGAAATGGCCACACACCTTCCTGGCCTGCTTCAAGACGTCCTGTAAGCCTGGGTACTTATGGACAAATCGTTGTACAATCAGATTACACACATGTGCCATGCACGGCACATGTGTCAACTTGCCCAATTTCAATGCCGCCACCAAATTACTTCCATTGTCAGAAACAACCTTGCCAATCTCCAGTTGGTGCGGAGTCAGCCACTGATCCACCTGTGCATTCAGGGCGGTCAGGAGTGCTGGTGCGGTGTGACTCTCCGCTTTCAGGCAAGTCAACCCCAAGACGGCGTGACACTGCCGTACCCGGGATGTAGCATAGTACCTGGGTAGCTGGGGGGGTGCCATAGATGTGGAGCAAGACGCAGAAGTTGAAGAGGACTCAGCCGAGGAAGAGGTTATGGAAGAGGATGGAGTAGGAGGAGTAGAGGAGGTAGCAGCAGGCCTGCCTGCAAGTTGTGGCGGTGTCAGAGCCATGCATTCCATGCTTGTCAGAAGTCAGCAGGTTTACCCAATGCGCAGTGTAGGTGATATACCTGCCCTGACCATGCTTTGCAGACCAGCTATCCGTGGTCATATGGACCCTTGCCCCAACGCTGTGTGCCAGACATGCCATAACTTCCTTTCTCACAACAGAGTACAGGTTTGGGATTGCCTTTTGTGAAAAGAAATTTCTGCCAGGTACCTTCCACTGCGGTGTCCCAATAGATACAAATTTTTTGAAAGCATTAGACTCCACCAGCTTGTATGGTAAAAGCTGGCGGGCTAAGAGTTCAGACAAGCCAGCTGTCAGACGCCGGGCAAGGGGGTGACTTTGAGAAATTGGCTTCTTACGCTCAAACATGTCCTTGACAGACACCTGACTGTGGGCAGATGACCAGGAACTGCTACGTAAGAGAGACTGAGTGGAGGATGGTTGAGAGGGGGCAAGGAGGACAGCACTGGTTGACGTGGCTGAAGATGCTGGAGCAGGAGGAGGAGGGATGCTTTCACTTTGTGTGCTGCTTCTACTCATGTGTTCTTCCCATCGGCCTTTGTGATGGGACACCATGTGCCTTCGCAAAGCAGTTGTACCTAGGTGGCTGTTGGACTTCCCACGACTCAGTTTCTTTTGGAACAGGTTGCAAATGGCATCGCTGTTGTCAGAGGCAGACACACAAACAAAATGCCACACTGCTGAGCTCTGCGATGACGGCATTCTGGTGGTGGCAACAGCAAGCATTGATGGGCGTCGGCGGGCTGTCTGGCTGACCCCTGGTGACGATGCATGCTGTCTGACTGTGCCACTAGCTCCTTGAGACGACCTCCCCGTGCTTCCAAATCGTCTCCTCCTCCTCCTCTCTGTCTCCCCATCTGAACTTTCCCCCTCTTCTTCTTCTCTTCTAGCAGGCACCCACGTGACATCCACCGACACATCATCATCAACCGCTTCACTTGTATCTGAAACATCAAGAAAGGAAGCAGCAGCGGGTACAACATCACCATCATCATCACACCGTACCTCCTTGTCGGTAATGCTGCCTGACTGAGACTGATCACTATTATCTACATCCTCTGTCAATGATGGTTGCGCATCACTCATTTTTTCAAAATGATGTGTCAATAACTCCTGTGACAGATCAAGTGAAGCGGCTGTGGTGCTAGTGTTGGTGGTGGCGACAGGCGGCGGAGTGTCACTGGTCACTTGAGACCTGCCCAAAGCACAGCTGGACTTAGATGGTGCGTCAAGGTTAGGAGGACTAGCAGCGGAAGCTGAAGAAGATTGGGTTTCCTGTGTTAGCCATTCAACTAGGTCCTCCTCAGAAGTTTTTGCATCCCCCCTGGCACCCGGCATCTGAACAATGTGCATATTTGTAGGGTCTAAAGGAATCACAGCACCACGACCACGACCACGGAACCTGCGGGGTGGCCAGCCTCTGCCTGTCATTTTTTTTTAAATGGACACTAACAATACTATTACACCAATTGAGTGGTGGCACTGTGAAAGTGGGCACAGTATACGCTGTGAGACTGACAACAACAAAAAAGACAGATGTTTTAAAAATCACAAATTGTTAATTTTTTTAAATATTACTAGTACTGTGGCAACAAATATGATTGTTTGGCACTATTTGGCAAATGAGCCTGTCTGGCACACACGCTGGGAGAAAGGAAACTGCAATTCAATGGCACTAGGAGACTGAAGAATCACAGTCAAAACAGTTATGATTAACAAAAATTCCGATCCTGTTACAATAAATATGAGTGGTGGCACTAATTGGCTAGTTGGGACTGGCACACAGGCAGGCAGGCAGGAGGAAAATGCAATTCAAGGGCACTAGTAAACTGCAGATTGACAGTCAAAACAGTGTTGATTGACAAATTTTGCAATACTGTTAAAATAAATATGATTGCTGACAACAATTGGCTAGGTGGGCCTGGCTCACAGCAGGCTGGCAGGCAGTAGAAAAGTGCAATTCAATGGCACAAGCAAAATGAGGATTAAGATCAACCATCAAGATTTTTTTTATTTAAATTAATAACTATACTGTGACAACAATTAGGATTGGTGTAAATAGTTGGCAAGACGGCCTGGCACAAAAGGATGGCAGGCAGGAGGGAGATGCAATTCAAGGACACTAGGAGACTGATTAATGACAGTCAAAACAGTGATGATTGACAATTTTTGCAATACTGTTAAAAGAAATATGATTGCTGACAACAATTGGCTAGGTGGGCCTGGCTCACAGCAGGCTGCAAGGCAGGAGGAAAGTGCTATTCAATGGCACCAGCAAACTGAGGTTTCAAATCACAGCAACTATTACCAAAAATTTTAATTTTTAATTATTAGAATACTGTCACAACAAATATGATTGGTGTAAATATTTTTTAAGTAGGCCTGGCACACAGGCTTGGAAGGCTGTAGAAAAGTGCAATTCAAAGGCACGAGCAAACTGAGGGTTAAGATCATCAACAATAAAGATTTTTTTAATTTTAATTAGTAACTATACTGTGACAAAAAATTAGGATTGGTGTAAATAGTTGTCAAGACGGCCTGGCACAAAAGGATGGCAGGCAGGAGGGAGATGCAATTCAAGGACACTAGGAGACTGATTACTGACAGTCTAAACAGTGATGATTGACAATTTTTGCAATACTGTTAACAGAAATATGATTGCTGACAACAATTGGCTAGGTGGGGGCCTGGCTCACAGCAGGCTGCAAGGCAAGTGGAAAGTGCGTTTCAATGGCACCAGCAAACTGACGATTCAAATCACAGCAACTATTACCAAAAATTTTAATTTTTAATTATTAGAATACTGTCACAACAAATATGATTGGTGTAAATATTTTTTAAGTAGGACTGGCACACAGGCTTGGAAGGCTGTAGAAAAGTGCAATTCAAAGGCACGAGCAAACTGAGGGTTAAGATCATCAACAATAAAGATTTTTTTAATTTTAATTAGTAACTATACTGTGACAAAAAATTAGGATTGGTGTACATAGTTGGCAAGACGGCCTGGCACAAAAGGATGGCAGGCAGGAGGGAGATGCAATTCAAGGACACTAGGAGACTGATTACTGACAGTCTAAACAGTGATGATTGACAATTTTTGCAATACTGTTAACAGAAATATGATTGCTGACAACAATTGGCTATGTGGGGTCCTGGCTCACAGCAGGCTGCAAGGCAGGAGGAAAGTGCGTTTCAATGGCACCAGCAAACTGACGATTCAAATCACAGCAACTATTACCAAAAATTTTAATTTTTAATTATTAGAATACTGTCACAACAAATATGATTGGTGTAAATATTTTTAAGTAGGCCTGGCACACAGGCTTGGAAGGCTGTAGAAAACTGCAATTCAAAGGCACGAGCAAACTGAGGGTTAAGATCATCAACAATAAAGATTTTTTTTATTTTAATTAGTAACTATACTGTGACAAAAAATTAGGATTGGTGTAAATAGTTGGCAAGACGGCTTGGCACAAAAGGATGGCAGGCAGGAGGGAGATGCAATTCAAGGACACTAGGAGACTGATTACTGACAGTCTAAACAGTGATGATTGACAATTTTTGCAATACTGTTAACAAAAATATGATTGCTGACAACAATTGGCTAGGTGGGGGCCTGGCTCACAGCAGGCTGCAAGGCAGGAGGAAAGTGCGTTTCAATGGCACCAGCAAACTGACGATTCAAATCACAGCAACTATTACCAAAAATTTTAATTTTTAATTATTTGAATACTGTCACAACAAATATGATTGGTGTAAATATTTTTTAAGTAGGCCTGGCACACAGGCTTGGAAGGCTGTAGAAAACTGCAATTCAAAGGCACGAGCAAACTGAGGGTTAAGATCATCAACAATAATGATTTTTTTAATTATAAATAGTAACTATACTGTGACAAAAAATTAGGATTGGTGTAAATAGTTGTCAAGACGGCCTGGCACAAAAGGATGGCAGGCAGGAGGGAGATGCAATTCATGGACACTAGGAGACTGATTACTGACAGTCTAAACAGTGATGATTGACAATTTTTGCAATACTGTTAACAGAAATATGATTGCTGACAACAATTGGCTAGGTGGGGGCCTGGCTCACAGCAGGCTGCAAGGCAGGAGGAAAGTGTGTTTCATTGGCACCAGCAAACTGACGATTCAAATCACAGCAACTATTAACAAAAATTTTAATTTTTAATTATTAGAATACTGTCACAACAAATATGATTGGTGTAAATATTTTTTAAGTAGGCCTGGCACACAGGCTTGGAAGGCTGTAGAAAAGTGCAATTCAAAGGCACGAGCAAACTGAGGGTTAAGATCATCAACAATAAAGATTTTTTTAATTTTAATTAGTAACTATACTGTGACAAAAAATTAGGATTGGTGTAAATAGTTGGCAAGACGGCCTGGCACAAAAGGATGGCAGGCAGGAGGGAGATGCAATTCAAGGACACTAGGAGACTGATTACTGACAGTCTAAACAGTGATGATTGACAATTTTTGCAATACTGTTAACAGAAATATGATTGCTGACAACAATTGGCTAGGTTGGGGCCTGGCTCACAGCAGGCTGCAAGGCAGGAGGAAAGTGCATTTCAATGGCACCAGAAAACTGACGATTCAAATCACAGCAACTATTACCAAAAATTTTAATTTTTAATTATTAGAATACTGTCACAACAAATATGATTGGTGTAAATATTTTTTAAGTAGGCCTGACACACAGGCTTGGAAGGCTGTAGAAAACTGCAATTCAAAGGCACGAGCAAACTGAGGGTTAAGATCATCAACAATAAAGATTTTTTTAATTTTAATTAGTAACTATACTGTGACAAAAAATTAGGATTGGTGTAAATAGTTGGCAAGACGGCCTGGCACAAAAGGATGGCAGGCAGGAGGGAGATGCAATTCAAGGACACTAGGAGACTGATTACTGACAGTCTAAACAGTGATGATTGACAATTTTTGCAATACTGTTAACAGAAATATGATTGCTGACAACAATTGGCTAGGTGGGGGCCTGGCTCACAGCAGGCTGCAAGGCAGGAGGAAAGTGCATTTCAATGGCACCAGCAAACTGACGATTCAAATCACAGCAACTATTACCAAAAATTTTAATTTTTAATTATTAGAATACTGTCACAACAAATATGATTGGTGTAAATATTTTTTAAGTAGGCCTGGCACACAGGCTTGGAAGGCTGTAGAAAACTGAATTCAAAGGCACGAGCAAACTGAGGGTTAAGATCATCAACAATAAAGATTTTTTTAATTATAATTAGTAACTATACTGTGACAAAAAATTAGGATTGGTGTAAATAGTTGTCAAGACGGCCTGGCACAAAAGGATGGCAGGCAGGAGGGAGATGCAATTCATGGACACTAGGAGACTGATTACTGACAGTCTAAACAGTGATGATTGACAATTTTTGCAATACTGTTAACAGAAATATGATTGCTGACAACAATTGGCTAGGTGGGGGCCTGGCTCACAGCAGGCTGCAAGGCAGGAGGAAAGTGTGTTTCATTGGCACCAGCAAACTGACGATTCAAATCACAGCAACTATTAACAAAAATTTTAATTTTTAATTATTAGAATACTGTCACAACAAATATGATTGGTGTAAATATTTTTTAAGTAGGCCTGGCACACAGGCTTGGAAGGCTGTAGAAAAGTGCAATTCAAAGGCACGAGCAAACTGAGGGTTAAGATCATCAACAATAAAGATTTTTTTAATTTTAATTAGTAACTATACTGTGACAAAAAATTAGGATTGGTGTAAATAGTTGGCAAGACGGCCTGGCACAAAAGGATGGCAGGCAGGAGGGAGATGCAATTCAAGGACACTAGGAGACTGATTACTGACAGTCTAAACAGTGATGATTGACAATTTTTGCAATACTGTTAACAGAAATATGATTGCTGACAACAATTGGCTAGGTGGGGGCCTGGCTCACAGCAGGCTGCAAGGCAGGAGGAAAGTGCATTTCAATGGCACCAGAAAACTGACGATTCAAATCACAGCAACTATTACCAAAAATTTTAATTTTTAATTATTAGAATACTGTCACAACAAATATGATTGGTGTAAATATTTTTTAAGTAGGCCTGACACACAGGCTTGGAAGGCTGTAGAAAACTGCAATTCAAAGGCACGAGCAAACTGAGGGTTAAGATCATCAACAATAAAGATTTTTTTAATTTTAATTAGTAACTATACTGTGACAAAAAATTAGGATTGGTGTAAATAGTTGGCAAGACGGCCTGGCACAAAAGGATGGCAGGCAGGAGGGAGATGCAATTCAAGGACACTAGGAGACTGATTACTGACAGTCTAAACAGTGATGATTGACAATTTTTGCAATACTGTTAACAGAAATATGATTGCTGACAACAATTGGCTAGGTGGGGGCCTGGCTCACAGCAGGCTGCAAGGCAGGAGGAAAGTGCATTTCAATGGCACCAGCAAACTGACGATTCAAATCACAGCAACTATTACCAAAAATTTTAATTTTTAATTATTAGAATACTGTCACAACAAATATGATTGGTGTAAATATTTTTTAAGTAGGCCTGGCACACAGGCTTGGAAGGCTGTAGAAAACTGAATTCAAAGGCACGAGCAAACTGAGGGTTAAGATCATCAACAATAAAGATTTTTTAAATTATAATTAGTAACTATACTGTGACAAAAAATTAGGATTGGTGTAAATAGTTGGCAAGACGGCCTGGCACAAAAGGATGGCAGGCAGGAGGGAGATGCAATTCAAGGACACTAGGAGACTGATTACTGACAGTCTAAACAGTGATGATTGACAATTTTTGCAATACTGTTAAAAGAAATATGATTGCTGACAACAATTGGCTAGGTGGGGGCCTGGCTCACAGCGGGCTGCAAGGCAGGAGGAAAGTGCATTTCAATGGCACCAGCAAACTGACGATTCAAATCACAGCAACTATTACCAAACATTTTAATTTTTAATTATTAGAATACTGTCACAACAAATATGATTGGTGTAAATATTTTTTAAGTAGGCCTGACACACAGGCTTGGAAGGCTGTAGAAAACTGCAATTCAAAGGCACGAGCAAACTGAGGGTTAAGATCATCAACAATAAAGATTTTTTTAATTTTAATTAGTAACTATACTGTGACAAAAAATTAGGATTGGTGTAAATAGTTGGCAAGACGGCCTGGCACAAAAGGATGGCAGGCAGGAGGGAGATGCAATTCAAGGACACTAGGAGACTGATTACTGACAGTCTAAACAGTGATTATTGACAATTTTTGCAATACTGTTAACAGAAATATGATTGCTGACAACAATTGGCTAGGTGGGGGCCTGGCTCACAGCAGGCTGCAAGGCAGGAGGAAAGTGCGTTTCAATGGCACCAGCAAACTGACGATTCAAATCACAGCAACTATTAACAAAAATTTTAATTTTTAATTATTAGAATACTGTCACAACAAATATGATTGGTGTAAATATTTTTTAAGTAGGCCTGACACACAGGCTTGGAAGGCTGTAGAGAACTGAATTCAAAGGCACGAGCAAACTGAGTGTTAAGATCATCAACAATAAAGATTTTTTTAATTATAATTAGTAACTATACTGTGACAAAAAATTAGGATTGGTGTAAATAGTTGGCAAGACGGCCTGGCACAAAAGGATGGCAGGCAGGAGGGAGATGCAATTCAAGGACACTAGGAGACTGATTACTGACAGTCTAAACAGTGATGATTGACAATTTTTGCAATACTGTTAACAGAAATATGATTGCTGACAACAATTGGCTAGGTGGGCCTGGCTCACAGCAGGCTGCAAGGCAGGAGGAAAGTGCTATTCAATGGCACCAGCAAACTGAGGTTTCAAATCACAGCAACTATTACCAAATTTTTAATTTTTAATTATTAGAATTCTGTCACAACAAATATGATTGGTGTAAATATTTTTAAGTAGGCCTGGCACACAGGCTTGGAAGGCTGTAGAAAAGTGCAATTCAAAGGCACGAGCAAACTGAGGGTTAAGATCATCAACAATAAAGATTTTTTTAATTTTAATTAGTAACTATACTGTGACAAAAAATTAGGATTGGTGTAAATAGTTGGCAAGATGGCCTGGCACAAAAGGATGGCAGGCAGGAGGGAGATGCAATTCAAGGACACTAGGAGACTGATTACTGACAGTCTAAACAGTGATGATTGACAATTTTTGCAATACTGTTAACAGAAATATGATTGCTGACAACAATTGGCTAGGTGGGGGCATGGCTCACAGCAGGCTGCAAGGCAGGAGGAAAGTGCGTTTCAATGGCACCAGCAAACTGACGATTCAAATCACAGCAACTATTACCCAAAATTTTTTTTTTTTTTTTTTTTGAAATTTTTTTTTATTAGAGAAAATCACAAGATACAAGAATATCAAACGTATGCAACCATTCCAGAGATACAAAACAACAACATGAAGGGAACTAAAATGTTGCATGCTGTTACCATTGAGACTTTTCTCATTTTTAAAATAATAAAGCGTATGCAAATACAAACATAAATAAGTGGGTGTGTGAACTCTCATAGTACAGTCTGAGAAGAATAGGGGAGTTAGGAGTGGAGAAAACAAAGAGGAACAGTCAGGGAAGGAGACGGAAAATGGAGGAAGGTAACTGAAGTAGTACATCAGAGGGAGGTGTCCGAGGGTCAGTTAGTTTCAAGTCTGTTCAGCTCGGGAATTTTTCCCACCAGGGAGCCCAGGTTTCATAGTAAAAGTCTAGTTTATCTAAGGCTGAGTGGGAATAGGCTTCCATTTTAGATATATAGTTAACTGTGGCTAAATTTTCTGAATGTATATGTAGAACTAGCATTGGTCAGCCAATGCGTTTCCTGGATAAAGGCTAAATCAATTTTATTGCGTGAGAGCATGTTAAGTAATAAACTACGCTTGGTCGGGGAGTTGAGCCCTTGTGCATTAAGGGTAAGGAACTTCAGTTCTGACATTATAGGTATGTATCTATGCCTTCTCCACAACCTGTCTCGAGAAGCTATGAGAGAGTTAGGGAAATAGAAAAAAAAAAGATTACTGTTCTTGAACTGAGGAGCCCACTTTATGAGTTAAGGGTGAGCGACGCAGCGGGCGAAAGCCGCTCAAATGTGGGGGATAAAGGGGAGTTAAGGGGAGGGGGTAATGGGAGGCAAGAGTTGCTTAAATAATGGACTTTTAGTTAGTATTTGTCGTGGTATACATAGAAAGAGGTGCAGACCTAGATTAAAAATTAAAAAGGGGAGAGATAAAGAAAGCAATAAGTGGAAACATAGTGATAGTAAAGATAAAAAGAATATGGTTAGGAGGGAAGACTATGAAGTGATGTCAATGGTGACTATTGCGGTGTCTCTGGAGTTTAAACTCCAGCCAATTAATGTGGGTAAGTCTATGAGGGGGAGGGGGAGTAAAATTAATGTCAAGTGGAGTAATGAGAGGGGGGGGGGGTGCCAGAGAAAGAGCCTTGCTCCACTTACTGTATCAAAGTCGGAGAGAAGAAAGATGGGTAAGAGGAGATAGTACTCTACAAACAGCAAGGCCTTGGTGGGAAGTTGGCCCAACAAACACGTGATAAATGTAACAATACAGACGAAAATAACATTTCAAACATTTCAAACATAACTGTCAGATTGCGGGAAGGACCCAACTATGAGGAAGCATTTTAGAAAGGAATGCTTATGGGAACTATAACATTTCTCACAGTAGTGGGGAAAGGTTTATGGGGCAGTACCTACGTTGCGTACAACATATACAAACAGTCCTGACTGATGTAACCCTATTCCCTGCTTAAGATGTAATTAGAGCTGATAACTTTATGGATATACCCTGTTCATCTCGGTACTATGTCTATAATATAGGGCAAGGGTAATAGAGTATAAGAATTTTGGAGGGAAGATATAAGTTAACTCCATCGTCCAATGACACCTAGGTAGGTAGTCTAGGTAGGCTTCTGAGCTAGATGAAGACAAGGGCTAATCAATAACTTAAGAATTTGCATAGGTGCTATTATACATGTAGTTGTCTCACTAAAGCAAGGGGGAGAGCGCCCCCGGTAAGTGTAGATAAAAGTATGCAGGACTACCAGGATGTCTAGTGTAGATGAAACATTATATGGGGGTTTACTCAAGACGTAACTCTGGAGCTAAAGCTAGCGTAATCTAAAGTATAACAGATCTATGGGTCGGTGTACACCTAGGCTAGAGAGCAGCTCAGAGTAGAGAATTAGGAAACGGTAGGACCATTATGAATAACACATATTAAATAAATAGCACTGAACAGTGTAGACTACAATGCAATAATATCTGAACATAGAAGTTAAACAATTAGTATCTAAAGTGAACAGAGATGTTTTACATTACCCATCCTATGGCTTCTAGTCTCTGAAAGTTGTAAGTCCTTCGAAGGTAAACTAAGACGGCACACAGAAGGTACCGCAGGTAAAAAGGGTAAAAAAAAAAAAATTAACATGAACACAATTAAAAAGAAAACAACAGTCAGGTGGTTAGGGCCTTGCAAAAAGTTGTGGTAGCAAGAGCAGAAAGTTTACTGTGGAGCCTGCTCACTTATAGCTGAGAACTTTTCGGAGGTGATGATGATGACGAGGGATCTCTCCTAGAAGACTGGAAGCTGAATGTTTGATGTAGAGGCCGCCAAGCGGCCGCCGTAGCATTGAGCTTCGTTGAATTTTCCGGATCAGTAGAAGGCTGGTTGTCAGGTGGGAGAAGCTTCAAAGACTGTAGGATCTGGAAACCCTGTTCAAGAGTTGTGATTGTGTATGATGTGTCGTTGAATTGAAAAAACAAACGGACAGGAAAACCCCACCTGTATTTGACACTGTTATTGCGAAGACATTGGGTGATTTGATGAAAGAGTCTTCTCCTAGATAAAGTGTGGGCTGAAAGATCTGGGAAGATCTGAATGTCCTGGAATGGGGATTTCAGGTTCTTATTCTGGAATGAGGCCCTGAGGACTTTCTCTTTGAATGTGAAGTAATGTAGCCGCACAATTATATCTCTTGCCGACCCCATAGGGGCATTCCTTGGTCTAAGGGCTCTATGAGCTCTGTCAATAAGGCTCTCCTGGGGGGTAGTAGGACCCAGAAGCTCAGTGAAGAGGGACTGTAAGTGGTTAGGTAGATCAGCGGGGCTAATTTCTTCGGAGACACCTCTGATTCTGAGGTTGTTCCGACGTGATCTATCTTCTTGATCGGCCATCTTGGATTCCAAACCAGATATCATTTCTGCTAGTGATTGAGTATAGCTTAACAGGTTGGAGTGATCTACGTGTAGGTCTTCTTGTTTTTTTTTCGAGCGATTCTGTTCTCTCCCCTAGTAGAGATATATCTCGTTTCAGCTCAGAAACAGAGGCTTTGAGTTCGTGCTTCAGAGATGTGTAGTGTGAGTCCATTTTACTGGATAGTTCCTTGATGGATTCAAGGATGGAAAAGGAGGAGTGGGCTGCTCTTTCTGTAGAGTGTGAGTGGGATCTAGGAGGTTCTTTAGTTGAGGCAATTTAGTCCCTCGAGTCCTCATCAGACATATCTTGTTCAAATAAGTTCTTATTAGAAAAGTGGTCCGAGAGTGTCCGCTTCGGCAGGCCTCCGTGTTTCTGTTTCTTTCTCTGTGAGTGGGCCATCTTGCTTAGAGTGGATTAGATAGGTCAGAGACTTCTTAGTGAAAGTTGTAGAGTTGGGTGCAGTGTTTAAGTGTGGAGCAAAGGATATACGTCAGGCACCCCCCAGATGATGGGGTCTAGCCTAGCATGAGGTTGTGATCCTAGGGTCCTGAATCAACTAGTAAACCTGGGCAGTACTTTCTCAGAATCTAAGCAATTCCCACTCTTTGTTTATTCTGAGCTAGCTAGTAATATTCCAGCTTGGGCTTCTGTGTGGATTGTCTCTCTCCCCAGGGGATTGCTCTCTTCTGAGCGAGTAGGGAAACAGGAGATGTGGGATATGACCCATGGGCACAGTGGGCCGACGGGAAAGGGGGGGGAGAGAGGGTAGACAAAGACGGTGGTAGCTAGTTTTACACCTCAGGCAAGACTGGATTATTTCAATAGACTGTAGTCAGTGGCGCTGGTTGTATTAGTTCCCTTTACGTAATAATGTCACAAACTGGGGTTGCAGCAGATAGAATAGAGTATTTACTTTATCCATACAGGGAATTATAGCAGTAGCAGAGGCATAAGATATCTCAAAGTGAGTTGGTGGGGAATGCGTTGGGAACCAACTGTTAGGAAATGTAGCAGAAAAGTGCCAGATGAGTCTTTTAAATATAGAGTTGCTTTGTAAAGAGCTAAGGGTAAATGCAGAGATGATGAAGAGTAGGAGATGAGAAGGAGTATATTTTCTTCCCCTGGGAGTGCATTATACTGCTGTTGAGCATGTCATTACTTTGACAGAAAATAGAAAATGTCCCCAGTAAAATTAATCTATCAGGTGTTTAAATGGGATGTAAGGCTGAACTGTAACTGTGGAGAGGTGGTAAAGACCCAGTTAACTTGTTTGGAGGACTTGTGGGAAGCTGCCTTAATCACCTTAGGCTTATTTGGGGCAGTATTACTGTGTCTGGCTGACTGATCATGCTGCTAGATGCGAGGAAACTTTAAAACTTCTTACCCTGAGCAGCAGCTGCTGCTCCATCCTGGGCTGCGTGGAAGGTCCGGTGAGCGAGAAGATAGGAGCCGGTCTCAGCGGAGGCACTTAGTGACTAAGGTGAGGCGGTTTATCAGAGCTGCATGAGTATGGACCGCTATCAGGGAGAGCGGTGCTGTAAGGTAAACGGCAGTGTGAAAACTGCTCTCAGGAGGGTTCCCCACAGGCGCGATCTTTTAAAGTTGGTTTAGGAGTAGATGAGATTACCGGGTGTTACACGTGTGATCGGTCTGGGTTCAGGAGTAACTGGGGTGTCCAGAAGTAAGGGAAGCCAAAGCGATGCCGGAATCAGCCTGCTATACCCAGTAACATTAGACCGGAAGTCAATGTAATCCCCGCTGCAGGTCGTGGCGCAGCAAAAATTTCCCGTAGTAGTTTAGCTAGGGCGATCTTCTAAGATGCAATCTAAAGTTAAAAGATGAAGTGGGAGAGTCACCTTGGGACTAGGAAGGCAATGGGTGAAAAATAAAAGGGTATTAGTTGGGATAAATTAACGAAACAAAAATTGATCTGCAGAGCTCTCCTAATATGTGACCACTTGCTAGTGTGGCAAACTCCGCCCCCTATTACCAAAAATTTTAATTTTTAATTATTAGAATACTGTCACAACAAATATGATTGGTGTAAATATTTTTTAAGTAGGCCTGGCACACAGGCTTGGAAGGCTGTAGAAAAGTGCAATTCAAAGGCACGAGCAAACTGAGGGTTAAGATCATCAACAATAAAGATTTTTTTAATTTTAATTAGTAACTATACTGTGACAAAAAATTAGGATTGGTGTAAATAGTTGTCAAGACGGCCTGGCACAAAAGGATGGCAGGCAGGAGGGAGATGCAATTCAAGGACACTAGGAGACTGATTACTGACAGTCTAAACAGTGATGATTGACAATTTTTGCAATACTGTTAACAGAAATATGATTGCTGACAACAATTGGCTATGTGGGGTCCTGGCTCACAGCAGGCTGCAAGGCAGGAGGAAAGTGCGTTTCAATGGCACCAGCAAACTGACGATTCAAATCACAGCAACTATTACCAAAAATTTTAATTTTTAATTATTAGAATACTGTCACAACAAATATGATTGGTGTAAATATTTTTTAAGTAGGCCTGGCACACAGGCTTGGAAGGCTGTAGAAAACTGCAATTCAAAGGCACGAGCAAACTGAGGGTTAAGATCATCAACAATAAAGTTTTTTTTTATTTTAATTAGTAACTATACTGTGACAAAAAATTAGGATTAGTGTAAATAGTTGGCAAGACGGCTTGGCACAAAAGGATGGCAGGCAGGAGGGAGATGCAATTCAAGGACACTAGGAGACTGATTACTGACAGTCTAAACAGTGATGATTGACATTTTTTGCAATACTGTTAACAGAAATATGATTGCTGACAACAATTGGCTAGGTGGGGGCCTGGCTCACAGCAGGCTGCAAGGCAGGAGGAAAGTGCATTTCAATGGCACCAGCAAACTGACGATTCAAATCACAGCAACTATTACCAAAAATTTTAATTTTTAATTATTAGAATACTTTCACAACAAATATGATTGGTGTAAATATTTTTTAAGTAGGCCTGACACACAGGCTTGGAAGGCTGTAGAAAACTGCAATTCAAAGGCACGAGCAAACTGAGGGTTAAGATCATCAACAATAAAGATTTTTTTAATTTTAATTAGTAACTATACTGTGACAAAAAATTAGGATTGGTGTAAATAGTTGGCAAGACGGCCTGGCACAAAAGGATGGCAGGCAGGAGGGAGATGCAATTCAAGGACACTAGGAGACTGATTACTGACAGTCTAAACAGTGATGATTGACAATTTTTGCAATACTGTTAACAGAAATATGATTGCTGACAACAATTGGCTAGGTGGGGGCCTGGCTCACAGCAGGCTGCAAGGCAGGAGGAAAGTGCGTTTCAATGGCACCAGCAAACTGACGATTCAAATCACAGCAACTATTACCAAAAATTTTAATTTTTAATTATTAGAATACTGTCACAACAAATATGATTGGTGTAAATATTTTTTAAGTAGGCCTGGCACACAGGCTTGGAAGGCTGTAGAAAACTGCAATTCAAAGGCACGAGCAAACTGAGGGTTAAGATCATCAACAATAAAGATTTTTTTAATTTTAATTAGTAACTATACTGTGACAAAAAATTAGGATTGGTGTAAATAGTTGGCAAGACGGCCTGGCACAAAAGGATGGCAGGCAGGAGGGAGATGCAATTCAAGGACACTAGGAGACTGATTACTGACAGTCTAAACAGTGATGATTGACAATTTTTGCAATACTGTTAACAGAAATATGATTGCTGACAACAATTGGCTAGGTGGGAGCCTGGCTCACAGCAGGCTGCAAGGCAGGAGGAAAGTGCGTTTCAATGGCACCAGCAAACTGACGATTCAAATCACAGCAACTATTACCAAAAATTTTAATTTTTAATTATTAGAATACTGTCACAACAAATATGATTGGTGTAAATATTTTTTAAGTAGGCCTGGCACACAGGCTTGGAAGGCTGTAGAAAACTGAATTCAAAGGCACAAGCAAACTGAGGGTTAAGATCATCAACAATAAAGATTTTTTTAATTATAATTAGTAACTATACTGTGACAAAAAATTAGGATTGGTGTAAATAGTTGGCAAGACGGCCTGGCACAAAAGGATGGCAGGCAGGAGGGAGATGCAATTCAAGGACACTAGGAGACTGATTACTGACAGTCTAAACAGTGATGATTGACAATTTTTGCAATACTGTTAACAGAAATATGATTGCTGACAACAATTGGCTAGGTGGGGGCCTGGCTCCAGCAGGCTGCAAGGCAGGAGGAAAGTGCTTTTCATTGGCACCAGCAAACTGACGATTCAAATCACAGCAACTATTAACAAAAAATTTAATTTTTAATTATTAGAATACTGTCACAACAAATATGATTGGTGTAAATATTTTTTAAGTAGGCCTGGCACACAGGCTTGGAAGGCTGTAGAAAACTGCAATTCAAAGGCACGAGCAAACTGAGGGTTAAGATCATCAACAATAAAGATTTTTTTAATTTTAATTAGTAACTATACTGTGACAAAAAATTAGGATTGGTGTAAATAGTTGGCAAGACGGCCTGGCACAAAAGGATGGCAGGCAGGAGGGAGATGCAATTCAAGGACACTAGGAGACTGATTACTGACATTCTAAACAGTGATGATTGACAATTTTTGCAATACTATTAACAGAAATATGATTGCTGACAACAATTGGCTAGGTGGGGGCCTGGCTCACAGCAGGCTGCAAGGCAGGAGGAAAGTGCTTTTCATTGGCACCAGCAAACTGACGATTCAAATCACAGCAACTATTACCAAAAATTTTAATTTTTAATTATTAGAATACTGTCACAACAAATATGATTGGTGTAAATATTTTTGAAGTAGGCCTGGCACACAGGCTTGGAAGGCTGTAGAAAAGTGCAATTCAAAGGCACGAGCAAACTGAGGGTTAAGATCAACACTAAAAATTTGTTTTATTTAAATTAATAACTATACTGTCTGACTGTGACTACAATTATGATTGGTGTAAATAGTTGGCTAGACGGCCTGGCACAAAAGGCTGGCAGTGGCAGGCAGGAGGTAAATGAAATTCAATGGCCCTAGGAGACTGAATATTTGCAGTCCAAAAAATTATGTTTTTTATTTTTTTATTACTGTTACAAGAATTGTGATTGGTGCCACTAATTGGCTACTTGGGCCTGGCAGACAGGCTGGCAGATATGAGTCGTGGATGGTAGGTAGGGCAGTAATTTAACACAGTATGCTGTGTAAGTGACAAAAACACAGGAC